>NW_022987708.1:5161827-5687339 GCF_902827165.1 Trematomus bernacchii
ACATGGCCCAACCAGTGGAGAAATACCCGGAAGTGCCAAGCAAATGCTCTACCGCGCCTATTGGTCGGTTTTTATTGTCAAAATTAGATGTTTTTAATTTATTTTTTAATCGTCACACTCGATTTTGCTGATTTTCTTGTTGCCCTAGCTGGTCGACACCTCTTTTAGCAGAAACAAAGGCTACATTAATGTATTAAATCGATGTTAATCCATGTGTGTGGATCATAGACTTTATATATAAAGGTGTGGATGTGGAATTAACGGACGTGACGTTGTGCGATTGCGTTGCCAGGCAACAGCTTCGGTTCATGTTAATTTACAAACTCTTCAACTAGAACCGTAGTTATATTTAAAAACATTTTAGAAGGCCTCACGAAATACTTTAATGTAAATTTAAATTTAAATGTGAAGGAAGGTGTGTGTAACAAAATACAAACGTCATAAAAAATACCGGAAACAGACGTAGGCAAGGTCCTCAGCTCGGTGATTCGATGGTTTAGCCGCAATGCACGTTGGGAAATGGTGTTTATGCGATGTGAAATCCGAAAACATTTTTTTTAAATAAAATAATACTTTATTCCGAGTGTGCTTGCTTTTCTCTTTGAAAGTCATCACATAACGGCATTGTAATACACGGTTCGGCTGCATTAAATATGACATATCTGCCGTAGTTCTGTATTTATAGAGCCCTGATGAGAAGACTTCTGGACAAACAGGAAGCACTGCCGCCAAAACTGAAAACGTGACGTGGATCATAAATATATCAGCAATTAAACATCTTACATTTCTTTTCACACAATACGTCTCCTTGCAGTATCAATACTAATTCGGCTGACTTTTATATTTGATCCAATTGGTAGATAGGTTATATTTACACCATAACAGTGCACAGCTGATATAAAAGGACTTGTAGTTTTTAAAGATATTACTGATTTTCTTTGAATATAAGAATGTAAATACTGAGTTGAGAGAATAGTCAGGGGATTTGGGTGATGGGAGACACATCTATGGATTCACAATTTCAATAGCTTACTGTTAAATGACGGATATACCTTTCTGTCTGTGATGTTTTACAAATCAGATATTAGAAGTAAAACATGTGAAATAATATAGCAATATCCTGTACAATTATGTGAAAACATGAATAAAACTACACATCTTCAGATGTTATACATACACAAGTGTCCTACACTAATAATACAAAGTTATTATGGCTGTGTGTATCTTGTGTGCACCGCCTAGTGGTTAAAGCACGTTATTGAATTAGTTGTGTATATGATATGTCAATGATCCTTAGGAAATCTTGAAAGGGATATGCAAAATAGCCATTATATACAGTCTTTAATTAACTATTAGTAGAGAATAACGAGTAATGAATATACTTTATAGGGATCTGCAGATAAATGTTTAGTCTTCTCAAGCAGCAACTATCAAATATCTCTCCTGATTGTTGGCACTTGACAATCACCTTTCCCTGAATTTTACTCAGGTGTAACTAAAGCCTGATTTAAGGGTTGTTTATATTTCACATCATTAATCAGAATCTGCAAAGTAACTAAAATAAATGTAGTGGAGTAAAAATACCAGGTCAACCTCTGAATTGTAGTGGAGTAGAATTGCTGTTTTGTTTAGTAATGGATATTGAATATGGAATAAAGGTTTTGACAAGGCCTTGACACGAAGGGTTCTTTAAGAACTCAGATGCTCGATTCCGTTGCTTTGTATTATTCTTTATTATAAAGATCACAAAGCTTTTCAAAGTCTTCTAGGATCTACTAGGACATTCCAAAGAATCCTTAGGTTCGACTAGGTATTTACAACAGGTCTCTGGTAACAGGCATGGATCTCATGAAGAGACAAGACGAACCAACACAAGACAAAGGGAGAGTAGGACTATATATACACACACACACACATTAGGTAATGAGGCACAGGTGGACACAATCAGGGGCGGGAACAACAATCAGTCTGACCGGTGACACACAAAGACAGGAAGTGCAGACACCTGGAAAGATAGCGCAGAGTCATGTCAAAATAAGACAGATAGACAAACACTAAAACCTTACAGTACCCCCCCTTTTACGGACGACTCCAGACGTCCCTGAAACCTGAGACCGTAGTCTGTCAAAATCCGTGATCAGAGTTTTGTCGACAATGAAGCTGCCCGGGATCCAGCATCTTTCCTCTAGTCCATACCCTACCCAGTCGACCAGGAACTGTCTCCCTCTACCCCGCCTTTCTTTCTGACAGTATCTTTTCAACTTGTATAGACGATACCTCCGTCGGATGACCCGAGGAGGTGGAGGTGGTGTGGAGGAGGGAACCAGTCTACTCTCTCTAAAAACTGTGTTTCCTGAGCTTGCCTGCCATGGCACGTGGGGTGGGACCTTGAGGAGACGTTTGGGAGACATAGGCGAACCAGCAAACAGGATTAATAACCTTTGAAATGGGAAAATGGACCAATGAACAGGGGGGCCAGTTTCCTGGAGGCGACATGAAGAGGAAGGTCCTTGGTGGACAACCACACTTCGTTGTCCGACCTTGTATCTAGGAGATGGACGTCGTGTTCGGTCGGCCAAAATCTTCATGCGGGTCGCACTTCTCTGCAGCATCTGGCGAACACCCTTCCATACCCGGCGACAGCGGCGAACCAGAGCATGTGCTGATGGTACGGGTAACTTCTTGCTCGAGCTCCGGGAACAATGGAGGCTGGTATCCATGGACAACATTGGAAAGGAGAGATTCCGGTGGCTGATGTGGGTAAGGTCTTGTGTGCATACTCAACCCAGATCAGATGTTGCTCCAGGTGGTAGGCCTTTATGGGACACCAGGCATCTCAGACATGTCTCCATTTCCTGATTCATCCTCTCCGCTTGGCCGTTTGACTGGGGATGGTATCCGGATGTCAGGCTCACAGTGGCTTGGATCAGGCGACAAAACTCCTTCCAGAAACGTGAAACGAATTGTGGGCCTCGGTCTGAAACGACATCACTTGGGAAACCATGTATACGAAAAACATGGGACAACATGGCCTGTGCAGTTTCTTTGGCAGTAGGTAATTTGGACATGGGGATGAGATGTACCATCTTGGAAAAACGATCAATGACTGTGAGTACTGTGGTATTACCTGCCGAAGGTGGAAATCCTGTCACAAAGTCCAACGCAATGTGCGACCATGGTCTGTGGGGAATGGGCAGAGGTTGAAGAAGACCTGCCGCAGCTTGACGAGATGTCTTGTTTCTAGCACACACAGGACAAGCTGCCACATACTCTGCAACATCCTTCCACATAGCAGGCCACCAGAATCTGTGTTTCACCATAAAAAGGGTCCTCTTGGTTCCAGGATGACAGGAAAGGACCCAATGAATGGGCCCAATGAATCACCTGAGAACGAAGTGTCCTAGGAACAAACAGGTGATTCTGAGGACAACCTCTATGGACAGGATTCTCTCCATTAGCCTGTTTTACTTTAGCTTCAATGGGCCAGGTCACACTCCCGATCACCCGGTCTGACCGCAGAATGGGTTCTGGAGTCTTGGGAACTGGCTCAGGATCAAAAACTCTGGAGAGAGCGTCCGGTTTCCCGTTCTTAGAACCAGGTCGATAAGACAGAGTGAAGCTAAATCTGTTAAAGAATAAAGCCCACCTGGCTTGTCTGGAGTTCAAGCGCTTTACCCTCCTGATGTACTGCAAGTTTTTATGATCTGTCCATACCAGGAAATCCTGCTCCGCTCCCTCCAACCAGTGCCGCCACTCCTCCAAAGCAATCTTCACAGCCAAGAGTTCCCGATTTCCCACGTCGTAATTCCTCTCAGCAGAAGATAGCTTACGGGAGAGATAGGCACACGGATGAAGTTTATTGTCCCCCGCTGACATCTGAGACAGTATAGCTCCAACGCCATCGTTAGAGGCGTCTACTTCCACCACAAACCTGTCGGTTGCGATCAGGTACAGTCAGGATAGGAGCTGTGGTGAACCTCCTCTTCAGATCCATGAAGGATTTCTCTGCCTGTGGATTCCACACAAACTGAACATGGGGAGAGGTTAAGGGAATGGAGAGGAGAGGCAATAGCACTGAAATTGCGTATGAAACGTCTGTAAAAGTTAGCAAACCCCAAGAATTGCTGAACTTTCTTTCTGGAGTTTGGCGTAGGCCAATTTGCCACATCACTGACCTTTGCTGGGTCCATTTCCATCTTGTTAGGGGAAATCACAAAGCCCAAAAATGATACTGAGTTGACATGAAACTCACATTTTTCGGCTTTCACAAACAAATGATTAGCAGGAGTCTTTGAAGAACAAGATGAACATGGTTAACATGAGTATTCTCATCTGGAGAAAAGATGAGAATATCATCGAGATACACAAAACAGAAAACATTCAGGAAATCTCTTAACACATCGTTAATGAGAGCTTGAAAAACAGCAGGTGCATTACAAAGTCCAAAAGGCATCACCAAATATTCGTAATGTCCCGTAGGTGTATTGAAACCTGTTTTCCACTCATCCCCCCTCCCGGATGCGCACAAGGTGATAAGCATTCCTTAGGTCAAGCTTGGTAAATATCTTAGCTCCTTGTAACAGTTCAAATGCCGTAGAGATGAGTGGAAGGGGATATCTGTTCTTGACCGTGATCTGATTTAGCGGACTATAATCAATACAGGGCCTCAATGTCCCGTCCTTTTTTCCCACAAAAAAGAAACCTGCCGCTGCTGGGGATGAAGATGTCCGAATCAACCCAGTCTTGAGTGAAGAATCGATATATGCCTTCATGGCCTCCCTTTCTGGCCCAGAAAGAGAGTACAGCCGTCCCTTGGGAATAGTAGAGCCCGACAGAAGTTCTATGGGACAATCGTACGGTCTATGGGGAGGCAATGAAGTAGCTCGTGTTTTGTTAAACACCTCCTTAATGTCTGAATAGCAACCAGGAACTTTAGACAAGTCAGGAAAGTCAGAAGGTTTAGAAAAAGTGTCACTGTTATTACCTGACCCCTGCTTAAAGTTACTAGATCTGTTACTCAACCCTGTTTCACTGGTTAAACATGAACGAGAGCACTCAACCCCCCACCCTTTCACCTTTCCTGTCTGCCAGTCAACGTGAGGGTTGTGTTTTAACAAGCCAAGGGTACCCCCAAAATGAGAGGATGTTGAGCAGAGTTAAATAAATGAAAACTAATTTGCTCTCGATGTTCCTGATCTACGACTAATACCATGGGCTCAGTGCGATGAGTAACTGTACATAAAAGGCGGCCGTCCAAAGCACTAGCCTCTAAGGCAGGGGTCGGCAACCTTTTTGATATGAAGTGCCATTAAAAAAAAAGATTGTTATCAGCGTGCCAACGATCGAGAATTATCAACGGGGGGGGGGTTGAGGAGCTTGACGCTCATGAACTATCAACAGGAGGGCGGGGGGGCCTCGCTGCGGGGAAGCAGTGTGTGGACCTGGTTTAAACGGCATACTAATAAGGACGATCGTCCGTTCTGTGATTCTCCAGAACACACATATTATGATATTAGGGTCATGCAGAGTGAGATGAGATCGCTGTCCCTTTAAGAGAGAGAGAGAGGGGTGTGGCGTGTGCATGTGTGGATGGTAGAGCGAGAGTGAGCGAGCGTGTGTATGTTTCTGGAAGTGAAACGAGGCAGCAGAAAAACAGGTCTGTGATGTATTTTGTGAAACAGAAGAACAGCTAAATAAATGCAATGGCCTCCCAAGAAGAGCTCGCCTCTCTCCAGTCATTTAAGCTAAAGTGGGTTATTGAACCTGAAGCTTGTTGTTTCTGCCCTCCTCGACTACGGTCTGGGAGCCGACAGGAAAGTTCAACACACAGATGGCCAGTCCGCCCCTTTGTAGCATATTATTTCAATGAGAGATGAGCAGATCGCCACTGGGCTTTCAACTAAAGACACAGCCACGCAAAAACTGCGGCATTTGTAAAGCTCCTTATGGGTACTGCAATTTGTGAAGTGCTTTCCTCTGTGGTGAAACGATCAGCCCTGCACCACGGAGGAAAGCGGCAGAAAGTCACCTGGAGTTAAAGAGAGCGGGGCTGCGCTGCGTGCGGGGAGACGCGCTCTGGCGGCGGTCTCGTTCAGGATCCGAAAATACAATTTAAATATTTTGCACACTTATTCCACTTATTCCTAGGGTGCCACTGGTTACGGTGCCGCGTGCCAATGCTGGCACGCGTGCCAGGGGTTGCCGACCCCTGCTCTAAGGGCTGATCTAAAAGTACAACCTTTAAATTCAAACTTTTTGCCAGCTCCCAGTCTAACAAACTCTCATCAGCCCCAGAATCGACTAATGCATCCTGAGTCATAGTCTTATCCCCAAGCTTGATTCGTACCTGCATTAATTTTCTGACTGGAGAGTCGAAGGAAGTCACTCGGCTCACCAGCGTCTTCCTTCCTGCTGATGAGCCTGATCTTTTGCCGAACAGGCTGCCGAAACATGACCCTGCTGGCCGCAGTAGAAGCACCGCCGCTCCCGTAGACGGCGCTGACGCTCCTCCGGCGTGAGTCTGGCTCTTCCGAGCTGCATCTGTTCCTCCGCGGCGATAGGAGGCGCTGGTCGCTCTGGAGATGAAGTCTGGGAATTCCTCTGCCAAGTGTAGTATTCCCTCGGTAACTCCCGTCTGAAAGGTGGAGTGGATACTGCATTCCTTCCCTTTTCCCGCTGTCTATCAGCTAGACGTTGATCAACCCGGATAGCCATGGCGATGAGCGAGTCCAAATCTTCAGGCAGCTGTAATGGAGCTAACTGATCCTTTATGGGATCCGCTAACCCATGCAGGAAAGCATCAAAGAGAGCCGCCGAGTTCCACCCACTCTCCGCTGCCAGAGTACGGAAATCAATTGCGTAATCCGCCACTCCTCTGCCAACCCAGTCTCACGGCATTTCGTGTTATTAGTCACGAAATTAATTTAATCTATTGATTCGTGTTCACCAACACGATTTTCACCTTTTTTTCGTGTCACACAGAACGATTTTAAATGCAATGTATTTCTATTGGTAGTATGTTTCGTGCCTGCACCACGTCTTTTTGTCCGGTCGGGTCTTGGAAGACCAGAAGCTGTGTGGTTCATAAAAACATGTTCTTACTCAATATCTTACCCTAAGCCTAACCCTATCCCTTTTATTTTAAATTGTATAATGTCTGAGTTTTTTTGCCGTCAGTGAGGAAAAGAAATGGCTCAGAGCCTCAGAATACTGACATCTGTATTTTTTGTCATCTCTTTTTCCTTCTAATTTGTTATTATTTGGTGCAGGCACAAAACATACTACCAATAGAAATACATTGCTTTTAAAATCGTTCTGTGTCAGAATACTTAAATCTGTATTTTTTTAAATGTCTTTTTCCTTCTAATTTGTTATTATTTACATTGCTTTTAAAATCGTTCTGTGTGACACGAAAAAAATTGCGAAATCGTGTTGGTGAACACGAATCAATAGATTAATTTCGTGACTATAACACGAAATGCCGTGAGACTGTGTTGCCTCTGCCGCTGCTTAATGTTCACCAGGGCTCTCGCTGACTCTCTCCCGGGTGATATCTGATCAAAGATCTTGCTCATGGTATCCAAGAACAGTCTTAATGACTGACAAACAGGCGAGTACCGGGACCACTCCGCTGTTGCCCAGGCTTCCGCTCTACCCATCAGATGAGAGACAATAAAAGCTACTTTAGCTTGATCGGTGGGAAATGCTGCGGGCTGGTGTTTGAAGTGGAGATCGCACTGTACCAGGAAGGGACGACAGTTTCCAGAGTCTCCGGAGAATTTCTCCGGCGAAGCGAGACGGATCGTAGGCGACTGCATGGGTACTTGAACGGGGATATCAGCAGACCCGACCCCCGCTGAACCGGAAAACTCTGCCGCAGGAACACCAGGGTTTGCCACGAGGTGAGTCAGTATGTCCCGCATCTTTTCAGCCAGTAGATTTATTTCTGTCGTCACCGTAGCTTGAAAGTTGTCTTGACGAGCATGTAAATCCTGGACCCCTTGGTTGATTGCTGACAGCTGTCCCTCATGTTGATGAAGGCGTGTACCCTGCGCCTGCAGGGCCGTTCTTACTGTAGTAGAATCGGCTGAGTCCATCTTGTTTGGTTGGTTGGTTCTGACACGAAGGTCTCTTTAAGAACTCAGATGCTCGATTCCGTTGCTTTGTATTATTCTTTATTATAAAGATCACAAAGCTTTTCAAAGTCTTCTAGGATCTACTAGGACATTCCAAAGAATCCTTAGGTTCGACTAGGTATTTACAACAGGTCTCTGGTAACAGGCATGGATCTCATGAAGAGACAAGACGAACCAACACAAGACAAAGGGAGAGTAGGACTATATATACACACACACACACATTAGGTAATGAGGCACAGGTGGACACAATCAGGGGCGGGAACAACAATCAGTCTGACCGGTGACACACAAAGACAGGAAGTGCAGACACCTGGAAAGATAGAGCAGAGTCATGTCAAAATAAGACAGATAGACAAACACTAAAACCTTACAGGCCTGGTGTAACAATAATCAAAAAGGACATTAAAAGAGCTCCAGATGTTAATGATCTAAACAAAACAGCACACCTGAAATGTATATGTAAATACTTTATTAAGGGCAGTGAATTCGTTTTTTCTGTATGTTTTTCAAATCAGTGTTATACAGTAAGTGTCATAGACAGTGTTACATTGCTATTATTATCCTTAAAATATATGTAAAACAAAACCACTTATGATCTTTTTATTTGAGTGGTTTACTAATGACAGTTAATTCTGTTTCTGCTATTGATGGTTTCATTTTTGTGACAAATAATCAAATTCAATAACGTGCTTTAACCACTAGATGTGCCTTTCTATCAGCTGTGCACCGTTATGGTGTAAATACAGCCTATCTACCAATTGGATCAAATATAAAAGTCAGCCGAATTAGTATTGATACTGCAAGGAGACGTATTGTGTGAAAATAAATGTAAGATGTTGTTTAATTGCTGATATATTTATGATCCACGTCACGTTTTCAGTTTTGGCGGCAGTGCTTCCTGTTTGTCCAGAAGTCTTCTCATCAGGGCTCTATAAATACAGAACTACGGCAGATATGTCATATTTAATGCAGCCGAACCGTGTATTACAATGCCGTTATGTGATGACTTTCAAAGAGAAAAGCAAGCACACTCGGAATAAAGTATTATTATTATTTTTTTTTATGTTTTCGGATTTCACATCGCATAAACGCCATTTCCCAACGTGCATTGCGGCTAAACCATCGAATCACCGAGCTGAGGACCTTGCCTACGTCTGTTTCCGGTATTTTTTATGACGTTTGTATTTTGTTATACACACATTCCTTCACATTTACATTTAAATTTACATTAAAGTATTTTGTGAGACCTTCTAAAATGTTTTAAAATATAACTACGGTTCTAGTTGAAGAGTTTGTAAATTAACATGAACCGAAGCTGTTGCCTGGCAACGCAATCGCACAACGTCACGTCCGTTAATTCCACATCCACACCTTTATATATACAGTCTATGATCCACACACATGGATGAACATCGATTTAATACATTAATGTAGCCTTTGTTTCTGCTAAAAGAGGTGTCGACCAGCCAGGGCCACAAGAAAATCAGCAAAATCGAGTGTGACGATTAAAAAATAAATTAAAAACATCTAATTTTGACAATAAAAACCGACCAATAGTCTTGGTAGACCATTTGCTTGGCACTTCCGGGTATTTCTCCACTGGTTGGGCCATGTTAACAATACCGTGTAACTGTCACGTTTGAAGGGACGAAACCGTGACATATTCACGTCTCCCAGCATGGTAGATCGTCACATGTTCACGTCTTGCCGTGATACCGGGTTGGATATTTCAGTATTTTTAACTAAATCTACAAGTTTAGAGGAGATTAAAATATAGTCTATCCTTGAAAATGTAAGATGCCTCTTAGAAAAGAAAGTAAAGTCTTTTGATATAGGATGCCTTACTCTCCATATATCTACCAACGCATAATTACTTATAATTACTTTAAAGACTGCGTGATATATACAAACAACAAATAGCGTGCGTTCCATTTTCACTCTCGTCCATCACAGACTGTTTCACAGACTGTTTCACATAACGACTTATAATCATGTTTAGTGCGGTACTGGAAAATGAAAAATAATAGCCGTCTCTGTGTGCCTTCTTCACTTCCGTTTCGCTTCTCATGCACTGATTCGCTAAGCTGAACAGCCAATCAGAGTGATTTATTTTGCCAACAGCCTTTTGCCGACAGCCTATTCAACATGCAGTAGTCTCCTGATACCGGAAGGTGTCGGCACGGCCGAAAAGACACGACGGTGCTGGACACACCAATCTGAGTAGGGCGACAGGACGCTCATCGACGGCCAGACATCTATCGACGGCCGAAATCGGCCCGGTGTGTTAGAGACACACCAGCTGCACTGTGACATGTGTCCAATTTGACATCAATAGTGGTAAGGCACCAGGAATGCTGCATCACAGGGGCCAACTCGACAAAAAACAATGACATTTGTCCATTGCATTTTGGTATATTGCAGAAAACAAGATGTTTGACAAGCACACGTTTATGTAACGTATGTTTTGCTCAGCAGGATAATCTCCACAATTTTATTATTTATGAAGCATAAATGCAATTGACAAAAAAAGCTTACTTAATGCTCTCAACGAACTACATCACGTTCCTATGGCTGAGCATCACCACTGCTAAGCTAAAGGCGGACTCGTGTTGGCGTGACAACGTTAAGTAGTTTAATCAGTCACTTGTTAGCTTGTTAGCAACCGCCATTTTTATGACACATAGAAGCTTGGGACGAGTTGGGAGTATTTAGTGACGTATTCATGTCGTAGAAAAAATCGTACAATCTCACAAGCTTGTGTTAACCACAGACCTTTTTCAGGCTTCTAACCACAGTGATTACGTTTTTTCCGGGTTTTAGGATAGTCTCCACATAGTAAAAATGCAAAAAATGCTAACGCTATAAACAAACTACATCACATGGCTCCTCGTCACCGCTAAGCTAAAGGCGGCTAGCGTGATGATGTTAGGCAGTCTCATTTAGCCACATGTTAGAAAAAAAAACTAGTTTAAAGCCTTTAAAGCTTCAGGCGTTCCCCAGTGGGGTATTTACTGACGTATTTTATGTCGTAGAACAAAACGTGAAAATGTTGTTCTATTAACAACAGATCACAACCCAACATGTTTAAAAAACGGTTGACTTCGAGACAAGGTGAATGTACTGTAAGTGCTTAAATGCTACAGTAACACATTTCCGGGTTTTGGACTTATTCCAGCACCTATCTACACAGATGGAAGAAGCAGCGGGGGTCAGGTCACTATTCAGACTGCCAAAAGTGCTTTAATGCAGAATAAAATGTAATACTGGCATATTTTGATTGTATAATTTTGAAAAACTATATATATCATTCATAGAACAAGAATATAAAACAGAAAAGTGCACGTGTCACATGGCAATGTATTTTAATGATTCATTATTGCATGGTTTTAAGTGTGCGTGTTTTATACCTTTTTATTGTGTGATTTTACTCTGAAATATGTTTGCCTTTTTAACTGGTTTTAACTTCCTGCTGCATGTTTTTATTTTTGAAATGTTTGGATTGGCATTGCCATGCTGATTAACAATGAGTGACCACACCTGGAGCCAATTTACACCAACAGCCCTGCCTATAAATGGAAGGAGAAGAGCAGCAGAGGACAGACTGAGACTTGGAGAAACCGAAGGAGACAGCAGAGGCAGGAGCAGAGGCACAGGCAGAGGCAGAGGCAGAGGCACAGGCACAGGCACAGGCACAGGCACAGGCACAGGCACAGGCACAGGCACAGGCACAGTGTCGACGGAGCACCTTTACAGCCCTGGAAAGACTCTGGTTTTGAAGAAAATACTTTTAACCCTTAACCCTAATTATTTGTATTGTTTTAACTGCGTTTAATTGTATTTTAAAATAGTTTTAGACTATCTTTTTACTGAGATTATATTTTAGACAGCTCTGATTTAGTTTTCTTAGTAAAGTTTTTATGTTCTCCCGAATAAATTATTGTGTTAAAATCTTAAACTTAGTAGTTGGCTCCTTGATTACCCAGTTTTGCTCTCTACCTGATTTAAAAGAACCCTTTCCCTCTCCATAAATGATTACCCCTCCCCCCTCCTTTACACACGCTCCCTACATTACCACGCTTTACTAGTTAAGTATGACAATAAAGTAGATCCTCTATTTCTCATATGAATCACGCAACTCTGGTTCTTGTTTTTTTACATAATATACATACTCAACACATTTCAGTATATTGTGCACCATACATTATATTCAGTTTATATATTTCATCATGCTAACACCACTTCTGTTTTTACTCTCAGTATTATAAAGGACAGAGGCTTTAAGTGTAGCGACTAGATGCAAACCTCACTGCAATGAAAACTTGATGGAATTTATTCAAATTGGAGTAAAATGGAGTTAAAGTGTTACATTATGTGTTTGCTACATTATGATAAATATGCTCTCACGTTATGTTAAAAGCCTGAGCCTGACATGCAGAATAGCTCTAATCCACTCTGGGCTGTTGCACATTTCTTTATTTGACTTTTATTGATGTAGATTTTGTATGGCATCTACTCTACAACTACTTAAGTTGGAATATGCTGCGGCGTTGGCCTTTATCATTTGATAAATGTTTTTCCCCTGAGTGCACGTCCAGTCCGCTTACAAGAAATCCATGGCTTTTACCAAAAGCCGCACCAGGAAGTAATCTCATAATGAATACAACAACAGTTTACACACCGCCTGCCTTTGTACCCATAATGCAAACAATGGAACTGCAGGCCCCCAGACCTCCTCTAATGGAGTACCAGAGCAAACACATTCATTTAATCACAAGCCTTTCTTTCAAAGCAAAGCGGCCGGGCAGCAGAGGATGAGAGGCTAATGACCCATGAGCAATAAGCAAGTGTTACACTGAATGTACTCTTGCAGGAAGAAAAAAAGCTTTTACGGAATAGCGTATCAATATTTTAAAGCAAAGCCTCTAACTGGATTAGCTGTGTGATGTGTTCTGACAGTATGCTGTTAGTGATACTCCATTTGCTTTGTCTATCATCTGATTTTCCCTCGGTAATCCACAGAGCAGCGTTATATTTCATAATTTGTTTTGCTATCAGGGCGGATTTGTAAATGTGCACATTCTAATTAGCCATAGCTACTGTTTCTAATTTATTAAATATTAAATTATTCCTGTGGTGCAATGTTTCTTCACATCCCCCAGATGAAAGTTTGTGGTATGCAAATTCAATTGCCTTTTAGATGTCAGCTCTTTTTTTTAAATGTCCCATTTAGCGAGTGGAGCCATTTTCCCTTGTTGTTTGTTTGTCGGTCCCCGGTCCTCCTTAAGTTCATATTTATTCATCTCCAGTTGTGTTAAGCTTTTCAACACAACTTACATACTGTCAGCTCTGCTACCGCTGCGTTGTTAAACTTCATTAGTGGTGTCTGAATAATCTGCTTTGGTCTCGTACAACAAAGGGGGCTCAGCAGACCACAGACAGTTCCTCACATATCAATCTTCATTGTTTTGCAGGCTATGAACCAGAGCCCTGTTTCTTGGTAACTGTCCAACACCTGGACAAAAACAACCTTCATGAACCCTTCCAATCGGGTTTCCGCTCAAAGCACAGCACCGAAACAGCGCTGGTAAAAATCACCAACGACCTCCTCCGTGCAGCTGACTCTGGACTGCTCACCATCCTAATCCTCCTTGACCTCACAGCTGCCTTTGACACCATCTCGCACCCACTGCTTATCAAACGTCTGGCAGACATTGGGATCACTGGTACTGCACTCTCATGGTTTTCATCCTACCTCACAGACAGAAAACAACATGTCCGTCTCAGCACCCACCGGTCAATCTGCTCCACTGTCTCACATGGTGTTCCTCAGGTCAGTATTGGGTCCACTCCTGTTTATTATCTACCTACTCCCCCTTGGCACTATCCTCCGTCATCATAATGTCCATTTCCACTGTTACGCCGATGATACCCAGGTCTACATTTCCAGCAAACCCAACACTGCCCTCCCCCCAACCTCTCTCACCAACTGCCTCCAGGACATCAGGAGCTGGATGAGCAGGAACTTCCTAAAACTCAACGGCAGCAAAACCGAAGCACTGCTGGTTGGCACCAAAACCACCCTCTCCAAAACCTCATCCTCCCCTGCCTCCAACCTCATCATTGATGGCTACTCCATCCCCTTCTCTGGCCAAGTTAAGAGCCTTGGTGTCATCCTGGACAGCTCCCTCTCATTTGCACCTCACATAAATAACATCACCCGGACTGCCTTCTTCCACATACGCAACATCTCCAGACTCCGCCCATCCCTTTCTCAATCAAACACTGAAGTCCTGGTCAATGCATTTGTCACGTCCCACATCGACTACTGTAACGCCATCCTCTCAGGCATTCCCACCAAACTCATCAATAAACTTCAAATCATACAGAACTCTGCAGCCCGGATCACCACCGGCACCAAGGCCTCAGAACACATCACCCCCATCCTCATCCAACTCCACTGGCTCCCTGTTCAATCCCGTATCTACTTCAAAAACCTACTGCTCACTTACAAAGCCCTACATAACCTGGCCCCCCCCTATCTGGCTGACCTTCTTCAGGAGTACACCCCCTCTCGCTCCCTCCGCTCCTCCTCTTCTGGTCTGCTAACCGTCATTGTTAAATGTTTGCTTTCAGCTGACATGAGTCATGTTAAGTTATCGCTAATGACAACCCACAGTGTCCTGATTTTGCTGCTTCACAATCAAAGCTTTTAAGTAATAAAAATAACAGGGACTTCTTTGTCGAGAATTTATGGGAAATGAAATGTTTACTACCCAAATTGTCAAAGCTTTTATCATAGACTGTATACGGCTTTTACTCCAGTTTACTACCTACCCCACCCCTACTGGAGGTACAAAGAGGGACTCAAAAAAACACTTTTTGGACATTAAACACCATGGCAACAGTCAAGCATTCGGGTCAGCCGGTTCATGTTTGTGTTTCTGCTGAGGTCCAGGAGCTTCTTAAGATGCTATAGGCTTTCTACGAGTATGTTTTGAGATATACTACAATCCTAAAAATGAAGATATTATGTGTACCCCATCAGTATAGTATATTTATCCTCACTCCTCTCCTGAATGTTTTCCCGCTGCGCTCCCTCAGCTTTATGCCGTTTGAATTTTTTTTGAATGCCACTTGTATTCAACTGCTAGACATTTATTGAACGCCCACTTATCTTCACACTAATTAAGTTTTAAGAAACACATCCATCACGCTATTGAGGCAGTTAATTTACTACTGCAGTGTGAATCTGAAACGCTCCTCAGGATGGTGCACCCATTTCTCACCACACTGCACCGGCTCTTACACAGACCCAATTAAAGATTATAATACAATTATTGTTGATACATTTCTCAATTCAGATTGATCTATACAGTTCATTCTTAAGAGTTTTAATATAATTTGATAGTAAAGAGATGTTTTTCACCCAGTTAAGGCCCTGACACACCAGGCAGTCACCAGAGAACTCGCCGACATCCGACACCGACAGATCCATCGACGAGTTCTCCTGCGTCTTGGCCGTTTGTCGCACTGAAATACACCGCTTTACTTCAGCCGAGCACGTACGAACTGCGCATGCGTGAGTGGCAATAACTCTCCTTACCAGCAGGCGGCGGTAGTGTGTATTCGTCATTCAAAATAGGCAACAACCGGAAGACAGAGAAGAAGAACAGACTGATATAAACAAACAAATAGCGTGTGCGTTCCATTTTCACTCTCGTCCATCGAAAACATGTTTTAGAATATAAAAATACATGAATGATGAAATGAGCACATAAAGTGCAGACATACTATAACATCACAGTTAATAGACCTGCATCTGATGATCGCAGTGTTCTGGCGGGTGTGTAGTTTATTGAGTCAGCAATGTAATAATGGCCACTTCTTGCTAAATTTACGATGAGATGAAAAACCGGACTTGACCAAACAAATCACGGAGCTCTCAGCAGAGGACAGCCGGGGACGCTCCCGCCGATATCAGAGATGTCCCTGCTATGTGTGGGAGGTAAGAGAGGACATTTAAGGGCTACTGTATGTTTGATGTCTTTAAAGTATCACCTGCTGGTGTTTAGCTGCTGTCCTGTGCCTTAAATCGTTTGTTTACGTCCCTCACTTCCGTTTCGCTTCTCATTTGCTAGCTGAACAGCTGATCAGAGTGGTTTCTTAGCCCGATAGCTTGTGTCCGACACACGGCCGATTCAACATGTTGAATCGGCCGGGTGTCGGACACAAGCCGTGAAAGGCCAAATAAGGCGTGTCACGGCCGAGGGTTCAGGACACACCAAATTGACTTTGGGCGACAAGGAACCCGTTGTCGCCAAACAACGCAAGACGGCCGATATCGGCCTGGTGTGTAGGGGCCTTTAGAGTAGAAATCTTCATAAGCTTTCAGTTAAAATTCAAATAGTCAAATGTTTTATGCATAAAAATGGCATGGACTTTCAACATATCCACAGTTACCACATTGTTTGCCATTCTTACACACACTTCTTTTTATTGTAGCTCCTCGGTCTCTGTCCCCCCCCCCCCTCCTGCATAATAAACCTCCACCCAATTTGTCATGAAATCCCTCATTTGCTGGATACTCAGAAAGGCAGATTATGCTTATTTTTCATTTGGACAGAGGGAGATGGAGCCAGGTGTTTGGCAGCAGCGGAGTGTTCAGGTGTAACTGTGCTGGTGACGGGACATGACGAGCAGCCGCAGATGAAGGATGAGGCGTGGAGGATTTTGGGAAGAGCAGCACCCCTCGACCTGCTCCCTCAAGAACACCCCCACTGATCTGAGCCGTGGAAAGTTTCTTCTGAATCACTTCTTGCTGGAATCAGCTCCTATTTCTTAATTAGCCACTTAAAGCCATATTGAAAATACAGCTGTTAATGTGGGAGAGCGGAGAAGTGATTCCGCTTTGCTCGACAAGATTTATTCATGCGGCCTCCTCAGACAATAGACCATTTTACATCAGTATCATGCTACTGTATGTGAAAAGTATAATGCTCATGTTTGTTTTAACATTGTTTACAGAACTTGCATACAAACAGAATGGTGCAGGAATCAGTCCTCAAGCTGGAAATACAGTAAGTGCGCAACTTACCACCTCCGGTTCCCTGGCCTAGGAAGCAATGGGCAATGATTGTTTTTTGTGTGTTTGTAGTTAGATGCCTGGAATAAGGTTGAGAGATTTTAACATTTAGTTTTACGACATAAAATACCTCAGTATTGGGGAATGTCTGAAGCTTTTATGTGTCTTAAATATAGCGTTTGCTAACAAGTGGCTAAATGAGACAACTGAACGTTAACATGCAAATCATTAGCCACCTTTAGCTTAACGGTGGTGACGTGAAGTCATGTGACCTCTGACGATTGCATTGATGCTTCAGAACCTTTAAGCTGTGTTAATGTGGTGATTATCTTCCTCAGCAAAATGTGTAATTATAAACGTGTTTGCAACAGAGATTACCTCCTACAATATTCCAAATCAAATAGCAATCCATTGTTTCCTGTCGAGGGAGCCCTTGCAATGCTAGCTTCCGCTCAGACTACAGAAATACGTCATCACTGCACCCTATATGGTAATATATTCTTGCATAATAATTCAGAGTTTTTCTCTTAATTATAGTATCACAAATCGTCTTTTACAATCAAAGCTAGGTATGACATTTCACAAATAATGGCTATTAAGGATGAAGTAATGAAGACATTTTGGACTGCAACTTGATGGGTTAGCAGAATCTTACAAATATAAACCGGTAACTCCAATTGTGCAGTTGTAGCTCTATAATGAAAGACCTTGGTCAGGGTTGTAATTTGGCATCAACTATGTCAAATACGTTTTAAATAATGCCAGGTATTTATAAAATGGTCACTGCTGGTTGTGAATTCACCGCAGAGTCAGAGATCATCTGATCCTAAATCATATTTGTTATAATTTACGCACATACAGCTTTATTCAGGTTTTATCTTGTGGTGGAACAGCACGCGCACAAAGAAGTAGTCACTGATGAACCATGATAGGTAACAATGAGCCAAAAAACAAAAAATGTTGTTGCTTACATTTCTGTTCAAAATGGCACATAGCGACATCAGGGGGCAGAACATGTCCTGAGAAGACAAGACCATTAAATAATAGCAATTAGTAAATCTGCAACCTTAGTCTGACAAGACTAATTGTTAACATGTTTCAATGCAGAACATTAGAAAATACAGTTGATAATGTTTTACGCTTTTGTATCCTGCATCACCTCCAGTCTCACTTATGTACTTTATGGTACAATTTCAATCCTGAACAAACAAGACTCACTATGAACATCTTTTAAAAGAGAGAAAGTTACAGCATCCATACTTACATTACATCGATTTTGCACAAAAAGAAATTGCAACAAATAATGTGTTTTAATATAATAAATATTAGCAGTGCATCTTGATGCCTGTTAATGCATTTTAAGCTCCTTTTGCAGGACATAAGGAGTTCTTTATCCTTGCACTATATTTCTGCAATCTTTTGTATGTTAACTGAATTGGAAAAAAAGTATCTTTTCCACGAGCTCTGCATTCACATTAGTTTTCTGGTTATTTGAAGTGCTTTTAAAGGGGAGTGATTTTATCCTTTCTATATTTCCTTCCATATTTGACATCTAAATCCTCTGGTTTGACTTTTTCAGAAAGCAGAACATAAAAAAAAATAGCCATGCCCATAAGCCCGCTCATCTGAGCACAGCCCTATCATGTAAACCCCTGAATTGAAATATCCTCTGCTTGAAATATTGACTTTAATATCTCATTTTGAAATATTAATGTAACCTTTTGATGTTAAATCCATACTCAATTCTGCAGAATGTTATAGAAATATGCAGACAGGGGATAGGAGGCATTATTATGTTTTTTTCCTGCAGAGAAATTACATTTTACGGTTGTAACAGCAACCTCCCCTGTGTTCTCTTTAGTTCACGAGGGAAAAAAGACGGGGCCATTAAGGCAAAATGAAAAGAGCTATTGATTGGGCTCTTATGCCTTTTCTATCTGCCTCATTTCCTAAATGCATGATAATAAGGGCCAGCCACTGAAGCTAACAATACTCCTTAATGAATGGAACTCTAAAGAATTAACCTAAGTTTGCATAATGATTCACAGATGTTGTCTTCAATGGTTGATATGCATTTTGTTTTGTTGTTTTGTGGATTCATGTTCCATTTACCAAATACACGCTCATCCCCTTATATCATTATGATGCAATCAAGACATTATTTGATGATTTCTGTTTTGAGAAATGGCTTTCTTGTTATCAGAGATGTCTGGGGCGACGTTTCTAAAAGCTATCCTATTAGAATAATGTCACAGTTGATGTATTGGAGATAATAATAGTCAAATAGGGAACAGTGGGTTATAACAAGTATGGAAAATCATGCTTTTAGCTAATGGAGTCTTTTAATAGAGATATTGGCATGAGAGCAGCACAAAGTGGGAGAGTGAGAAATGAAAATCAAATCCACAGTTTGCTAATACAGGGAAGTGACTGACTAATATAGACATTAACAAATTATTTCCCCAGGAGATGCAAAAAAAAAAAGCACTATCCTTGAGATCTTTAATGTGAGACTTATTTCAATACCTATAATGTTTATCACAAAGTAAAGATTGTAAACATCGTATGGTAATTATAAGCAGAACCTCATCTTATTTTCTACCTTCATAATTTCATGAAAATGTTATTTAATGCTTTAACTGCTTTTACTACCATTTTTGCATTAAAGTATGATAGTGCAGAAGGTCAACAGTAGCCAGGACTCGTCTGTAAAAAGTCTGTATAGGATCTTTACAACAGACAGAAATAAATGTAACCCTTCAATATCTGTATCCTTGGGGATACATTCATTTAACGCTGCGTCCATGTGAAAAACATGGGTGTAATAACATTGTAATAACAGTGTAATTAACGTGTAGTATGTGTGTAATATTGGTGTCATATGGGTGTTATATCGGTCTAATAACAGTGTAATGGGTGTAAAATGGGTATAATATGGGTGTATTACGGGTGTTATAAAGTATAATAATGTTGTAATATAGGTGTAACAACAGTGTAATATGAGTGTAATAATGTTGTTATATGGGTGAAGTATAGGTCTAATAACAGTGTAATATGGGTGTAACATGGTTATTATATGGGTGTATTACAGGTGTAATGAGGTGTAATATGGTTGTAATAACAATGTCAAAGGGCTTTAGTAGTCTTATATAAATGTGTTACATAGTGGTAATAATGGTGTCATATGGGTGTAGAAAAAAGCACTCAATAAATGTTTCCAAAATATTTATATACGATTGACCACATAGGGGTCAAGGTTGTTACTTTCTGAAAAACACAATAGAGATTGTTGTACTATACAGCCAGACCTAACACTGGGACAGGAAACAGAATATGCACAATGTTACAGATGTGTCCCATGCACACTAGTTCACAGTGCAGTGGGATGTGCCATGTTACACTTTAACTGGCCAAAAAAATATCCAAGTAAGTATCACAACGCTCTAATGGTGTAGTGTTTAACCATTTAATGGTCCTACACACTCCAAAAACAGTGCATACTAACAGCTTGCTGCAGCGATGCTTCGCTGATGAAACTGTCACTGCGCCAATAGAGAACATAAAGAGACTGCAAGGTGTTCAGCTTTCAAGAAGCTTTGTAAACATTGTGTGACATATGAAATGCATTGAGTGTGTTTGTAAGGCCTTAAGGAAACACACCAACCATTTGGTGTGCAATGCAGAGCGCAAACAAAGCCATGTTTGTTTACAATGAAAACTCCACAGGGTAACTTTAATTATCTTAAGTTAATCCTGGCCTAATTAGATCCCTTTGTTGTTTTCTTTAATGTATTTACCCAGCTACTTGGACAGATAATTGCACTTTATATTCGACGATGAATTGGCGCAGGTTTGTCCTACTTTATGTAGATAAACTCTTCTCTGGCTACAACAGAGGCGTGTCAAATCGCCATAAGTCTCCTTATCAGCAGCGTCTTATGAACTGATGCTAGGTAAATTATTTCCTTCTGGGCAAATTATATATTATGTGTCCAACCGGCATATCTAAACATGAAAGCAAAACAAGGCTATCTCACGGCCCTCACTGCTTTGATCAGAGGAACAGCATCATTGTTGAGTAAGATGTTAATTGTAGTGTCTTTACTGCACACCGTTGTATCGTCTGATTTGCTTTGGCTGTTTGGCTTTGCATTACCTCAGGCTACATATTTGCATAATCAGCTTTTGGAGTTGTGGAGCCAAGTGCACAGGGGAGAGGCTGAGATGCTTTCATGAAATCGATTTAAAATGTGTTGTTTTTTTTGTAAAATGTAGTGAACTCAGGATATTGGTCTTTGCAAATAATGAACTGAACCGTTCTTTTTTTTGCTTTTCTCAGTGTATGGAGGAAGCCGCTTCTTAAATATAATAATTAACTATGTGTGTCTACACTGGAACACACAGTTGAGAGCAGCCTGGTCACACTTTTATTAGAGGCCCTATAATGCCGCGTTACGGCTGCGCCGCGGCGTGCACAGCGATCGTGGCCACTCTAGTCAATGGGTGTGTTTCCACTGAACCACAAGAAGCGCTTCTGGGACGCTTCTTGTGGCTCAGAAGCGTCCCAGAAGCGTCTCGGCGCTGGGCTCCGCTAAAAATAAGCGGCTGGTCTATTTTTGACGCGAGACACGAGCCGTTGCATAGCGCCGGGCATGAAATGGAATGGTCAGAGCATCCAGTCCATCCCCAAAATAAACTAATTTTGCAGACCCTATCCCTCCGTAGTCTTTCAAGTAGGAGGAGAAATGCCAGCGTTCTCCTCCGGTTTACAGGCACTGTGTAAATTATATATATAGAATAATTATGATGATGAATGCATTTTTTTACCACTAAAATACAGCAACACATCTTTGATTCATGTCGTTTATAACTGGAATATTACAATTATTATGAACTTTGTCTGTACAAAGTAGCCTGTCCAGGAAATATGCCCAAATCAACAAAAACTGCGAGCCGGCAGGCAAGACGCTCCGCTTCTGAAACTCGCCCGGTGGGGTTTGACGCTGTAGGAGGTCGGAACAAAACCGCGGCGCAGCCGTAACGCGGTGCAGACGGACCCGGTGGAATCCCGGCGTAACGCTAGAACGCGTCACGCAAATTTGATGCTTGAGTTGTAAAAATGGAATGCCGCCCGAGTTAATTTGCGTCTATCTGCAAGTTTACATTGACTTTACATGTAATCGTGACGCGCCCAAAAATTCCATAGAGAGCCGAAGTCCCTCCCTTTTCCGGTGGACCTCCATGGGACCTTATTTCGGAAAAAATATGTATTGTAGTCAATGGCAAGAGAGAAATTATCTTTCGATCCCGTTTGAATTGTGCCATGAATTAAACATATGATGTTTGTCAATTTAAAAGATAATTTTGCAAGTCAAGAAAAAACACTTAGTTTTGTGTGAAACCGCTCAATTAACTACATCTCTGGTCTCGCACAATACACGTCGCCAACACCAGAATGAGGTGAAAAGTATTAAACGAGGTGAAAATCATTACACGTCTGGGCATGTTGAGAGCTGCAAATACACAAAAGGGGTCTGTTCCATAAGAGCCAGCATGCGGGACCGGCTGTACAAGGTTTCGGTGAGTGTTAAACAAGTGTAATGTGTAACGTTAATGTCAGCTAGCTAACATTAGCTAACAAGGTACACTCCCGTGTTTTGTTTTAGCAACTAGTTTTCTCGTGATCGCTGTGTATGCTGTGGATAACATTAGTGTTGGCAAGGACAAGGTACACAGAAAACTAGTTACATTACACTCGTTTAACACTCACCGAAACCTTGTGCAGCCGGTCCCGCATGCTGGCTCTTACGGAAGAATATGAATACAAATATGACACCCTCTCTAAGCGGTTGACCAATCACAACAAAGGCGGCCAGCTAACCAATCAGAGCAGACTGGGCTCTGGTGTCAGACAGAGGGTGAAAAGAGGTGCTGCAGCACAGGCAGTATGAGACAAATAAAGCGCTTTTTGAACATTAAAGCACGGAGACATGTAGAGACACTAAACACTAATATGAATCTGAACATTTGTATAATATGTCCTCTTTTATTATTGGTGTCTGTAAGCAGTTTCATAACCTTATCATTGAATATAAAGCGTCTTTGTGATAGTACACCCAGCATGTGGCACTCTTGGCCTCTCTAAGCCCTGCCACACTGCCCCCCCAGGTGTGACACCCAGTGACACCCAGTGACACCCAGTGACACCCAGGAGGATGTTATTCAGAACTAGAACAACACAGTCACTTTCTAAATGAAATGTATCACTGTGGCTCTCTGAAAACAACAGAGTATTTCAGCTGTAGGTGGCTCACAGAGGCTGTTACAGAGCAGCAGATCCTGGCAGGGCAGTTCCCCCCCCGCTCTGTTTGCTGCCTCAGCTTAACTCCATCCTCTATCCGGGGACAGTTCCCTGCAGAGGGGCAGATGGTCTCATTTCACCCACTGGGACTCTCTTACAAGCAGCAGTGTTGCACTTATTTATTCTGCTACTGCACAAGGGTTCTTGTTGTACAATTAATTAAGTAATTTTAATACTGTTTGCATTTTTAATAAGTGTGGATACAATCGTTTTCATCTATACATAAAAAGAAAAACCAGTTGCAACAATTATAGTGATTGCTGACCTACTTAGGCAGGCCTTTGGTGGATCAGCTGACCTTGTAGTTTGGGCCAACCCTTTGCTGTCCAACAACACAAGCTGCAGCTTTCACACTTCCTTATTCACATTAGTAATGCCATATTTTGTTATTTTAAGTTCCTGTCTACAGGATGTTTTATTTTGTAGGTTAGCATCTGCAGCTTCTGATCCCCTTGTTTCTGTATTTTGACTAATAGTTTCATATGTTCAGTGTTGAGGTCTGCCAGAGCTGGAAAGAAACTAGGAACTTTCTTACAAACTTCAAAGATTATTATCAGTAACATTATAGCTGATGAGATGAATCATTTAGCATTGCACTGTCAGCTTATATTATGATAGGTAATGGTTATTAATCAGAACAATTATATTTGATATCTTTGAAGTATATCTATACGTTGTAATGTGTATGTAATCATTAATTACCCATTTCCCATGCATGTGTGCGATATTATTTCCCTGCATACACCCCGGCCCATTCGCCTGCATGTCCCACGTATCAACTCCTCATTACAAATGCATGAACTTGTTAGTGTCTTCTACCTGTTCTTTACCCCTCCAACCCTCCACCCCCCCACCCCTCCACCCCAGCAGCTGCAGGACCCAGAGGGTGTCTCTGAAAGTCAACCTGCTTCTACCACACTCACTCACACACACACATCCATCCCAGGATTATCCTCCACTGTCTCCCTTAAAAATAATAATTAGTTCTCTCTTCTATCCTCTCCTCATTGGGATATAGTATGTGTGATGTTCACCCAAATAAGCTGGGGGTACAGCTGAGTACACTGAAAAAACTGAAACTTTGACTTTAATTAAATATATTATATCAAAACATTTCACATAACTGTATTAGGTTAGTTGAAAGCAATAATATTAAGTTGAACATAATATTCTTTATTCAAACTTTATATTATCCCTTTCAAATAACCTAAGTTAGGTGATATCTGTTGACATAATATATGTAATTAAAGTCAAGGTTTCAGTTCTACAGGGTAGCTTCTTGACAGTTGTGAATGAGGAGTGCTGCGTGAAGGCGCTGACAGGAAGTGAAGGCATTTCAATGTAGCATTATCAACACCCAAACACTTGACCTCCCATTGACCTGGAAGCATTCCTAAAGATGTCTGTAAGTCTCCCCCCCCCCCCCCCCCTCATTGCAGCAGGCAGGGCAGCCGCTCAGATATGCTGCGCTAATGAAGACCCACAGAGGCCAGGGGAAAGGCTACAATGGAGTGGGAGGAGAAGGGAAACAGGTGGAATGCTCTGGAAAGAAGGTCAATACTGGAAGTGGAATAATGAAAACTATGCCTGGGTTATTATTTATAATGTAATCTGCAGAGCAACTTCCCTGTTTCAGAAAAAAGCCTGTTAAATCCATTGTTAGTTTTTAACCTCTTCCACTTTTCCCGATGACTCGCAATGAAAAGTATTATCTTCTTTGACCAGAGAGACTGTTTTAAATGTAGCTTTTTATAGATTTTGTATGTGTTGAAAATAAAAATGTTCTGCATGAAACTAAAAATACAATTCAGAAAAAACAGTATGTGCAATGCATTTATGATTTTGAAAAGGGCTGCGTTACAGCTTTGGACAAACCAGTTGTTGTTTGGTTGCATGATTACACAGGAGTTTGGATTTGATCTTAAATAGATATGGGTTGAAGAGAAATGCAGCTTTATAGTTTCACCGTTCTGAAAACATCTAAGGTGAAAATATCTCTTTGTATGAGCCTGATAATCAGATTCCTTTTTGTTTCACTCCATCTATTCAGCCTGATATCTGTTCATTAAACAGAGGGTTGATTTTGTTCAGTGTTGCGCTAATTAAAGCTGAGAATTGGCAAGAATCAGGCGATACAAATCATGATACAGGGGTTACTCATCAACATATAGCAATATACTGTATTAAGACACCATCAGCAAAGTCATATTTTGCATTTTCTTCCATAGAAAAAGTAAACTTTTCCATGCAATTACAACAGTGTGACCGGCATTAATTATTATGTCCCTTTGATATCCATTCTCGGTCTGCCACAAATCTTGCACGTTAAGTATTAAACAATAATCACTAGCATTTTTGCAAATCTATGCAGCACCACAAAACATATACTACATACTTTATCGATATTTTCTTAAACTCGTAGTACCACGAGTGATTCTCACACCAATAAAAAAATAGGCCTATGGGTTGTTGTAAATGTGTATTTTATAAATTCTTTGTGTCAATTTATCCATTACTGTTTCTTAAGTATGTACCTAGCTATGTAGGAGGATATCAATCAGTTAATGGCTTCTGTAACCTCCAGAAAATAGTTGACACAATATCAGACAATACTTAAATGAAACCAGCCGAGGTTGTACCACATCAAACCTCTGCATGATACATTTTTCTTCTGGCATGAAGAGGAATAGGCGTGTCTGGTTTCAGATTAAGGAAGTGTTACACAGGAATGTGTTTCATTGGAACAAGATGTATAATGTGATGCTGCCATATTAACTGCTGGTACCTGCAGCCAGAGGGGAACGGTGGATCAGTTTAGCAATCAAATCTCTTTCAGATAATGTTTAACAAATGACTCTTACAGCACAATAATTCCCCTTTAACTACGACTGAGCGGTGAATTGATATGGTAAATGTAGTGAAGGACGGCACACTAAACAAGGCACTGGCTCTTCTGTAGGCATGTGTTTGAATGTGGGGGGGGGGGACTCTTTGAAGATTACATTTTGTTAATTGCCATCATCCATCAAGCATAACATTCATAAATGGGATAGCCATTGGACATTTAAGATAAGTCTGAACTATTATGATGGATCGTGGTTTCAGAGCTCATGTTCAATCTGGTTAATGTCTGAGATAATAATTTAGCTTTAATGACTCTGATTTTATATTTCTGAAATCACCACTACCTCCGCAGGCCCTCAAAAGTTATTTTAGACCACAACTAATAACACAACCATTTAAAGCAGCACTAAAAAAACATCTCTGGACCGAGGTATTAGTGGCAACATGACACATTTACACTTAAAACAGGAGTTGCTTGCTAAGGTGGTATAACTCAGAGGGGGGGGATAGAGGGTATCCACAGCACAGACATGTTGAAGGTAACATGCCTGCAGTGTGACCTCATCAAATCATGCTTTGCAATAGGATTTACCAATAAAGAAATACTCTTTAATATACTTCATATTTATAATTAATCCTAATATTTTCTATTCCATTTATTCCATTATTCCCTAAAGTTTTCTTTTAAATGTGTCATTTATTAATTTTACAGAATATATAGTTGTATTTTTTAGACATTATGTGAATTATTTAATTGTCAGATTTATTGAATCAACAATATGGTGTGGTTACATTATTAGTTACATTATACTTCAGGGAAGTGTGTCAACATACCATAATTATGACTTCAATACCTGCCTAAAGTAATGGATTGATAGATAACAGAACGCACCACAATTATGTGGCAGTTCTAGTTCAACAAAAAAATTGACTATAAATTGAACCAGCTCATCTCAATAAAACTGCCAAAAGGAGCTCGACAGCAGCCAGCAAAAATAACATAATATAAAATGCGTAATAACAATACTAAATACTGCTGAAACATGAAAAGAAGAGTGAGAAGTTAAACACACATTTTCAGACTTTAAAATGACAGTGTTTGGTGTAATAACTTGTGTCTGATGTGGTTTTGCTACAAAAATGTTCATTAACTTCCCCCCCCTGCTCTTTATCTCTGTCTATGAATATCAGTGGTTTTAAAAGTTTAAATGTACATGAGATGAAAAGTCTGAAGAGTTCATTCACACCCCCACACTGAGTTGATCTCACAACTGGCTGTGAGTAATATCACAACATCATATTCATATGAATACCTATTAAACTGAGATTTAAGTTGAGCGCAGACACATTTTCCCCCTTTTAGCTGATGTATGTGAAAAGGCCTTCTCATTTATAAGTGAAGTTATAATTGTTTAAGGGAGGACATTTTGAGTGCATAACTTCACTTGCAATGCAGTATTTTCATGGTATTGTGCATACCGTGAAAACCTCTAATTCAACTTAAATCTGAATACAGTGCCTGCCTTGAACTAAATGTCCACTTTTCAGTGCTCAGTGTGTATGATGATTCATAGACCACCACAGTCTTTGTTTTATTGTTTGATTTATAAGGTAAATAGCAAAGTTCAGTAATGGAACACAAACAATCCACTGAGGTATAAAAGCTTCTTGTTCTGTGTATGAATTTATCCTTCCTGCACATGTAATGAGGGTCAAATGTTGCTTCTGTCATACACCATACATCACTCCAGTTTGACTTTCAAAAGAGGAAGTGTCAGTGTCAACAGATGACAAGCAGGTGGAGCTATGAGTTCTCCTTTCCACAGAGTGATGCTTTCCTCCTGCAGGTTCCTCCTCATGGATGGAGCTTATTTCTGTGCCGCCTGCTAAGTCCATGTACCATGAAGACCTCGCCTCTGTGCACTTTCTCCATATCTGGCGTAACTAGAGGCTAACAGTCTCATTTTAATTGATGTTACTTCCACATCTCTGCCTCTTCCTGTATTCTGACGCCACTGCTGGTTGGTGCTGTAAGTGACAGTGTGGAGAGGCGATGCTAATCCGGAGGTGGCAAATAATCAGAATAATTTGGCCGCTGCGTGTGTTTGTGTGGGGCGCTGGCCTGTATGTACTGCTTGTCATTTTTTCAATTACTCGAGCTGTGGTTAAATGTTCATTTTCAGCAGTCAGCCCCGAGCAAAACCTACTGAGCCCCATTAGGTTTTACCCACAGCCTCACACTCATTAGTTCTCTCCGGTCAGACGAGAGTGAGGGTGGGTCTACTGAGATTGTTAAGGAGTTTCCAGCCACGATCCTACCATAGTAAGATAGTGAAGACTTGGGTGACCTTTGTAAAGGCAAATCAGAGCACACTCCTAATTGACCTTATCTCTTTTCCTTATCTGTCTTCTTTTCTCTCACATGCAAAAAACTACTGACCTGAGAGGGTTGAAAGGATCATGTTTAACCCTCCTGTCGTTTTCTATGAGAGGCCGTCTAGCTCACAACTCATACTTGGTCTTACAAACAATATCAGAATCTCACATGTACACCACCAGATTCTTTCACACACAGTATCATACTGTCTTTAACGTACTGTCATTCCTTCCTTCATTTACTATCATACTATCATACATAAATAACTATTCTCTCTCACACACAAAAACAAAATCTCTTAAACGCACCATCATACTCTCGTACACACACCACTATCGTCTTTCACAAACAACTATAATTTAATAGAACATTATAATAGTGTATGTGAAAGAGGATAGTAGTATGTGTGTAATCGGTAAACAATGTAGAATAATAACCTATATAAGAGGGAATAGTATTTCATGTTAATAACAATAGTCATATATGTAAAACAGAATAGCAGTGAATGAAAGGCCGAATAATAGCTTATATAAGAGGTAATAATAGTTCATGTGAATGACTATAGGTATGTGTATAAAACAGAATGATAGGGTGTGTGCATAAGAATAGTTATGAGTGTGAGAGAGTATGATTGAAAAGGAAGTTGGACTAAATTCTCAGTTCCTGATTGGCTCTACGTTTTCGTTTGACGGACACCGCCCAAGAAAGGCAGTAGAATGCCACAAATGTTCCCTATGCAACCTGAAGAGTAAAAGGGTCAAGTCCGTCAGAAAGCAATGACTGTAAGTGTAAGCCTTACACTTACACTGTAAGGATTAGTAACATGTATTGTGTTTATGTGATGACATTTGGAGATGTTTAAACTCAATGAGAAAATGCGTAAGCATTCGCGCTAGCGTTAGCATTCGCGCTAGCGTTAGCCATACTAGCCTGAACACATGCTTATTGCACAGCTAGTGTAAATAACCCCATTTGTGTTCTGTGAGACTGAAGGGGATGTTGCATTGTTTTTGTTGCTTTCGTTGCAGTTTTATATACGTCTTAAATGTAATTTAGGTTAACTTCCTGTTTTATTTAGATGCTTTTATTTTGAAGGCAAGTTTACGCTGTTGACGGGAAGATGTTGTTGCTATGGAAACAACATGACTGCGAAAATAAATATCTTCTACGTATAAAGACGGCGAAAGTAAAGAATAAAGTGTATGTTTAAATGTTAGCACCCCCCGAAGAGGCACAAGGTTGGTATTTAAAATTGTAGGTTGTGTCCTAATTCGTTTATAAGCTGTTTTGTAGCTTTGCTGTCTGTTTACAGTTAACTTTTGGTAGTATGCTAAAGTGATTCTAATACGGATTGAGCCTAAATGTATTTGTTATTTTTGTGTCTTTATAGCTCTTACGTTGACTCTGGAGTTTCAACAAATTCCAAATCATCAGTAAAGTCTACTATCATATTTCGGAGGGATATGCTACAGCTAGCATTAGCTATATTGACCTTGTTTACATAAGTGTTAATCTGTGTATGTTACACTTGCATGTATGAGATCATTAAGTGCCTTGTATCTTCTTTTTTTATAGTTTCACTCCGTTTGAATGTCAGTGGACTGCAAATAATTCAATAAAGGAGCATGGCTGCTCATTCCCTGGCTCTCAAAAGAGTTTGGCTGGCTGTTTAATCTATGTTCACACTGAGGCAGTACAACACATTGCAACACAGTCTCACGGCATTTCGTGTTATAGTCACGAAATTAATCTATTGATTCGTGTTCACCAACACGATTTCGCCATTTTTTTCGTGTCACACAGAACGATTTTAAAAGCAATGTAAATAATAACAAATTAGAAGGAAAAAGACATAAAAAAAAATACAGATTTAAGTATTCTGACACAGAACGATTTTAGAAGCAATGTATTTATATTGGTAGTATGTTTCGTGCCTGCACCAAATAATAACAAATTAGAAGGAAAAAAAGATGACAAAATACAGATTTCAGTATTCTGAGGCTCTGAGCCATTTCTTTTCCTCACTGACGGCAAAAAAACTCAGACATTATACAATTTAAAATAAAAGGGATAGGGTTAGGCTTAGGGTAAGATATTGAGTAAGAACATGTTTTTATGAACCACACAGCTTCTGGTCTTCCAAGACCCGACCGGACAAAAAGACGTGTTGCAGGCACGAAACATACTACCAATAGAAATACATTGCATTTAAAATCGTTCTGTGTGACACGAAAAAAAGGTGAAAATCATGTTGGTGAACACGAATCAATAGATTAAATTGCCGTGAGACTGGGTTGCACATAGAGAGAACAGTACACATATTGTGTAAGTACATAAAAGCAGGTCACACAGTATGATTACAAATAGATAAACTCTGTTAAAAATCAGTTTTTATTAAGAAGTACACAGGCTGCATATGTGTTCTCAGCCTTGGAGAAACTTGACATGTTTTGGTATGTGTCTGAACCTCTCTTTAGTGGTTTAATAAAACAGATATTTCAACGTGTGCCTACTTTGTTCATGTGCTGTTGAGGTTAATTTCAGTAGTTGCGTGCTATAATGTATTTACAAAGTGTGAAGAGGAGGCAACTTTAGAATAGGGAACCTGTTCAGGTCAATTATACCCCTTTCACACCAACGCGGTTCCAGGGCCGGTTCGGAGCTGGAGCTTGAAAAGCACAGTTTTTTCCTGTTAGCCGCCTCTAAGCTCCGGAATCCGGTTCGTTTCAAGCACCAAAAAGTTGTCGGTCTAGAAAGCAAGCACCGCATACGTCACGCTTACGTCGGAGGCGGGGTCAGGGGCATCAGTTTTAATGTTATACCATAGTAATTAATGCTGCAAAGCTGGGTATTTTGAGCTTGGCGCATGCAGAGGCTAACAACAGCTAGCTCTAACGCCATCGAATAGGACGTATATTTACCTTCTTTCTCCTACGGAATCGTCGTTGAAGTTGATGATGATGATTGTAAAGAAGCCTTGAATGTAGCATGTAACGACTGTAAAGTTGGTAGTAAAGTCGTCCCATTTGTTCCATTTCGTTTCGACAGAGCAAAACGAGTGGCGCTTCAATACAATCTGCCATTGTTGTTGTCGATGTGAGGGGTTTCCGCGCGGTTTGGCTTTATGAAGCAGCCACGCAAACGGTTAAGTCATGACGCAAAACATGACGCAATGACGCAGCACCAGTCGGGCTCTGAGCGGTGTGAACAGAGCGGGAGCTGAACCGAAGAACCGGTTCTGAACCAGAAAAGCTCTAGCACGGAGCTAGAACGGGAAAAGCCTTGGTGTGAAAGGGGTATTAGAGTCAAACTACTAGCTTATTGGTTATGAACAAGACTTCACTTTAAAATAGGGAACATATTCTTCGATAGAAATACCTAATTTTGAGTTATTTAGACTTAATTAACACTTATAGTTTCATGTCTTGTTACATAAGTGTTATTATGGGAGAATTACTATTCTTGTGGTACTACTGCCTTATTAGGCCCGTATTGAGCATATTAAGACCAAACAACTTCCTTACTTGCAATAAATAAGCACCAATTAGAGGGTTATTGAGGAAAATCTCTCAACTAATGGCCTATTACTTGTAGAATATGGTCATGTAGAATAAGGCATTAATAAGTGTTTTATAATGAATAATAAAGAGCCAATATACTACTAATATGCATGTTAATTAACAACTAGTTGATGGTGAATGTGTGTACCTTAATATAAAGTTAACAAAAGTTCTTATTGCAGCTCAAATTTAGCTAGCAGTGCTCTGAGTAGCTTTGGGCTTTGTTTTCAAGGCTGTAAACCAGTCAAGGAATGAATATTTAAACTGGCTTCCTGTTGGATCAACCTGACTTCCTTTTAAAGTATACCCTCTCACAACCAGTACAATGTCCTCTCACATAAACTGTCATAAGCTCTCAAAAACACAAGCATTGTCTCTCACATACACACTACTAGACCCTCAGACATACCACAATTCCGCTCGCACATACACGTATCAGTCGCTCTCACACACACTACTAGACCCGCAGACATACGACAAGGCGCGCTCACAGTACACGAGCAGGCGCGCGCCACACATCACGACGAGACCAGCAGACAGACGGACAAGGCCGCGCGCCACAGACACGATGCAGTCGCGCGCACACACACGACGATACCCGCCAGACATGACGACAACGGCCGCGCGCACAGGACACTAGCAGGCGCGCGCACACACACGACGAGACCCGCAGAAGAAGACAATGGCCGCGCGCACATACAATATCATCTCTCGTCTAACATCACACTACTATACCCGTCATACATACTACAAGTCCCTCTCGCACAGTACACGATCATGCGCTCTCACACACACTACTATTACCCCTCATACATATACAATTCCTCTCTCACATACACTATCATTCTCTCTCACACACACTACTATACCCTCATACATACTACAATTCCTCTCTCACATACACTATCATTCTTTCTCACACACAAAGTTTTCTATCTTGCATACACTACTAGAGTATTATATTGTAGTATGATGTTGTCTGTAAGTGGGAATAATAGTGTTTCTAAGAAAGTACAGTTTGGTATGTAAGTAAGTTTGATTTATGGCCCAGACAAAAGTGTGTGAAAGAGAGTATGATTGTGCGTGTAAAAGTGTTTAGCTATATGTATAAAAGAGTTAATGGTGTATGTGTGAGATTCTGATATTGTTTGTAAGACCAAGTATGAGTTGTGAGCTAGACGGCCTCTCATAGTTTTCTCCTTACTTTGGTGTCTTATTTAACTGCTCTTACATTAATACAAAAACCATTAATCATAAACAACTTTAATTTACCTGCCCTGAGAAAACTGAAACGTTGACTTTAATTAAATGTATAATGTCAACAGATTTCACACAACTGCTTGAGGTTAGTTGAAAGCAATAATATTATTTTTAGATAAAAAATATGTTAGGTTTAACTTAATATTATTATTTTCAACTAACCTAATACAGTTATATACAATCTGTTAACATAATGCATTAATTTATAGACAAAGTTTCATTTTTTTCAGCGTGGTTTACATGAATTACTGCAGTGAATATAGAAAGAACAGACACTGAAAACGTCTTCAAAAATTGAAATGTTTTTGATTGGTGGGTGTGTACTATCTGATGTATGAACATAATCTAGGGTTACCCATTCATTTTCTATGGCGGTCATTTTTGACTGGGATCATCACAGGTTTACAAACGTTGACTAAACCTAAAAAAATGCAATGAAAGTGGTGATCAGCAATTGTATATGTTCAAATGCCTACTGTGGACGATATCATAAGTCCTTGGGGCAATCAAATGTAAAACACAATATTTATGATTGATCAAAGTATTAAATCGGTCAGATTTGACCCGAACAGCAGGGTTGGTTAAACCCAGATTCCAGGAAAACTCTTTAAACCCTACATTGTCTCCTCTGCTAATAGGTACGCAGGCTTTTATCTCCCCTCTAGCATCTAGCGTGATGCTTTCAGAGCAGGCATCATAGCGTCCTCTGTTTCCACTGACCTGAGGGATCCTTTCTTGATTTTTTGTGCTGCTTCGGCTCTGCCAGCTAAATGGAGGTTAGAGAGAGATTGCATCCATTATTGAGGTATTCAATTCAAATGTCACCCGTTTTCCACTTGGCACTGTTTTCTCTTCCCTAATGTTTGCTCGGGGCGCAGGGGGGGGGCTTTTTGTCTCAGCACTGAGAGGGACTTTTTCTGCAGACATTAGCGGGGACGGATGCAAGGTGACACCGGTGTAAGTCACGCCACTTCACCTTGCACTCTGACACCTGGACGTTCTCTCTCCGCATGGTGAGTATCCTCCTGAGCACAGGCCTCTGAGACGCGCTGATTGTAACTATTCATCATCCGGCGGCCACTTAATTGGACCAAAAGTAGATTGTAGGGTGGCACCGGCCCCTCAGGTGGGCGTGGACAGAATACAGTTCAGATCAGACGCTGGAAGTCCTCGAGGTGCTCACATGGATAAACCCACTCCGTCTCCACGCGCAGGTCACCCATTTAGCCACCACAGACTGGGCTTTCATTACCCGGTTACCCTCCTGTCAGTGCAATTCAGTTCTATCATCCCTCAACCCAGTTGATATTAACAGGTAATTTGTAAATGTCACTTTGGGTTAGACACCTAATTTTCTTCTTTTTCCAACAATCCGGCAGTCACAAGCTAATTTTTCTTGTCTTTTGAGAAAGGTTTTCATTCACAAATAGAGTTATGGTCCACTAAATAAATGAGAGTAATTGATTAGAGAAAAAAAAAGTGATTTACCGTAACCTATTAGAGTCAATCAATGACATACTACCCAGGATTCCTTTAGTTACCGTAATGCATGTCTGCCGTCATCCTGGAGACACTCTCTGAGAATGAAATGAGATGTGAGGAGATGGTGAAGTACTGTATTTAATATCTTTTCACACACAAACACCTGCACACACACTCATGTATTCAATCACACACAAAAGCAGGAGAATGTAGCCTGAATGTAAGAGCACTGTTTAATTCTCAGGCTACATTTAGTAAGACATCTTCATTTGCCAGGTTTATTTGTAGAGCAGATTTTATACACAAAGGCAATTCAAAGTGCTTTACGCAATATATAAAACAATTGTCATTTGATTTGTTTGGAATCACTTAAAATAAAATGGATAATGCGTTCTAAGATGGAAGCGACCAAGTTATTCCTTTAAAGCTGCTCCTTTAGCATGTACTCAGGAATGAGTCCTTATCCCGGAAAGGAGTTACCATTTTAGCACTTCCTGTTCCTTCATCTCAAAGTCAATGTTTTTAAAAGTGGTTTTGGTTATTTTCAAGAGATAAGGTCTGTGGTTAACACAAACTAGATCTGTGAATAGCCCGCTGGTCTGAAGCTCTAATGTGCCCCAAAAGGTTAGTGTTTAGTGTTGGTGTAAAGTCATGTGACCTAGTTCCTTTAGAGCCTAACGTTAGGTTTTTCGTTGTGGCGATTGCATTTACTCTTTGAAAAAAAGTGGTGTTATTAATATTTGGAGATTATCCTGCTGAACACAGTTTATACGTATCATAAATTAGTGTTTGCTAAAGTTTTCTGCAATTTTCCCACATCCAATAAAATAATCCCATTGCTTTTGTCGATGGAGCCTTGTGATGCTGACTTCCGGGTCTGCCAAAGAAATGTGTCGTTTCTGCACCGCTTCATAAAGCAGGTTCTTCTGTGAGCTGACTTCCTGTTGTCTCCCTGTACACATCAATGGCATCCGATCATTTAACAATATTGCTCTGCTTGACTTTTGCGCTTTAGCTTGAACTTGTTTTGGACCAAATTGATAACATTCTGATTTAAGGAACTAAATGTGTTTGTTTGTGACAATTAAACAACACATTTTCAATGCTTTACAGTCCCTTCTTTTGTAAATATTGGGAAGGGGAGAAGTTATGTTTGGGCCAGTGTGCATCATGTGACCCTGCAGTACTCAGAGCAACCATCACTCCAAAGTCAGCTCACAGTCGGCAGGGTTCCTGGGAGAGGATTCATTAAGACATTCAAGTTGGATTTACCACATTATTACCACACCTTATTTATAACTACAAGTTTATAGTTATTTCGTCTTCCTGCTGTTTTCACTTCCCATGTTCCCACCATGGCAACTATCACAACCTGTATTTAAAAAAGGAAATCTAGGGTCTCCAATTTTGCTTCCATATTCCTTACAGTTTGTCCTTTTTTGTGTGAAATGTACTTGGATTGAAATGGTAAAATTATTTTCCTCACTTAACTTAAAGCTGCTTTAATCGGTAGGTTAATATTTATTCTTGAAGGGGTTGCTCGTATAGTGGAAAACATTTCCCGGCAGTACCCCTCACTTGTACAGAGGATTAGCTTATTTGGCTCGTTGTATTGAATAAATAAAACTAAGACTACTGCTTTAGTTCAGTGTCACTGCTCTCCAGACGCAGCTACTACACCCCATCAGCCGCACCAAAAAGCTCAAGTAGTAAATAGAGATATTAGGCTATATCTTATTGGGCTTCATAAATTACTTAAAGTCTAATATATCTACATACTGGTCTTTTTATTTTGTATTTTGCACCTCATACATGTAATATAGGTTTTTACTATTTAATGTCAAATTGTAGCTCTTATTAGTAATCTGTGGTCAAAGGGAACACTTCTTGCTACTGAACCATGCATTTATTTGTTTTTTTCACAAGAACATCCATAGAACTATTCTGCATTTCCCTTCTCAAATAATAAAAAATATATATCTTCATTAATTCTTTCAGACAATATTTCAAATAATAATCATTATAATTAAGAACGTGGACATAAGGACCCAGCAGGTTAAGGGATTCATGTTTCATTTCACTCAGCTAGAAGAGTCTAATAAGGAAAATTGACTGTAATGCAGACTTAAGAGAAATAATTCACAATATTACCACAGCCAAAAATCCCAAATAATATCCACTCCCATTTGAGGATATTATATTATATTGATACATCTCTCTGCTTCAGGTGGCACAAGCATAACATGTGTTAGTAGCAATAAATCAATTCAGACAAAGCATACATAATGTATTAGTTATCAAGGTCCACATTTTCACAAGTTATTCAGTCTAACAATTTACATTGTGGTGTCTGCAATTCAAAAATACACATATATAGAGCACACACTTTAAGTTTCAGGGCTTTTATTGCTTTTGTTCTCCAGTTGTCTCTGAAATGTTACATGACCATCACTCAAAATAGCATTCAAGCTAATTCCCCAGTCAGCCAGTGCATCGGCTAAGTGGAATTCAAGACTGATTTCACCATGTGATACCGTGAGCCTGCAGCCTAAAAGCCTCCGTGTGATTGATAAATATAAGAATTGAGGAGACGTTCCGACTGGGGAAAGGCCTCTGTCATTAAAAATATGGTGTCCGTAATGAAGAGGAAATAGAATTAGCAGCGAGAAGGATGAAGGGGAGCCAATTGCTGTAAATATTGTAAAAACTGATCGACATCCTCCTCCTCCAGCCACAGCAGAAAGTCATTATGTGGTTTTTGGATATAGGTTCCCCATGACCGCATATTTATTATCTATCTAAATAGAATCACTTACCTCAGATGCTGCCTCTGATAGCCAGTCACCACAAATATCAGTTCCCCCGGTGCCTCTGCCGGCAATTTTACATAAGGCCAAATGATTATGCTTGCAACCAGACAGGATTGCATTTTGTTGTTAACTTGATCCGTGGTTTCCTGTGAGAAATAACCATTTTCAGAGGGAGATTTTTCCCTCTAAGAGTGTATATTCAACACTGTTTGACATCCTCCGCGGTGGAAAATGAGGTCAGTCGTAGAAAGTCAGTGCACTTTTGAAAAACAGGGAAAGAAAAATACCTCCTCATAGTTCCAAGACTGTGATGTGTTCCATTCGCCTCCTCCATGATCCCACATCTTTATTTATTCCACCTTTATTTTGTCGGTATGGTGCAAATTTAGATGTATCTTTTTTTCTGTGCCGCTTTTGTTCAGGCGTTAAGAGTTATGGCAATATGTATTACAACGGGGGCTGCAGCACAATGCCTATTCATGAAGGCAACTTATGCAGTGCTCAAAAGCATGTATGCACATAGGTATTGGCCCATTTGTCAAGCCAGGAGAGCTAATTATCTCATAGCGTGCAATATTGTTTTCAAGCCATGCATTTCATTGTGCAACATTAAAACATACGTGGTGCAGGCAGCACAAATGGTTTCCATGAGTATGAATGCATTAGAACATTTTGGGAGGGGATGTTGTATTAGAGCTCCACAGGGATATCAGCATGCTGCACCTCTTTTGGTTTGTCATTCATCTTCCTCGGCTGGGGCGGGGACAGAACCAGTGGGTAGTGACGCCTTCAGCCAACTTGGCAGGTTAATGAAGGTAATTTGATTTCATACATAATGGCTGCCCATGCCATGCGGGGCCTAATTGCGCTCAGCGCCTGGGCGTCATTTCGTGGTACCAGCCGAGGCCCCGTGTATTTCCTGAAGGTTGTGCGGAGGCAAACAAGATTCAAGCGAGATGGAACCGATAGCTCAGTTTCATCTGCTAATAGTTGATCTGATTTCCCTGTCAGCTGTGAGCGCTGCTGTCACAGTGGGAGGCCGGCAGCTCGGTTTTAGTGAATCAGGAAAGTTCATTACTACATGGCAAACAAACACCATGGTAGGCCGTACAGTCCTGGGATGACTCTAAAGGAACATGGTGCTCTGCACACAGTGTTATTTATTACATTGATTTGATATTATCCGTGTGGAATCTGTTTTTGTGTGCTCTGTCAGTCATCTTAGGCTGCTTTTGAAAGATATGTTACTTGTTTTAACTGTATTTTTCTCTCATGTACATTTGTAATTTTAATATTAACATACAGTTGGATTTTCAATCTATGAAAATGTAATGGTATACAGTGAATTCATTTTTAAACTGCCACGTTTCCATTGTTGGACATGCTTTCAAATGTTGATGAAGTTCTCAATTTGTACCTTTCAAGACTGATAATAAAAGACACTGTAAAAACTGAAAAGTTGACTTTAATTTTATGTATTATGTCAACAGATTTCACATAACTGTTGAAAGCAACAATATTAAGGTAAACTTAATTTTTCAGTATATTATTACCTATGTTTTTTCTTTATTCATTAAACTACACTTCAATCTGCTAGATAGTTGGATGCAAAGACACGCTGAGATGAAAATATTTATAGCAGCGCAGTTTCTGCTGTAGTTGGAAGTATAGCCACCATGTTGATTGGAGCCGAAAGTGGACCATTATTTTTAAATATGGCCAGTTTATATCTCATAACATGACTCTAAATAAACACCATCAATTGTATAGCCATGAATATTTTCAATATTACATTGCATTCTCTTATTTTTATAACTAACCATATATATATTACATTATTTTTGTTTTACGTCTAACTAAACATCAGAAGAAAACAGCATTTCTCCTCAGAATCTAATTAAATTACAAAATAACGGTAAGTTGGACTGAGTCTGAAACACACCATCATAAAGTTAATTAGTGTTTTTTCTCACCCTATAATTGGATCCTAATCAGCATCGGGGTTCAAGCTATTTTGCTGAGACCTCTTCATTTGATCCTTATCTACAAAGCCGTAGTAGATATTATAGGCCATATTCCTTTACTCTGTCATACAATCTAAATGGATCTTGTTTCAAACCCTCAAGGACAGTCTGAGATGAGCATGACTTGATTGCAATTTCCTGCTTATCTTCATAAATGTTGGTAAACATCAAAATGCACAGATCAATATAATAGGTTACAAATAAAACTTCAAACCAGAGGATTGGTTAATATTGCAAACCATGATTGTAGCCAAAACTGTCAAACAGTCCTCAAAACCAGGTCACTAAGTCTACAGTTGAAAGCATGCTGGTGAAATTTCAAAATAATGGGAATATACTAGGACAATTACATTATACAGATCATTTAGTTTTTGTTACCATAAAGAACGTTTGTTTATTTAAAGAAATTATAATTTCAACACTACTAATTATATGATATGTTCTTAGTGTATTCTGTTAAATTTGCATTCTACTAGGTGGAATAAACTTGACCATTAACCAATACGACTATCCACTAAAGCGTCTTTGCTTCGGTGCTAATTGTGCTAATAATTGTAGAAAATGTTCAGTTGTTTCCATCGACACAGGTTGTTCGAAAGCTAGCCTTGGGCAGTCAGCCTAACAACTAGGAGGTTACTGATTTTTGTGTTAAGTTTGTCAAATTATCATTAACTTTTAGCTACAACACAATGCTATATAGAAAAGTATTTTCTGTTCCAATAAACCATGGTATGGAATGGTATGGAGACTCTTTTTTAGCTGCTAAGCTAATGTTCAACCCAGTCTCACGGCATTTCGTGTTATAGTCACAACATTTAATCTATTGATTCGTGTTCACCAACACGATTTTCCCCTTTTTTTCGTGTCACACAGAACGATTTTAAAAGCAATGTATTTCTATTGGTAATGTGTTTCGTGCCTGCACCACATATTTTTGTCCGGTCGGGTCTTGGAAGACCGGAAGCTGTGTGGTTCATAAAAACATTTTCTTACTCGATATCAAGTCACGATTATTGTTTTTAATTTATTATTGTTCAACTCTGTATTTACATTCTTTAATTCAAAGAAAATCAATAATATTTTTAAAGTCCCTGTCTATCAGCTGTGCACCGCTACTTATCTACCATTGGATCAAATATAAAAGTCAGCCGAATTAGTATTGATACTGCAAGGAGACGTATTATGTGAAGCGAAATTGAAGATGTTGGTTAATTGCCAACAAGTCCTCCAACTCATACGACGATTGTTCAAGCCCTTCTTACGACCTATAATAATAATAATAATAATAACTTTAATTAATTAACTTTATTTATATAATTTATATAGCGCCTTTCATAACCTCAAGGTCGCTTAATATAATATAATCACGTTTTAAAGTTTTCGACCTCTAGTGCTCCCGTTGACTGCAAACGCTCCGGAGGGTCGTATATTCACTAACAACCCTCTCTGGAAAATCCTAAATTGTAGGATAGTTTGGCCATTAAAATGCTTTTTGATTAGATTTCTAGCGAGAAGTTTATATTGTACTTTTAGAATCCACGTCCAGTGGATGTGTAGGATCTATAGTTTGATAGATATTACGAAGATGATTTGAGGTCTCGCCAGAAGAACGTGTAACGGCAGCGTCCATGTAAAGTTAGCGTCCACCCTCACGGGGTGAAAACAGTATTTCCGGTCTCGAAGTTTTCATAATAAAACCGTATTCTCCTCACTGTCAAATTATTTTAAAGCTATATCTGTTTTTGCCTTTCGATTCTGAGAGACACATTTCTTTTTTCAGAGGTTTTGATAGGCTAAAACATCGAACTACCCATAATCCTCAGCTATCGTTGAAGCTCGGTGATTGGATGTTTTAGCCGCAATGCACGTTGGGATATGGTGTTTATGAGATATGAAATCCGAAAACATTAAAAAAAAGAAAGAAAATAATTAGGGCTGTCAAGTTAACGCGTTAATAACGCGTTAACGCAAAAAAAAATTAACGCCACTAATTATTTTAACGCGATTAACGCATGTGTATTTTTTGTCCTCGGCCGCCGTAGTTTCAGAGCGTATCGAGTTTAAAATACCATCTACAAACTGATGCTGACAGCCCCGCTCCTGCTGCCCGCTTGTGGCAGACCACACTTCCACGCTCACCGGCAGGCCCGGACTGGCCATCGGGAGGACCGGGAGGGTGTGTGTATGTGTGGCGCGAGCGAAGCACACCTTACGTGTTGTTGTTAGCATCTGGTGCTAGCTAGCTGAGCTAACGGATATAAGGAGCTGTTTCAATGAAAACAGAGGAGCGACATTTCGCCGACAACTGCGCCGAGCACTTGACTTTATGCAGGTAGCCAGACAGCACACTCAGCACGGATAGTGCGCGCAACACAGCTCATACACACAGGCATATATGCCTTGAGCTGCACATAGCTCCAACGATCCATCACAGTGTCTCCACATTCTCTCTCACACACATACACACACACACACACACACACACACACACACACACACACACACACACACACACACACACACACACACACACACACACACACACACACATTATTGTATGAGAGAGGTTCTAGGTTGAATTGAGGCGAATATTTGTAATGTTCAGAGGTTGTTGTGTTTAATATTCATGAGAATATTTGTCATTGTTCAAATGATAATAAACAAACATATAAAGCATAGTTGTCCACTCATATGTTGATAAGAGTATTAAAAACTTGAAAAATATCCCTCTAAGGTACAATTAGAACAGATAAAAAATGTGCGATTAATTTGCGATTAATCGCGATTAACTATGGACAATCATGCGATTAATCGCGATTAAATATTTTAATCGACTGACAGCCCTAAAAATAATACTTTAATCCGAGTGTACTTGCTTTTCTCTTTGGAGGTCATCACATAACGGCATTGTAATACACGGTTCGGCTGTATTAAATATTACACATCTGCCGTAGTTATTTATTTATAGAGCCCTGATGAGAAGACCTTTGGACAAACTGGAAGAAGTGGCGCCGAAACTGAATACGTGACGTGGATCATACATTTATCAGCAATTAAACAACATCTTACATTTCTTTTCACACAATACGTCTCCTTGCAGTATCAACACTAATTCGGCTGACTTTTATATTTGATCCAATTGGTAGATAGGTTATATTTACACCATAACTGTGCACAGCTGATATAAAAGGACTTGTAGTTTTTAAAGATATTACTGATTTTCTTTGAATATAAGAATGTAAATACTGAGTTGAGAGAATAGTCAGGGGATTTGGGTGATGGGAGACACATCTATGGATTCACAATTTCAATAGCTTACTGTTAAATGACGGATATACCTTTCTGTCTGTGATGTTTTACAAATCAGATATTAGAAGTAAAACATGTGAAATAATATAGCAATATCCTGTACAATTATGTGAAAACATGAATAAAACTACACATCTTCAGATGTTATACATACATAAGTGTCCTACACTAATAATACAAAGTTATTATGGCATTGTATGCTGTGTGTTATTTGTAACATCTTCAGAAACTACCTTTCCAACTCCTCATGCAGTTGACTGTTACAGGTCTATACAGGTTCATGGTACAATGCATAAGCTTCAAATCGAGAGACTGAAACTGTATTTTTCTTTACCGTTCTGTTTTAATTTCACAATAAAGTTAATAGTAATATTATGTTTGATATTATTATGTTTTATTAACTTGACCACTGGGTCATGTTTGCTGTTATAAATATTAAAACAATATATGTGTGGATAACAAAATAAATCTGTCATAAACTAAACTGGAAATTATACTGGAAAGTATAATTGATTGTGTTAACACTGTACACTTGACAGTTTTTTAACCCGAACCACCTAGTGGTTAAAGCTCCTTTTTGCATTTTTTTGTTGAATATGTTATATTTGATGAACATTTTTAAATATTAAGAGTAGCCTACATACAAAATAGGGGGAAAGTAGAAGGTCAATGATAGACATATAGAATAGAAAATATCAAGAAGATACTGTAGTGATCTCTACAATAAAACAGCTAGTGGAGGACGTCCAAAGATATTAATAGGAGGATGTGCAAAACAGACAAACTAATAAGGCTTTATTTAAACATTAAAGAATACTTTAAGTTAAGGTCTTCTTTTGAATAAGGGAATGCTCTGGTCTTTGGACAAAATTAACATGGGATCACTCCCGTCACCGGACGTACTTCGTCTCACTGGAATAGTAACGGTCATAGTGAATATAAAATCGTCCCCATGTATCCGGCCAATGACGGGAGAGTTTTGAAAGAGACAAAACACTGTTCCATACATTTAAAAACACTTAAACAATTAAACAATGTTTACCTGCCAACAAGCAGCAGTGTGCTGTCATTTCAAACATGTTACCCCACTGTTTAACACACTTTTACCTGTGTTTTGAAGACTCTTTCCTGGGTCAATGTGTGCTCCAATGTGTCCTCTTTCTCCCCCCCTGGGTGTGTGTGAGACAAGTCAAGTGAGTCAGCCTGCCAACAAGCAGCAGTGTGCTGTCATTTCAAACATGTTACCCCACTGTTTAACACACTTTTACCTGTGTTTTGAAGACTCTTTCCTGGGTCAATGTGTCCTCTTTCTCCCCCCCTGGGTGTGTGTGAGACAAGTGAAGTGAGTCAGCCTGCCAACAAGCAGCAGTGTGCTGTCATTTCAAACATGTTACCCCACTGTTTAACACACTTTTACCTGTGTTTTGAAGACTCTTTCCTGGGTCAATGTGTCCTCTTTCTCCCCCCCTGGGTGTGTGTGAGACAAGTGAAGTGAGTCAGCCTGCCAACAAGCAGCAGTGTGCTGTCATTTCAAACATGTTACCCCACTGTTTAACACACTTTTACCTGTGTTTTGAAGACTCTTTCCTGGGTCATTGTGTGCTCTTTCACCCCCCTGGGTGTGTGTGAGACAAGTCAAGTGAGTCAGCCTGCCAACCAGCAGCAGTGTGCTGTCATTTCAAACATGTTACCCCACTGTTTAACACACTTTTACCTGTGTTTTGAAGACTCTTTCCTGGGTCAATGTGTCCTCTTTCTCCCCCCCTGGGTGTGTGTGAGACAAGTCAAGTGAGTCAGCCTGCCAACAAGCAGCAGTGTGCTGTCATTTCAAACATGTTACCCCACTGTTTAACACACTTTTACCTGTGTTTTGAAGACTCTTTCCTGGGTCATTGTGTGCTCTTTCACCCCCCTGGGTGTGTGTGAGACAAGTCAAGTGAGTCAGCCTGCCAACAAGCAGCAGTGTGCTGTCATTTCAAACATGTTACCCCACTGTTTAACACACTTTTACCTGTGTTTTGAAGACTCTTTCCTGGGTCAATGAGTGCTCCAATGTGTCCTCTTTCACCCCCCCTGGGTGTGTGTGAGACAAGTCAAGTGAGTCAGCCTGCCAACAAGCAGCAGTGTGCTGTCATTTCAAACATGTTACCCCACTGTTTAACACACTTTTACCTGTGTTTTGAAGACTCTTTCCTGGGTCATTGTGTGCTCACCAGGGGCACGAGAATACCCTCCACAGAAGGGGTCGTGGTTCTGTGAAGAAGGCCGAATTTGGGTGCTCATAGGCAGCCTGCTGCAGAGTCATTTTCAGGCTCCTCTCCACAATTGTCCCCCTAAAATGATTTAAAATCATTATTTTTGCATTTAAATGCATTTATTCTATCATTTATATGGTTCCCCAACACAATGCACATAGTCTGGAGCTCACTGGGGTCCTGCATATAATTTAATCAGGCGTTTTAACACTTTTTCCCATGAAAATGATTTTTAATCACTATCATGGGGCTATGAAAATAAAATTCCGGGTAATGCAGAGCACAAGTGCACCTTTTACTATTTAAATGTATTTGTATTATATATATTTGGGCTAGAAAGGTGACCTCTCTGGGTGATTTAGTCAGTTTATGGAGCTTAGCCCACAAATCCTGGATGATCCAGGCCGAATTTGGGTGCTCATAGGCGGCCTGCCAGGCGCCCCCACCCGTGGAAAGCAAAAAAAATTGAAGAAAACGCTTAATTATAACTTAAAATAATCAAAAATGAAGTTTTGAAAAATTGTCAAAAAAATGACAGAGTGCCAACGGGAGAAGGGGCCAGACTATTGGCGCTTCGGGCCGATTTTTCCCCTTCTCCGATGGTTGGTACAACGGAGAAGGGGAAAAAGTCCCTGGGCTTCATTTCCACTTCTCTGTCAAAAAGATTCATCCATACTTTTCAAACTACCGTCTGCACGAAATCGGAAACCCAGTTTTTGGGTGCACTCAGAAAAATAACGGCTGTTGCAAATCATGGAAGAATGTATCCGCTCACCAAGCACTTTGAGTGGGCCTAATTTTGTGGCGCAAGGACCCCCCAGCCTGGTTCTCTCAATACTTAAAGTTTGACATGGAGGAATGCGAGGGCACTTTGCAGGTGACTCTACCCGATTATGAGACACTATTTTGGGGCGTATTTTTTACATTTCTCTGGTTCTCCAAATAGTTTAAGTTCGACATTTTGAGCCATGGATGAATGCGAGGGCACTTTGCAGGTGACTCTACCCGATTTTGAGGCACTATTTTGGGGCGTATTTTTTACATTTCTCTGGTTCTCCAAATAGTTTAAGTTCGACATTTTGAGCCATGGAGGAATGCGAGGGCACTTTGCAGGTGACTCTACCCGATTTTGAGGCACTATTTTGGGGTATAATTTTTACATTTTGACCCCTTTGCCCGGTTATCACCAAAGTTGAGTTGGATGATTTCGACCATGGAGGAATGTCAGGGGAGTCCGCGGGGGACTCCTGCGGGGTCATGAGGCACTATTTTGGGGTACAATTTTTACATTTTGACCCCTTTTCCCGGTTCTCACCAAAGTTGAGTTGGATGATTTCGACCATGGAGGAATTTCAGGGGAGTCCGCGGGGGACTCCTGCGGGGTCATGAGGCACTATTTTCGGACACTTTTTTCCCATTTTCCCCCCTTTTGCCTGGTTCTTTTTATTTTTATTTTTTTTCCTGTTTTGGCCCGTTTGACCCGGTTCCTTCTGCCGGGGCCACTGCCCGGTCCCGGGTGCCCCCCCAGGGCTCGCGTACAGCCGTTTCACCCCCCACATTGACGGATTTTGACCCCTTTGCCCGGTTCTCACCAAAGTTGAGTGTGATGATTGCTGAGTCATGATGCACTATTTTGGGGTACATTTCCCCCATTATCAACACGGACTAGAGATGTCTCGGAGATGGCTCGGAGCCCACACCCTGGTTCTATGTAACCCTGGAGGAATGTCACATGAGTCGACAGGGGACTGCTGCTGGCTAATGAAGGACTATTTTGGGGTACATTTCCCCCATTATCAACACGGACTAGAGATGTCTCGGAGATGGCTTGGAGCCCACACCCTGGTTCTATGTAACCCTGGAGGAATGTCACATGAGTCGACAGGGGACTGCTGCTGGCTAATGAAGGACTATTTTGGGGTACATTTCCCCCATTATCAACACGGACTAGAGATGTCTCGGAGATGGCTCGGAGCCCACACCCTGGTTCTATGTAACCCTGGAGGAATGTCACATGAGTCGACAAGGGACTGCTGCTGGCTAATGAAGGACTATTTTGGGGTACATTTCCCCCATTATCAACACGGACTAGAGATGTCTCGGAGATGGCTCGGAGCCCACACCCTGGTTCTATGTAACCCTGTAGGAATGTCACATGAGTCGACAGGGGACTGCTGCTGGCTAATGAAGCACTATTTCCGGGTACTTTTTTTTCATTTTCACCCAAATTTCCCTGGATGAAATATTTTTTAGTTTTTTTAGTTTTTAGCCCAGTTTTGGCCACAGCGTTGCCTGGAGGATAGGACCGAGATATGACAGACTCTCTGGCCGCCTCACAAGTCACTATTGTCGGACACTTTCTTTGCTTTACCCCGGTTCTATCACTCTTTCCTCCTTTGACCATACAACCCATTTCCTGCTGGGGTGGTGCCTGGTTCCGGGGTACCCCAAACCCTCTCATGGTCGGGGAACCATGTATTGATGCATCGGACCCAATGTTGCCATCACCAGCCCCGCGTTGGTGCGGAAGTGGGACCATCTGACCCGGTGGTAACCCAATACTTCCCTTCGTCCATGCACCATGAATTGATGCATCGGACCCAGTGTCGCAACCACCGCTCACGCTAACGCATATAAACGGAGAACTATAACATAATTTTGATCAAATTCATTATGTGTGTTTCAGGAAGGATGTCATCTGAATGCCCGGTGTGCAGACTCTTCTATCTGGCATTGAACAAACACCTTAAGCACAAGCATGCAGTGCGGAACTTGGAGGAGAGGGGAATCCTCCTGAAAATAGCCAGTGGAAGGATAAATGTTCGGACCAAACCCTGTCCCATCGCTGGGTGTTCGTACGCTGGGAAGAGACTGGACCGTCATGTAAAACATGACCACCCTGAGTTGTCCCGACATGAGGCACATCAGGTCATGGCAAGGCTGAAGCATAGTGTGGCACTGCAGTTGCTCCATGACCTCCGTGAGACTAACCCCATCATTGGAATGGCTACATCATTGGATATAGACAATGAGGAGGAATACCCCGGGCACCCTCCACCCTTCTCCCCACATACCGAGTGTGACAACGAGGACTGCAGGCAGGTGATGCTGGAAAATGTGGCATTGAGGGCTTAGAAGGATGCCCTCAATGATGAGGTGAAGACCCTGCGCTCCAGGCTGAAAAAGGAGCTAAAACCCAGGAAGCAGAGTGCTGCTGTTCTTGAGGAAGAGGACGAATGTATACGATTTAAGGGCCTGGCAATCCCAAGTACCTCCGGCATAAACACAGTAGCCTCAGGCAGCAATACCCCTGTGAAGAGCCCGGTGAAGACTGTCATGCAGTCCCCAGTAACCTCCGGTAGCGAGACCCCTGTGAGGAGCCCGGTGAAGACTGTCATGCTTGCAGTAGCCTCCGGTGGGAAGAGACCGGTCAAGAACCCTGTGAAGAGCCCAGTGAAGACTGTCATGCTTGCAGTAGCCTCCGGTGGAAAGAGACCGGTCAAGAACCCTGTGAAGAGCCCAGTGAAGACTGTCATATTACCAGTTTCCTCCGGTAGCGAGACCCCTGAGAAGAGCCCGGTGAAGACTGTCATGTTTGCAGTAGCCTCCGGTAGCGAGACCCCTGTGAAGACCCCGGTGAAGACTGTCATGTTTGCAGTAGCCTCCGGTAGCGAGACCCCTGTGAAGACCCCGGTGGAAACTGTCATGTTTGCAGTAGCCTCCGGTAGCGAGACCCCTGTGAAGACCCCGGTGGAAACTGTCATGTTTGCAGTAGCCTCCGGTAGCGAGACCCCTGTGAAGACCCCGGTGGAAACTGTCATGTTTGCAGTAGCCTCCGGTAGCGAGACCCCTGTGAAGACCCCGGTGGAAACTGTCATGTTTGCAGTAGCCTCCGGTAGCGAGACCCCTGTGAAGACCCCGGTGGAAACTGTCATGTTTGCAGTAGCCTCCGGTAGCGAGACCCCTGTGAAGACCCCGGTGGAAACTGTCATGTTTGCAGTAGCCTCCGGTAGCGAGACCCCTGTGAAGACCCCGGTGGAAACTGTCATGTTTGCAGTAGCCTCCGGTAGCGAGACCCCTGTGAAGACCCCGGTGGAAACTGTCATGTTTGCAGTAGCCTCCGGTAGCGAGACCCCTGTGAAGACCCCGGTGGAAACTGTCATGTTTGCAGTAGCCTCCGGTAGCGAGACCCCTGTATGCCGGAAGACCCGTGCCTCTAAGCTGGCTAATGACTTGCCCTCTCCCTCAAATTACTGGTCCACTGGGTGTGGACGGGGGAATACCATGCGTGAAATCACGTTGCCTAGAAGCATGGAGGCGTACCTTCAGACATACTTGGATCACTGTTTGGGTGTCGCTCCGACAGTAAAACAGAAAGACAATGTTGTGTCGAAGATCAGCCGGATAAAGAACTTCATAGTATACATGGCCCATGGTGTTAACCGCCTGTCAGACTGGCTGTTCCTAAGAAACATGAAGATGATCCGTGGCTGGAGCGAGTATATTGTAAAGCCGGGCCGGGCAGTCACAACATCAGAGTTCTTCCTGAAGAATGTGCACCAGTTCATGGGGTACATGTCTGAGTCAAAGCCCCGGGGGTGCAAGCTCACCCAGTCTGATATGACCCACATAATGAGAGAGGTGAAAGCCAACATGAAACACTTGAATAAGGCAGTCACTCTACATCAGTTTAAGGTGAAGAGGAACAAACTGGATCGTCTGCCGAGCCAGGCGGAGCTTCTCGCCGCCATGGCGGCCGCTGAGAAGCGCATCCCGGAGCTCCTCGACCTGATGGCCGGCACGCCGACCTCAACCACCCAGAAGCTTCTCTATGGCTATCTCACCCTCCATTGGAGCCTCCTGTATGGCCACCGTACGGGCGTGTACGCAAACATGAAAAACAGTGAGGTCTTAGAGGCAGCCATAAGGGGAACTGCTGAGGGCTACATCATCCATGTGCAGGATCACAAGACGGCCAAGACATATGGCGAAGCACAGCTGGCGCTTACAGTAGAGGAGTTTAGCTGGGTCATGCGGTGGATGGGGATTAAAGAGGTATTGCTGGGTCCTCAGAATGAATTCTTCCTTTTCACAAGGGGGAATCGGGCCTCCAAGAACCTGAACGCTCACTTGAAGAGGGCATGGGCTGATGCTGGGCTAGAAACAGCCGTCACCTTCACAATCCTGCGCACTGCCCTGGCTGACAATATCAAGCATCACCAAGATCCAGAAAGCCGGTCGATTCTCGCCAGGTTTATGTGTCACGACGTAACCACGGCGGACCGGTTCTACGCGAATGCGCCAGGTATAAAGGAGGCATTGAGAATCCGCTCCATGTTCAGGGCGTCATCAGATGCGGCAGCAGCTGCATCATCATCAGAAGGATGTCTACCGCTGTCAGATGGGGAGACCTCCGAAGAGGGCTGCTATAACAGTACTGCTCTATCATCTTCACCTGATGGGTCATTGGAGCGGCAGCAGCAGCGGAAGCGGAAGCGGGAGGGAAAGAGGCCAATGAAGTCGGGACCGGGGCTGGTTGACACTCCTGATGATGGGGCAGGGGCCGTGGACTCAACCTGTTTGCCCTGGTGCACCGTAAGAATTAGACGCCTAATTTGGTCCCCTGAATCCCGCTAAACATTGTGAATATGTATACCGTGTATATAATTATTATTATAATCCTGTGTATACATTTTGTAAATAGTACAATATCTCCAGGGCGCATAACTGCACTTTACAAGCCAGGAAAGGTGCCAGAATCCTGGGCATACATTTTGTTAATAGTGCAACACCTCCAGGGCGCATAACTGCACTTTAAAACGTAGGTTAAGAAATTTAGTAGTACTGTTATAGCAGCAGTAGTACGTGTAAATAGTTTATGTTTTAGCCTCTGTGTACTGTGTTTTTTGTTAAAATAAAATAAAAAATAAAAAAAAAACAATAACCTTGATGGTTACCAGGGGCAGAAAAAGTGCCACTTTCCATCAGCACCGGGGAGGCACTCTCCTTGGTGCTGAACCCTGTGATGAGCGCTCAAGTGTTGGCGGAGGAGGTGTAAGCCAGAGGAGGGTGAACAAAAGTTAAAGTGTTTGAACCTCCAGCCCAGAAGGGGGGGTGATGCCGTGAAGAAGGCCGAATATGGATGCTGATGGGCGGACACAGAAGCACCATAAAACCACCCCCTTGTAAGACCACCAGGGGCACGAGAATACCCTCCACAGAAGGGGGGGTGATGCCGTGAAGAAGGCCGAATATGGATGCTGATGGGCGGACACAGAAGCACCATAAAACCACCCCCTTGTAAGGTCACCAGGGGCACGAGAATACCCTCCAGCCCAGAAGGGGGGGTGATGCCGTGAAGAAGGCCGAATATGGATGCTGATGGGCGGACACAGAAGCACCATAAAACCACCCCCTTGTAAGGTCACCAGGGGCACGAGAATACCCTCCACAGAAGGGGGGGTGATGCCGTGAAGAAGGCCGAATATGGATGCTGATGGGCGGACACAGAAGCACCATAAAACCACCCCCTTGTAAGGTCACCAGGGGCACGAGGTTCTGGTGGGTGTGAATACCTGTGTTTAGTCCGTGGTGGAGTGCTTAACTGTGGGGGCCCGGGGACTCAGGGTGTGCAAGGTTATGGAGGTCCCACTGTTAGGGGCCCATGCTGGAGGTAATTAGTCCGTCCTTGGGGCTCTGTGAGCGGGCAAAAAGAGGTGATTTCCCCCTGGTCTCTGCTGGAGGTGCAGAGTCCCACTGTTAGGGGCCCATGCTGGAGGTAATTAGTCCGTCCTTCGGGGCTCTGTGAGCGGGCAATGAGAGGTGATTTTCCCGGTCTCCGCCCTGGAGGTGTGAAATAAACAGAGTCCCCCTGTTAGGGACTGGTGCTGGAGGTCTCTAGTCCGTCCTTCGGTGCTCTGTGAGCGGGCAGAGAGAGGTGATTTTCCCCTGGTCTCTGCTGGAGCTGTGAAAGAAACAGAGTCCCACTGTTAGGGGCCCATGCTGGAGGTAATTAGTCCGTCCTTGGGGCTTTGTGAGCGGGCAGAGAGAGGTGATTTTCCCCTGGTCTCTGCTGGAGCTGTGAAAGAAACAGAGTCCCACTGTTATGGGGACATGCTGGAGGTCTCGAGTCCGTCCTTCGGTGCTCTGTGAGCGGGCAGAGAGAGGTGATTTTCCCCTGGTCTCTGCTGGAGCTGTGAAAGAAACAGAGTCCCACTGTTATGGGGACATGCTGGAGGTAATTAGTCCGTCCTTGGGGCTCTGTGAGGGGGCAGAGAGAGGTGATTTCCCCCTGGTCTCTGCTGGAGGTGCAGAGTCCCACTGTTAGGGGCCCATGCTGGAGGTAATTAGTCCGTCCTTGGGGCTCTGTGAGCGGGCAGAGAGAGGTGATTTTCCCCTGGTCTCTGCTGGAGCTGTGAAAGAAACAGAGTCCCACTGTTATGGGGACATGCTGGAGGTAATTAGTCCGTCCTTGGGGCTCTGTGAGCGGGCAGAGAGAGGTGATTTTCCCCTGGTCTCTGCTGGAGCTGTGAAAGAAACAGAGTCCCACTGTTATGGGGACATGCTGGAGGTAATTAGTCCGTCCTTGGGGCTCTGTGAGGGGGCAGAGAGAGGTGATTTCCCCCTGGTCTCTGCTGGAGGTGCAGAGTCCCACTGTTAGGGGCCCATGCTGGAGGTAATTAGTCCGTCCTTGGGGCTCTGTGAGCGGGCAGAGAGAGGTGATTTCCCCCTGGTCTCTGCTGGAGGTGCAGAGTCCCACTGTTAGGGGCCCATGCTGGAGGTAATTAGTCCGTCCTTCGGGGCTCTGTGAGCGGGCAATGAGAGGTGATTTTCCCGGTCTCCGCCCTGGAGGTGTGAAATAAACAGAGTCCCACTGTTAGGGACTGGTGCTGGAGGTCTCTAGTCCGTCCTTCGGGGCTCTGTGAGCGGGCAGAGAGAGGTGATTTCCCCCTGGTCTCTCCTGGAGGTGTGAAATAAACAGAGTGCTACATTTTGTAAATAGTGCAATATCTCCAGGGCGCATAACTGCACTTTACAAGCCAGAAATAATGTTTAAATGGTCGGGGAAAGTATTTTTAAATGTCTGGAAGAGAGTTTTAGACAGTCATTTTGCACGAAATCATTTAACATAGACGCTCTCCTGAAAATGCACAGAATATGTGCTTTTTCAGGAGACCGTCAATGTTAAATGATTTCGTGCAAAATGACTGGCTAAAACCCCGGAATAAGTGTTTGAAAGGCGGGGAAAAGTTGTTTAAAATAGTCTGATACCTCCAGGGCGCATCACCAAAAATGTACAAGCCAGGGAAGATGCCTGAATCCCGGATACTTTAGGTCTGTCACTTAGGGTGACCGCACCACTCCGACGCTCCCGAGAGCGGACGTCCATTGTTTGTAAGGCACCTAAGAGGGATAAGAAAAATGTTTTGGGGGTATCCACAGATAAATATTAAGCCTGACAAAGTACTTAACGTCTAATATATTGCATAGTTTATTTTGGCACTTGACAATCACCTTCCCTGAATTTTACTCAGGTGTAAATAAAGTCTGATTTAAGGGTTGATTATATTTCACATCATTAATCAGAATCTGCAAAGTAACTAAAATAAATGTAGTGGAGTAAAAATACCAGGTTAACCTCTGAATTGTAGTGGAGTAGAATTATAAAGTAACAATAAATTGCATGTTGTACATGCTGCTGTAACAAAGACATTTCCCAACTTGGGATCAATAAAGCATATTTTATCTTATCTTATCTTATCTTAAGATGATCGATGGCTACTGCCATATTTGCAAAATGTGCCTCTGAACCTATACAAGTGCAGGTTTCAGGCTTATCAATGAACAACAGGAGGGGTCACAGACATAAGACCAGCTGTTAAATAAAGCTCTTCTGACCTTAGCTGTCATGTGGGTATATTAATGCTGCCCATTATGGACACAAGCAATTTTCACCCATTTATTAATTATATGTTTTAAATTTGATAACTCCAATGTGTTTCGTATCCCCTAAACCTCCAGGGATGTACACAGTTTAATACTGGCAACTTCTAATTATGGGAAATACGAAAAACGTCTTTTAAAACTACAATTCCCAGTAGAGACGTGCCATAGAACATGTTGCAAAACACAATTAGACAGCATGTGTAGTTCTGGGGGGTGGGGGGCTGGGCTGGACCCGTTCGAGTCCAGTTTTGGATAGTCTGCCATGGATTCATTCCATTTCAAAGAGCTCGGCGTAACCTTGGCGCACTGCCACTCCAGCATCCAATCACAGAGCTTGAGGACTAATCACGGGGTTTGTCAAGCAAAGCGGATGTTGTAGTCCCAAATGATAGCTGAGGATTATGGGTAGTGTAGTGTTTTCGGCCATCCTAAACTCCGAAAAAACTATTTGTTTCTCCGAATCAAAGGTTAAAAACACAAAAGCATTGTACACAATTTAAACCAATAAATGTTGTGTAATTAACAAGGATAAACTGATGTTTTTTAGTGGATGAGTAATGCAGATATCACTGTGTAATCATTTGACAGTGAGGGGAATACTTTCGGTTTTATTATGAAAACTTTGAGACCGGAAATACTGTTTTCACCCCGTTAGGGTTGACGCCAACTTTACATGGACGATGCGGAAAGACGTAGTATATACACGTTCTCCTGGCGAGACCTCAAATCATCTTCGTAATATCTATCAAACTATAGATCCTACACATCCACTGGACGTGGATTCTAAAAGTACAATATACACTTCTCGCTAGAAATCAAATCAAAAAGCATTTTAATGGCCAAACTATCCTACAATTTAGGATTTTCCAGAGAGGGTTGTTAGTGAATATACAACCCTCCGGAGCGTTTGCAATCAACGGGAGCATATGCCGCAAATTTTTGTTTCTTACACGACCACTAGAGGTGCTAAACCTCTTTGGCTCGACCAAAAATCGTTTTAAAAATGTGCTATATAAATAAAACTTGATTTGATTTGATTTGATTTAAACTTTAAAACGTGACTATAGGTCGTAATAAGCTGCTGAACAATCGACCTATTTGGTAGTTTTTTGGAGGAGGACAGGCTGTTAATTTCTGATATATTTATGATCCACGTCACGTATTCAGTTTCGGCGGCATTTCTTCCAGTTTGTCCAAAGGTCTTCTAATCAGGGCTCTATAAATAAAGAACTACGGCAGATGTGTAATATTTAATGCAGCCGAACCGTGGAGACTGGGTTGTAATGTTAGCTAACATTAGATTTTCATGGACTAACAGGGAAAAATTGCTGCTTAGCTCTGAATGCGCTAGGGATTCTGGTTTAAGTGATTTAAATGGATATGAAGTATAACAGAGAGATTACCACAATTGTGTCTTCACAACTTCTGTTAGTGTTAGCATTAGTATTTTAATGCTAGCTAGATAGAATGTCTAGGGCTAGAAAACTTTTTAAATATCAAAAAAGAGTGGCATTTCTCTCTCTTAAGAAACCATCTTTAGCAGAGCATACAGACAGCAGCAGGGTTTCCAGACAACAGTTTGATTTTACAGCTTGGCTAACTCACAAAATGAATGTTGATACAGCTGACAAACTGAGAAGTCCTCTGTTAGCATGGATCCTGCCCTTGATTTTTATAGTGCAGGAAGGTGGAAGCAATGGAACATTTTATGTTTTCAAAGAGTTCATTGCCTCAAAAATGTGAAATCTGACAAATAATGGCTTAAGATTTATAATGCGTGGTTAATACTGGATGAACACATGGGCTTATGGCGCGTTTCCACTACAGCCCGCAGCCCGGTTTAAGAGGGCTGTGACGTCAGCGGCCCGTCTTTGGTTGCGTTTCCACTTGGCCTAGTACCGGCCGGCGGGTCCTAATTCACAGTTTTTCTGGCCTCATAAAATCGTGGGGCCAGGGCCAGAGACAACGAGGCTGAGTCGGGCTGAGTATGCTAAACTAGAGAGAGCGTCGCTGGCAAGGGGGCAACAACTACAACAAGATGGACATATTTTACCGTGATTTAATTGTAATACACGTTTCAAAATGATGCCGAAGTAACAACATACTGATACCGGTTAGTAAAAACCATGAATTAATGCTTTGTCAAGTCTGCAGACAGACGGCAGGGGAAAAACCTTTTAAAATGCGTGTTTTCTAAATGGAGATTGGCTAAGCTAACGCAGTATATGCCCCGACCGTCCACACTCACAACAACGGCCTATACAGACATAAATAAAGCAGCGACTGTATTCACCATGACACAGGCAGTCTGTGGTTTGTACTTGTTTAACTTTTGTCTAGTTTCTGAACATATATGAGGAGCTGTGAGCTCTGAGTGCTAACAGCTAACGGCTGTGTTGTTTTTCTGGGGTCCTCTGAAGATCACGTCACGGCTCCGCCTACACTGCGTTACTATAGATACTGCCCCAGTTCCTAAACTGTAATGGAAATGCGCCATAAAGTGAGCCAGTCCTAACGAGGCCCAGCCATACCGAGCGGGGCCGAGCGAGGCCGTGTAGTGGAAACGCGGCATTTGACTTAGAATATTGTTGAGGCTAGGAACCAATTGGGGTCACAGATGGGCTGAATTTAGAAAAAAGATGTATTGACTGAAGTAAAGATATTACAAGGCACATCGGTGTGAATGTTAATAGTGACCAGAATGTTATTTTTGTATTAACTTGACAGTATTTGAGATTTTAAATTTATGTTTTTGTGGGCTAACAATGAGCCAATGCTTGCTGGAACATACATGCTATCAGGGGAGGCTCTTCACTGCATGAAGATGTGTGCCAACACAATAGTTTGAGCCAAAGCTGACCATATGTACGTCTGCACGTTACCTTCGACCCCCATCAGCCAGGCTAACAATCACATGTTGTTTGCATTGGCTTGTCTCATCATCCTCTTACTGTGTGACAATGTTCTGTCAATGCCAGCCTTGAAGAGAAAGCCACTGGAGAGCGAAGTGGATGAGCACTCCTACAGATTCTCTTAACATGTAGCTAAAAGCCTGCTTCTTCCTCACATCACTGCCAACCTTCACTAGTGGCTGTACAATTGGCAATAACAATCCCTCACAAAATGATCTAACATTAATCCTGTGCTCCTTCTTTTACCATTTCATGACTTGGGACTTTGTCTTCACTTCATGTATGAGTTTAGCTGTTATCTAAATTCAAACATGAACATAACAGTAAACCAGTTTGAAGGAGTGGTTTTTGTCTTGACATTTCATGGTTGTCATGGTAAGACGACCAAGTAAGAAAAAATGCAAAAGACATCAAATGTGCGGTGGAATATGGCCTTGTATAGTTCATCACATTTTTAATAGTATAAAGGCAGTGCAACAAGTACCATTTCACCATCAGCTTATCTTAAAAAGATAGTTAAAGACAATCGCAAGGAATAAAGGGATATGATGAACAATAAATGCGAATGAGGCTGACAGCATTAGCAAATATTGCCATTCTGTTATTATTGCCTGTTTTCTGGAGAGTGAAGATATGAAACTGAGAGTGTTAAGTGGCTTGCTGGAAAGAAATACATTATTTGCTTTTAGTGACTATCAACAATATAAATGGCCTGATGAAAATAGCTGAGTCCTTGCCTCGTATGCTACATAATAATAATATTTGTCAGCTTGAACATTCACTTTCCTTGTCTATACAAAAATATCTTGAATGTACCTCATATATTATTGTTGTGCTGCCTGGTTTATTTCAGCAATGTGTTTGACTCTAAACTCTGATAATATCTCTAGAGGTTTTGGATGACCCATCTCAGCTTGGCTTTACCTACGGCCATTACATTACATTGCATTGAGCTGACGCTTTCATCCAAAGCGACTTACAATAAGTGCATTCGACCAAGAAGATACAAACTTGAAGAAAACAGAATCATATAAGTACATCAGGTTTCATAGAGCCAAACCATTTCAAGTGCTACTCAACTGGCTTTAGATAAGCCAGTCCTTTATTAGTATATAAGTGCTTTGTTAGTAATTTTATTGCTCGAAGTGGAGTCGAAAGAGATGAGTTTTCAGTCTGCTCTGGAAGATGTGTAAGCTTTCTGCTGTCCTGATGTCAATGGGGAGCTCATTCCACCATTTTGGAGCCAGGATAGCAAACAACGTGTTTTTGCTGATGGGAACTTGGGTCCCCCTCGCAGTGCGGGTGCAGCGAGCCGTTTGGCTGATGCCGAGCGGAGTGCACGTGCTGGGGTGTATGGTTTAACCATGTCCTGGATGTAGGAAGGGCCAGATCCATTCACAGCATGGTACGCAAGTACCAGTGTCTTGAAGTGGATTCTAGCAGTTACTGGAAGCCAGTGAAGTGAGCGGAGGAGCGGCGTGGTGTGGGAGAATTTAGGAAGGTTGAAGACCAGACGAGCCGCTGCATTCTGGATGAGCTGCAGAGGTCGGATGGCACATGCAGGTAGACCAGCCAGGAGGGAGTTGCAGTAGTCTAGGCGTGAGATGACGAGAGCCTGGACCAGAACCTGCGGCCATGACTATCCAGCACCATACTGGCTAGCATGTGTGAATGGATGTGTTCTTTTTCACATATATACACAGTATATCTGTATATATAATTCATTTAGGTGAAAAAGGCAGATTTAATCAGATCAGTCAGTCTCTTAGCTAATGACATTAATATTTAAAAGCGTTTAGATAAAATTCTCTACATCTGTTTGGTTATCAATGTATTGTATGTGAACAGTATTTGTATTTATGTGTATAGTGCATATTTTATGTATTTTTTCTATTCCACTCTTCTTTATTAACCTATTTTTTAAACCCTCTGCCTTTGTGCATAGTCAAGCTGCCTGTTTTTCAAATAGAGAAACTTCCCTTTTTTAAGGTCAACATTCATGGTTGTTTGGCTCCATAATCTACCATAAAGCCAAAGTCCACTTCGGAAAATGGCTCAATCTTGTTCTTTCGGTGAGACAGACTTAGGAAATGCCATCAGAAAATTGCATTTCCCAATGACATTAGGCGCCCAGTTGACCATCCAATTCCATGTGTTTCTGTTGAGATGTTAAGATCTGATATCGTTTGGGTCAGAAAACATGCTTTTTTCTCTAAGTGAAACAATTACATTTCCTTTATGGTCTCTGAGAGCACTTAGCTTAAGAGAATACACTTTTAAATCAAAAAGCTTTCAATCATCTCAAATCATATTTGGGAGAAATCTTCCCCAGAGTGTAGTGTCACATGCAATGCTATCGAGCATGTGACAGACTCATGCTGAGACGGCCGATGTTGGGAAAGGTTATTGTGCATGTCTGTGTGTGCATTGGCTGCGACATGTTGTGTGTCTGCAGTACAATGTGATGTAGTCTCCTACACAGCACGGGGTTAAAGATATAACGGAAGAGAGGCCTGGATCATAGAGAAAAACATAAATGTTGAGAAGTTATGCATAAAAACATGTTTTACAGAAAGAGAAAGGAGATCTATTGAGACTCAAACATATTAATACAACGATTCTTGACCCATATTTAAAATGTATGTGTGTAAAGAAAGGATTGAACACAGGGACTCATGGCGGTTCTAGATCAATTTCACTGGGGGGGCTGTGACGAGGCCAGTTATTTCATGAGAGGGGCACATTTAATGCAGGACAAATAAGGATAAAGAGTGTTAAGATGTTTTGCTTGGATACCTCTATTGTGCGGCAGTATACACAATTAGATGGATTATTTTTATAGTAACAGTGTTAAAACGTTATATAAAAAAAGTAACATATAATGAGTGCTAGTCAGCAAGGGGGAAGCTATGCCAGCTGAAATCTAACACCTCTCTGTAACTACCTGTTCACTGGTTTACCATCCTGCTCTATTTTACGACAGCTAATTAAGCAAGTTTTATAAGCAGGTTTACTTAACTCTGTCAGGCAAGGATAAATTACCATTTTGCACTTCTCACTTAATCATTTTAATTACCACAGGCAATTTATCAGGCTGTCTTCAGGGTGTGAATAATTGCAAAGATTATTAAATGAGAGTACAAACTGTATATATCAGAATATATACAGTTTGTATATATATATATAGAGGATACTGAAGGAAATGCAGTATGGGATTGTACTACCTAATGTACTAGTTTTACACCCCATCATATTAAAGTCAATCGGTAAGATACGGTATTTTACAGCCGCTCCGTGTATCCTCCCTTACAGAGATCAGTAGATATGAAGCACGCTGTTGTGTAGGTTTACACATCTTAATGCTTGTGTGCATAAGGAGTGTGTTTGGGGGGGGCTGGCCCTTTGCTGACTTTGTCCTGACATTCATTCCCACACTATATCAGCGGCAGAGGGGGATGCAACGGACGCCCCCTCCTCACAGATCAAAGAGGGGTGTGCCACGCTGCTGTGGGCTTACTTGAGAGACTACCAACATGAAAATACCACATCCCAGTCCACAGTGGGGGGCCGGTCTGTAATTGTGTCTTGTCAGACCTCCAAAGTCCCTCTCACAGCTTCGTTCCTGACATTTTCCTCCAATGAATTTATTTTTCATTCTTTGGTATTTTGGCGACACTGCCACTTGCGACCAAATGTAGCTCTTTTTCTCCCACCATGTGTACTGCGAGCCAATGATAAAAGTGTGAGGAGAATATATGAAGAGAGAATGTTCACGTCAAGAAAAGGTCACATCAAGCATCAGATGAACGGCAATTTCACAAGTGATGTATCAGTAATGATTCATCTGCTTATAGATGTGCAATGTCCAACATTTAGAACAGAAAGTGTCCCTGAGACCTGTAGCTGTCAATATGGAAAATAAAATCCATATGATCCACCCATAATCAAAAATGCATTAAACATAAAGCTGTTTGTGTGAGTCACTACTGTTCCCAAGTTGCATTGATTTTACACTATTATGTAGAATTTTGCCCAAAACAAAATGCTGAGCTTTATTTACTACGGTTTCTGAGATTGTTTTGAAGAGGTAAAGAACACAGGCAAATAAGAATAGGGTTCACTGTTTTTGGTTTTACCTATTACCAAGACATTCCTTAAATGTCTTAGAAGTGAATTCATTACAATAGATTTTCTGTAAGAATGTAGTCTTCTGACAAATCTAAAGGGGTCCAGCTGCTCTTGCAGTAATAAGTGGTGTACCTTTCTTACTGTCCAAATGTGCACAATGTAGTGACTGCTTTTCTCTGTATTTTATATGTTTGTGTTATGTGTTATGTGTTATGTGTAACGTTGCTGCCTTCTTGGCCAGGTCACCATTGTAAATGAGATTTTATCTCAATGCTTTTTTATCTGGTTAAATAAAGGTTAAATAAAAAAAAAATAATAATAATAATGCTAGTTCAGTTTTACTTGAAAAAACGACGTTTTAGTATAACAAAGAAACCTGTATATCATTTCAATTAACACCATGCCAGTTACTAACTAATGCAGTCTTTGGGATGGGACAGAAGTGTAGCTTACCTGGTAGCTGGCAGCAGGGGCGGTTGTAGACAAATTATACTTGGGGGCCATGCTGGGGCTAGTTATTTAATAAGAGGGTAACTTTTGATCATTGGTATTATCAAAGACTGTTGTGTCCCGTCAAAAGTACTGAGTTCAGTCATGTTTCATGTTTTGTTTAGTCATTTTTTGTCTTGTCTCCCACTTCCTGTTTTATTTTGGTACTCACCTTCAGGTCCCTTCACTCCCTATCCTTGTGTGTGTCTCCCGCTCTCATCAGCGTCAGCCCCGCCCCTGAATGTTTCCACCTGTGCCAGTTACCTTTTGGTTAAATTCCCCAGCCTTCCCTTGTCTTGTGTCAGTTCGTCTTGTCCTGTCTCCATGTCAGTAGTCTGCGTACCAGCAATTACTTATCTTGTCTCAAGCCTGATTCATGCTCCTGATTTACTTTGTAAGTTTTGTTCCTCACTTAGTGAGCGATTTTCTTTTGTGCCTTTTTGAGCCTTTTTCCACCTCGTTTAAGAGTGTCGATCATTTTTTGTAATCCTATTTTGAAATAAAGTATTTTACTCATACTTTACCTCTGTCTCCCGGGTCGTGCATTTGAGTCCTTTACCTTGTGTTTCCAAGTTTGTGACAGAACGAACTGACCACAATGGACTCAGCTGACCCAAAGACACTTCACGCCGCTCTGTCAGCCCAAGGCGTGAGGATTTTTCACCATGAGGAACAGCTGGGCTTAATCAGCCAAAGAGTTAAAGAGCTTGTAGGACGCCAGGCCGAGCTTCCGTCTCTACACAGATACAACAGTTGTCTACGCAGATGCATCAATTCATCGCTCACCTACAGACTGCTCCTCCGATGACGTCATCCACTGCTGGCGGCTTTCCTGTTGAGAATCCTGCTGACGCCGTCAATCCGATCCAGGCTGTTTCTTCCTCATTACGGCTGGCTCTTCCGGAGAGATTCTCCGAAGACTCCATGAACTGCAGAGCCTTCCTTGTGCAGTGCGATCTGCATTTCCAACACAACCCAGGGGCTTTTTCATCAGACCATGCTAAAGTGGCGTTTATCGTGTCCCATTTAACGGGAAGAGCTGCAGCCTGGGCTACTGCAGAATGGTCCAGAGACTCCGAGCTTTGCTATTCATTAGCCGACTTCATAGACACTATGAGTCGCATATTTGACCACTCGTTCGTGACAAAGACTGTTCTTTAGGGGGTGGGCCATAGGGGGTTACAAGCTCAGTGTTACAGTGGCACTGTCCAGCTCTTCTGAGCCGCCTCTCACAATCAGAGGCTGAGCTGTTGCCACTTTGGTTGGTAGCTAATGAACAGCTAATATCACTAGATCCGGCATCAAAATAATGGCTGTTAAGGTCACATAAACTGTCATTGAGACTGACAAAATGAATGCAAAGTACACATTTATGTAAAAGGTCTAATGCAAAACATCTCTTTGTTTGGCATTATGGCACACAATGGGAGTCAATTTACCAGAAGCAGGCTCTGCTATGAGGGTGTAATAGCAATTATGTCACACTTGCGCTATATTGGCTAGTGCTCCAACACATTGTACTTGATAGGCTTAGGGGCGGGACATCTCTTAGCGGTTGACCAATTACAACAGAGCCGGCCAGCTAACCAATCAGAGCAGACTGGGCTCAGAGGGTGAAAAGAGGTGCTGCAGCACAGGCAGTAAGTAAGTGAACCTTAAAGCATGGAGACATGTCACAGTAGAGACACTAAATACTAATATAAACAGGGATGCAAACTCATCAGGTATGAAAAAGGTGACAAGGATCCGAGCCCCCCGACCCCACGGAATATCGGCTTTAAAATGAGGAATAACAGAGGATTTTAGCAGTCAGAACAAGTAAAGCAGTTAATAATAACAGAAACGCCAATGAGTCACATCTAATAGAAATTTATAAAAGCATTTATTTTAATTGTGTAGCAGTCAGTTTATAATTTTGGCAGCACTGTTGAGCATTTTGAAAATGTATTTTCATGCCTCTGTGCAAGGCTTAGTCTTTCTATCTGTATAGCCACTGGTGTAAAGTAACTAAGTTCATAAACTCAACAAGTACTATACATGGGTACAATTTTGAGATACTTGTACTTTATATAAGTATTTCAATGTTTTGCTACTTTGTTCTTCTTCTCCTCTACAGTTCAGAGGTACATGGTGTACTTTTACTCAACAACATGTATTTAATCCCTTTAGTTACTTTACAGATGTGGATGAATGATGTGAAATATAATCAAGTGTTAAATCAGACTTTAGTTCCACCTGGAGTAAATCCACAAGCTACCCTGCAGTATACAAAGTCATTCAAACTAGCTGCACCTTTACCAGCTTTGAGAACACTTTCATGATCAATCATTATAAAACATATCATATATATTATTCTGAAATGGACCAATCTGCAGAATGACGACTTTTACTGTCGCTACTTTAACTATATTTTGATGAGAATACTTTTCTACTTTTACTTGAGGAACATTTTGAATGCAGGACTTTTACTGTAACAGAGTATTCCTACACTCTGGTACTTCTACTTTTACTCAAGTACAAGACCTGAGTACTTCTACTTTTACTCAAGTACAAGACCTGAGTAGGCCTACTTCTACTTTTACTCAAGTACAAGATCTGAGTACTTCTACTTTTACTCTAGTACCAGATCTGAGTGCTTCTACTTTTACTCAAGTACAAGATCTGAGTACTTCTACTTTTACTCTAGTACAAGATCTGAGTGCTTCTACTTTTACTCAAGTACAAGATATATACTTATACCACCTCCGTTTATAGCCTATGAAAAAAACTATTTGAAAACTAAGGCTAAAGCTAACGTTAGCAGATAGTGACAATGTATGCTAGTTAGCTAGCTCAACGATTCATTAAATAATATTGCGACAGAAAGACTTTTCAGTGCACATCACGCTCTGCCGCTCCGACAGGGAGCTCTGCTCTGAACACCTGAACGGCCCGTTCTAACAGCTGTTCACCAGCGGTCCAGTCTGTGCCACAGTGACTCCGGACCGCACAGTTAATATTAATGAACGCACCGTAGGTAATGTAGCTGCTGAAGCTAGACCCTCATCCCGGAGCAGCAGAGCCTTATTATACATCCATGAGCAGAGCCGACAGGCAGGAAGACGTGTGCTCGCGCTTCATTATAATATATATAAAAAAAAACACTATGCGTGTCATGATGGCACATAACAGCTCGCGGCCGCAGATTACTCCGGGTCCCAGACCCACCCCCATACCCCAAAAATATTTTTATTGCAGATCTACATGAATCACAGAAACGACCTATTTTGGATTCAAAACGGCGAATTTCGCCGAAAGGTGACAAGTTTGCATCCCTGATAAACCAGAAATTGGGCAGAATATGTCCTCTTTAATGTTGCAGTTTAATGTATGTAATGGCAAGAGAGTGGCAAACGTGGCATAAGGGGATAACTTTACTATGGGCTTTGAAATAAATCAGCTGTAAGGCCCTGAAAATTCAAGCAGTTCTAAATACATTCACTGTCATCTCTTTCATCTTTTTTACTCAACAAAAATGACAGTAACTAATAATACAGACAGACTGTATTAACTTGATGATAAGTTCAGCACAAACACCCTCTGTAGTTAATATTATACCGTTCAGTACTACACCTCTGACTTACTGTGGTGCTCCTTGAAATCTGCCCGTGCTAACATGCTGTATGTTACTGAGAGGACTAAAGATTAGCATATGACATGACAGATTACATTAAGTCATGTCTGCGCTATACTTTATGACATTAGCCTCTTAGCCTAGGCATACAGATGCATGCAAATGCTCCTCCAAACCCTCTTATTTAAATCTGCTGCATGACATGGCACCTTTGATATGATTATTAGTCATCTAAGCGACTCGACTTCACCCTCATCAGATAGGAGATGTCAGCCAAGGTGAGAAATGATGGCCACTTTGAACATAAACCTTGACAAGCTGCGGTGAAACACTGAAAAGCGACTGACTGAAAATGTTATTTAACAAAGGATGTCTTGGGAGGTTTGTCTTACTCTGACTGGGATTTGCATGCAGAACTTAATAAAAAAAACGTTTCACAAAATCTCACCGTATCCTCGACATAACAGGAGAAAGTTGTTAAGAATGTGGTTGTTCTTTTCATGCTGTCCAACTCGTTAGTAACAGAAGTCAGTCTGTCTCAGTCAGAGCGGCTGCAGATGGCTGTCCAATCTGCCCCGTGTATAGAGTGAATCATCACAATCACACATAATCTGCTGTTTAATACAGGCCTTTTGCTTCCATTTTTTAAAATGATACACTTGAGTAATACAAAAATTGAGGTATATCTTTTAATAACCTGTAAGCGACACAGAATACGCAGTGTGAAAGAAATCAGCTAATTTGATATTTTAGCCTCATTCCGATTGTCAGTCTCATCCGGTGTTTGCATTCAGTGATCCTCACAGTATCCTACTCGTTGGGGAGGTAGGGATTGGATATCCTTCTCTCCAATTATTCCCAGTGTCATCAGAAAAGCCTGCAACACCACTCGAGTGTCTTGTCTGTGCTCTGTGGTCTTTAATCTTAATTATGAAGCTATCATTACAGCATGAACCCTGGGCTGCCAACAGTGGAGCCCTGGGCTCATCTGCTGTGAATCAATCAAACTAAGTTCTGCACTGGAGGACTTTTTCTCTTTTTTTCAGTCAGGTCATTTTGATTCTCCCTTATCTCATTTTCATAATTATGCTTGTCCTTTCTCTAATGGACTGAAAAAGCTCTACCTCCCGAAGCTCTAGTCTACATGGTCAAGTCTGAATATTTCAACAGTGTTGCAACCTTGAACGTCTGACCTTTGGTTGCAAGCAGAGCTTCAGTGAGTAATCCAAGAGATCAGAATGTGTTCCCTGCCATGCTTGTTAATGGAGCCTTGTTAATAGCATGGGATGAGACAAGAACAAAATAACTTCAGTGGTTTATTGTTTATGAGAAGGTGTTAGATATGGAGTTATGTGTCTGTGAAACGCCCTCGTTCACACTCAAATTGTCAGCTTCTGCTGTAAATCAAGGCAGTTAAATTGGATGACAGAGAGAAAGTTGGCAGCAGCCAATGACAAATTCTCCCTATCTCAAACGCAGCTGACATCTTAAAGCTGTGATCAAGTGGAATGATCAAAGGCATTCAGTACTCCACTGAGAGTACTGTGTGCGTGTGCGTGTGCGTGTGCGTGTGCGTGTGCGTGTGCGTGTGCGTGTGCGTGTGCGTGTGTGTGTGTGTGTGTGTGTGTGTGTGTGTGTGTGCGTGCGTGCGTGCGTGCGTGCGTGCGTGCGTGCGTGCGTGTGTGTTTCCTTTGTATTGATCTTGATGAATGCAGCACTGAATGCACAGGAGATGACTCATCAGGTGTTAAAATGAACTAAACTAAAGTTATGTCTGGTGGAAACCAGTCTTATCATTGGGAACATGTAAGGCTTACTATCTTGTACTTCACAAGAAAAAGTTAGTTAGCCTGGTTTGCTAGCTCTCTCTTTTCAAGCAGAGTAATTTGAGTTAAGACACTCTCTGCGTTTGCTACTGCTAGCTGAACTATAATGCAGCGCAAAAACAGTGTGCAGAAGCTGTGGATGTATTTATTTATTAGTTTATTTAACATGGAGAGTGTGATAGACATATCTGTAGTTAGCCGATAAGCTATTTTTCATGGCAAGCTATACTTAAGCCTCTGTTTCACAAATAGCTTTTCTTTCTGCTTGGAAGCTAAGCAGACTAAGACTAAGCTAACTGTCACTTACCTTGCTAGCTCTCTTTTTTCGAGTGGAAGCAAGTTAGCCTACCTTGCCAGCTTCCACATTCCTTTTGTTTTTACAAAACAGCAGGAGGCGTTCTTGTTCAGGAAAAGTAGCATTAATCAGCAGTTGATAACCAATGCTATATTAGCTTCTTGAAAAATGTCAAAAAGCTGCCAACAGAAATCTCTATAAGGCCTGACTGGATTTCAACAAAAAATTCTGAAAAGGGTTTTCAGCCTATCTACTTTTAAAACATTTGTAGCTGAAGAATTGTTGCATTTCATATTTCCTTTTACAAAAAGTTAAGGAAATGTTAATGCTGCCATGGTTAAAATTAAGAGGTTTATTGTATGCATTGTTCTTATCTGTAGCATTAATTATTCTGTAGACCAGTAGGCTAGTCGTAATTTAAAAGAGATTTTATCCGTGAACTTATGAATCTTCAGTCCCCAGTGTAGAAACTCAAATGAAATGCTACACAAAGACAAGCTGTGAGTCACATCATTCATCATTATAGGCGATGAAACAGATCAAAGAGTAGATGAGTTGAGCTTTTCAGCTTTCGACAAGCCCTGCAGGTATATACGGTATTGCTTTCCACTGTCCGTGCCACCTAGTTAAAGCACAAAGGGAAAAGATCCTGACAGTGAGCATATGACAGAGAAGATTATGTTGAGTTCAGAGGTCAAATTTCTTTAATGCACAAAACCCTCCAAAATACCTTTTATTGCTGTCTGTGAGAAAGCTAAAGCCTAATTTTAATGCGATTGAACGAAGGTCCTCATTGGTTTTAAAATATGCAAAGAAGAACATGCTAACATTAACCACTGCCTACATTATTTATCCTCCTGAAAAGTGTTTTATCAGCACTAGGCCTGCTTTACTTTACTTTACTTTTGAATATTCAAATTGGAGCGGAACTAAAATATCTACCGTGCAAAAAAAAAAGGCTCTTTTACATTTGATTTTCAAATTAAGCTCGCAATCTCATGTTTGGTTAAAAAAGGTTTGGAGCTGCATTTTTTAAGGAAATTCCAAAGGCCTAACTACCCACAATAACCATTATTTTGTGACTAAAATACAGGTTTTGACTGAAGCTCAAGCTAATTTCAGTGACAAAAAAAAGACATACACATAGGTTCATTTTGAGCATCATGGTATAGAAAAAAAGAAATAATACGGTTATACTGAAATATATTGCAGAGATGATGCAAAGTTTGTATTTAGGGATTTTAATTCCACTTTAAGCAATGATAAAATCGTCTTCAAAACATTTGTGAATTGAAATGTATGATGTGATAGTACTTGGAGGTTCTCAAAGGTCCGAAAGGAAATGTGTTCACATTCACATAACACCATAAGGTCATAAACTAACAGATTTATCTCTCACCAGTTACTTTTCGCCCATTTTTCACTCCTTAGTGGTGGATTCCTTCCCTGATGTGGACTTTATTTAGATGGCAGAGGTTTCAGAGGAGAGGGAAAAGCTTTTACTGTGGTTTACATTGGCCATGTATCATTGGGCTTACCAAAAAGTGGAGAGCTGTTCCTCTGCTTTTTAGCACTCAATCTCCCCCCGCTCTTTATTCCCTAACACCCATCACAAATTTGGTCTGGTATGTGACTGCTAATTTATCCTTTCAATGTATGATATCCTGTCATCTCCTCATTTGTCCCTGAGTGTTTCTAATCAGAGATAATCCCAGTCAAATCCTTTGATTGTGTGTTTGGACCTGATCCATCTCGAAAGAAGCAATTTATTGGGCTTCATGGCACTTGGTGTTAAGTCATTTATCTAGTGGATTGGATGTGAATGCTTGTTTTAATAAGTGCTCTTCATGAATAGTAGGAGACGTGCCATTTAATTAGGCAGAGTGTAGACCTATCCCATAGCAACAACTTCTCCAAGGTTGTATTATTTGAAGCTGAGTGCTTTGTTAGAGAAGGTATGTAGCTCTTCACATTCTGCGTCTGTATAAAGTCAAAACTGTGTGATCATTTCAAAACAACAGCCCTGAGAAATAACACATTTGCACATTATTAGTATGTATATAATTTATTTCTAAAAGACTCAAGCTGCATGTCCCTGCAGAAAGTCAGCTCCTCACCAGATTCATGTGGAAGAAATGAAATAAAGTGACAGCATAGCTCTCGTGTTGCAGGGTAAAAGCAGCTAGGCCTAGTCTTAATAATACAAATATATCTTTATATCTATATCTTTTTGTCTTGTTACATAACTGTTGGTTTGGATGCTTATTCCGGGAAAACATACTTAGGTTAGATTCATTATTTATCATTTTTATATTTAAACAACATATTCCCTTTTTGTGTGTTTTTAGACAGTACAAATGACATGAGGAGAAGCTTACACTGTTACATTAGATACATTCATTCCTGTCTTTCATGGATCTTAATAGGATAGAGAACATGATCATCACATTTCAAATAGTGTCTTTCCCTTAACATCAATGTATTGACTACATAATACCTGTAATATGAGCTTAACAATATCTAGTTTAGTACAATCTAAATAAATAAATACAAATACAGTGAACTAAAACAAATAAGAGAGAAGCAAAATTGAAATAAAAAAAAATACATTAAAAAACAAAAGCTTTTGTATTGCCTATATTAACGATGAAAAATGTTCATCAAACGTATCTGTTTTCAGCTGTGGCCTCGCTGTGAGTTTCTCCATGAAATACATTTGTTGACCCTGTCCCTCCACTGTGTTGTGCTGGGGGGCCAACCCTGTCTCCTAAAAATTACGTTCCCACAGAACTAAACTGCATTCTCAATTACGTTTAGCTAGAAACATATTTTCTCCCACGTTACGTTTGTTATGAACGTATCTCAAATACGTTTATTTTCTACATATCTTCTAGAAACATATTTTCTCCCACGTGACGTTTGTTATGAACTTATCTCAAATACGTTTATTTTCTACATATCTTCTAGAAACATATTTTCTCCCACGTTACGTTTGTTATGAACTTATCTCAAATACGTTTATTTTCTACATATCTTTGCCATTTATTGTCTTGCTTATAATAATGATAATAGTCATTTATAAATATCATTTTAGAGCACACATTTGAAATCGACAATCGGGCTCGATATCCTATGGTTAAATTAAAATCAGTAGGCGAGGCTGTAATTTCGCCAGCTGCGAGGCAGAAAATAATAGTTTTAACATGCCAAAAAGCTGCTGTGTCGTTTATTGCACCTCAAACACCTCAAACTTCCTCTAAGGACAGCAGAAGAGCTCTGTGGCTTCAGGCTTGATCGCCGTTCAAATGACAGCGTTGGTTTCCCCAAAAGTGGGCGGGGCTGTAAAGTGACGTAGATTTTACTCTCATCTATTATTCAAAACCATTCTATTTATTCTAACGTAGATTACATGCCAGTGTTTTATCTTTTTATTAAGCGATTTGTTTCTGTTGTTTAACTGGGAATGTTTTCACATTGAACCGGAAGTACGTCACTTCACTTTGTCTCCTTCGTCCCTTTTACGTTCCAGACAATGCATTGCTCAGCGTAACAGACTGAACAGCGACCCCAGGTGTGTCTACATTGGAATTACATCTTCATTACTGAAGGAAAAATACTTTACCTAGTGTTTGTTAACTGGGTTTTTAATGCAGTTGGCTTTTCTTAATGGTTACAATATTGCTATGAGTTACAGTATATCTGAAGCAATGTATGTTTCTGAAGATGTGTAGTCAATTCCACCCTTCAATGTAGCATAAATGTGAACTCTCATTACAGGAACAATACCGGAAACAGACGTAGGAAAGATCCTCAGCTCGCTGATTGGATGTTTTAGCCGCAATGCACGTTGGGATATGGTGTTTATGCGATGTGAAATCCGAAAACATTAAAAAAAAAAAAAAAATAATACTTTATTCCGAGTGTTCTTGCTTTTCTCTTTGGAAGTCATCACATAACGGCATTGTAATACACGGTTCGGCTGCATTCAATATTACACATCTGCCGTAGTTCTTTATTTATAGAGCCCTGATGAGAAGACTTCTGGACAAACTGGAAGAAATGCCGCCGAAACTGAATACGTGACGTGGATCATAAATATATCAGCAATTAAACAACATCTTACATTTCTCTTCACACAATACGTCTCCTTGCAGTATCAATACTAATTCGGCTGACTTTTATATTTGATCCAATTGGTAGATAGGTTATATTTACACCATAACGGTGCACAGCTGATAGAAAAGGACTTGTAGTTTTTAAAGATATTACTGATTTTCTTTGAATATAAGAATGTAAATACTGAGTTGAGAGAATAGTCAGGGGATTTGGGTGATGGGAGACACATCTATGGAATCACAATTTCAATAGCTTACCATTAAATGACGGATATACCTTTCTGTCTATGATGTTTTACAAATCAGATATTAATGTGTAGAAGTAAAACATGTGAAATAATATAGCAATATCCTGTACAATTATGTAAAAACATGAATAAAACTACACATCTTCAGATGTTATACATACATAAGTGTCCTACACTAATAATACAAAGTTATTATGGCATTGCATGCTGTGTGTACCTTGTGTGCACCGCCTAATGGTTAAAGCACGTTATTTAATTATTTTTGTTGAATAATGTTATTTTTGTTGAATAATGTTATTTGATGAATAAAATATTAAGAGTACATACTTTCATAGGGGGAAAGTAGAAGGTCAATGATAGAAATATAGAATATAAAAAATCAAGAAGATACTGTAAGTGATCTCTACAATAAAACTGTTTAGTGCCGGATGTACAAAGATATTAATATGACGATGTGCAAAACAGACAAACTAATTAACCTTTATTAACACATTAAAGAATACTTTAGGTTAAGGTCTTCTTTCAAATAAGAAAAAAGCTTTGGGGGTATCTATCTACAGATAAATATTAAGCCTGACAAAGTACTTAACGTCTAATATATTGCTTTCCTGCAATGTTAACTGTGTTGAAGCACTTATTTTAATTCATATTATATATATATATTAATTATACTCTTATGTATGTAGATAGTATAAGACATGTGCAGAATTTGAGTTTAATGGTGGAGGTATACACACATATTGATAGATGTCTTGTAATGCACTGTTGAGGAACCTGTGACCCAAGTTTTTCATTAATTGCATAACTTCAACATAGTTGTGTATATGATATGTCAATAAACCTTAGAGAATCTTGAAAGGGATATGCAAAATAGCCATTATATACAGTTTTTAATTAACTATTAGTAGAGAATAACGAGTAATGAATATACTTTATTGAGATCTGCAGATAAATGTTTAGTCTTCTCAAGCACCAACTAATATCTCTCTTGATTGTTGGCACTTGACAATCACCTTTCCCTGAATTTTACTCAGGTGTAACTAAAGTCTGCTTTAAGGGTTGTTTATATTTCACATCATTAATCAGAATCTGCAAAGTAACTAAAATAAATGTAGTGGAGTAAAAATACCAGGTTAACCTCTGAATTGTAGTGGAGTAGAATTACAAAGTAACAATGAGCTGGCATGTGGGTATATATTAATGCTTCCCATTATGGACACAAGCGATTTTCACCCATTTATTAATTACATGTTTTACATTTGTACACACCAATTTGTTTCCTATCCCCTAAACCTCCAGGGCTGTACACAGTTTAATACTGTCAACTTCTAATTTTGGGAAAAACGAAAACGTCTTTTAAAACTACAATTCCCAGTAGAGACGTGCCATAGAACATGTTGCGAAACACAATAGCCAGCATGTGTAGTTCTGGGGGGGCGTTCGAGTCCAGTTTTGGAAAGTCTGCCGTGGTTTCGTTCCATTTCAAAGAGCTGTTTGGCGCTCGGCGTAACCTTGGCGCACTGCCACTCCAACATCCAATCCCAGAGCTTGAACATTAATCACGGGGTTTGTCAACGGGACTGTAGTCCCAAACGATAGCTGGGGATTATGGGTAGTGTAGTGTCTTCGGCCATCCTAAACTCTGATTTTTTTTTCGGATTTCATATCGCATTAACACCATATCCCGACGTGCATTGCGGCTAAAACATCCAATCAGCGAGCTGAGGATCTTTCCTACGTCACTTTACAGCCCCGTCCACTTTTGGGGAAACCAGCTGTCATTTGAACGGCGATCAAGCCTGAAGCCACAGAGCTCTTCTGTTGTATACTGTCCTTTCTTCTTAGAGGAAGTACAGAAACACGTAACTCTGGATTTGTTTTAATGTTTGAGGTGCAATAAACGACACAGCAGCTTTTTGGCATGTTAAAACTATTATTTTCTGCCTCGCAGCTGGCGAAATTACAGCCTCGCCTACTGATTTTAATTTAACCATAGGATATCGAGCCCGATCGTCGATTTCAAATGTGTGCTCTAAAATGATATTTATAAATGACTATTATCATTATTATAAGCAAGACAATAAATGGCAAAGATATGTAGAAAATAAACGTATTTGAGATAAGTTCATAACAAACGTAAAGTGGGAGAAAATATGTTTCTCGAAGATATGTCGAAAATAAACGTATTTGAGATAAGTTAATAACAAACGTAACGTGGGAGAAAATATGTTTCTAGAAGATATGTAGAAAATAAACGTATTTGAGATAAGTTCATAACAAACGTAAAGTGGGAGAAAATATGTTTCTCGAAGATATGTCGAAAATAAACGTATTTGAGATAAGTTAATAACAAACGTAACGTGGGAGAAAATATGTTTCTAGAAGATATGTAGAAAATAAACGTATTTGAGATACGTTCATAACAAACGTCACGTGGGAGAGAATACGTTTCTAGCTAAACGTAATTGAGAATGCAGTTTAGTTCTGTGGGAACGTAATTTTTAGGAGACAGGGTTGGGGGGGCTGCAGCTTCAACCAGGAAACTGATGAAAAAAAAGAAGATTACATGTGGGATGTGATGTAGTTTTGGCTTTTACATTTTGGACGTGATATTCTTTTTTTCTATTTATTAAGCCTCCATGCACTGAGAGTATACATTACTGTCTTATTTTTCCCTCTAAATATTTGTTTTAAAATAATTAAGGAGATTTTTGTATGATACAGTATGTATTACATTTTGTTGGCCGTTCATGCATTTAGGACTATTTAGGTTCTTAACGAAGATCATTTGATTCTTTAAGCTTTAAATAAATGTTGACCTACTGTATATATTGTGAAAAGCCCACTAAGCCATGAACATGTGATTAGGTGACACAAAGATGTCATAACTGTCATTTTGGAACTTTCCATTCTGCAGTTACTATGCAGAAAGATGTGTGGGGGAAATTCCAAGATGTGTGTGTCATTTCCCAGCAGTGAGAGTGCACCGTGTTGCAACACACTGGGGTGTTTTTAAGAAAGCATGCTATACAGTACATGCTCCTCCTCCATCATGACATCTTGTAACGCTTGCACTTCTCTACCTAAACAAAACAATGCATGTAGCTTTGTGGTGATTTACAAACATCTCATTCTCACTCTTGAAACATGAGTGGTTCGACAGTCAGGACAGGAAATGCTCTGAGTTCACCAGAAACCTTTCTCTGTTTTTCCATTCAGCTTCCTGTCCTGGCATGCTCCCGGGTGCAGCTGTGATTGGCTGCCTGTTTTTATAACTTCCTCAAAAACAAAAACAGAGAGCAAGAGCAAAAACAAGAGCGTTCAGTGCTGGAGTAGTTTTGACAAGTTGATTTGACACTTTGTGTCTAACCCGGGCGAGAGAAAACAGAGGAATGTTAACAGGAAGTGGAAGAAACTGCCGGTATCTGGAAGTACTCAGAAGTCAGTGGAAGAGATCTCTCAACCCCAACCAGAAGTGAAGTATGGGCAGTGAGTACCAAACACTGTCCTCAGCAGAGTCATGCAGGACTTTATCCAGCGGTATGTATTCCCATCATGCATTTCATGAGAAACACAGGTCTTTAACATCGAGTGATGCTGCTGGCCTGATGATGTATTGCAGTTTTCTGGAAGTCTTACATCTATGAAGTGATGACATTAGAAAAGCAGAAACCATCTGTTTTACATGCAAACACTCAAATGTGAATACAATGAAGATGATCCAATATTATTGGTAGCTCAGTTAATTAATATATGCAAATATGCCACAATTAATTAGTAGCTATCCTGAATAGCTTAATTGCATTTTCTAAATTAGTAAGCCATTTACATAATAGACTGCACACAAGGAAACTGATGCAAGCAAGTTGTGTGGCTTAATAAATAAATGCACAATTCAAAATATTATAGTTATAAATGGTGTGAAACACAAGTTCCATGACAGTATAATATTCAATCCAAAAAGTTAGATGTTTATCAACTAACATTTTCTTAATAAAATACAAGGGGGTTAAGACACTTTTATATTTTAGACATTAAAACAACAATGAATATGTAACTGTAATGTGACAAACTTATTATTTTTAAGGGCACATCTTTTCAGTTTAGAAAATCTAATTACGTACCTTGAAGAGGATTATTTGTATCCATTTTCTTTTCAATGTGCATTGATGATCGTACACTACCAATCAGTGAATGGATTCATCAATGGAGATCAATGTCACTTTTGGGAAATTCAATTATTGTATGACTTTTAACATATGAGCGCTTGCTGTTTTTCTGTACTGTCCCCATGTCTTGGGAAATGTAATGTAACAATATGGACACATCGCTTAAACAGTGAAGGACAGTCATCGCCCATTTTCAATATACATAGTTGAATAACACACACCTTCCATGAATGCAGCTTGTGGAGATGAATTAATCTGTATATTATTTGATATGATAAGGGCGGAAATGTTCCGTTGTTATCATTTTAAGATTAGAAGTCACCTCAAATTATGCCGAGATCATTCGCTCTTTTTTGTCCAATAAGGACTGATTCCATGCTTAATAAATATAGTACCAGTCATACTTACCCAAAGACTTAAATTAAAAATGACCGAGAAAACATGAAGTAAATCCACCCTGGATATATTATCCCTCCTTTTTTTCCCTTTATTAATTTTATATCAGTTAAAATGTCAAAATATGTTCAGTGGATGCATTTATTCTTTAATCTGGATCTTATTATTGTTCAAATAAACAAACAGAAAAACAGAATTGTTATTCTGATTGCTTAGTAAAACAGTAATAACTGCTTCCATCTAGAGGTGCTGTAAGCCTGCGCCTGGAAGTGGTGAAGGCCGTGGTGTTAACTTACCAGCCCCCAACCCCCACTCTACCCACCCCCCACTGCAGCCAGATGGCTGTCACACAGGCGGTTCCTTGCCCAGACCATGCTGATTTCCCATCATTCTTCTGTTAATGAGGTCGTTAGCAATGCAAAGGACAATTAAATCATCTCAATCTGGCATTTGTTTACTGTATAGTGCACTGTACAGTGTTTGAAACTCTTCTTATAACACTGAATCAGATTACAGCTTACTTTGGTTTCCTTTCTTGTGATGAATGTCTGTGAGAGTGCAGCAGGTAATTAAAACGTCACTGACAGACGCCCAGCGCTAAAGCCACTTTCAGACAGTCACGTAGTGTAAACACACTCCTGACAGAGTTCATGTTGGTACATTCTGCTCTGTGATAGTGGGAGATCTGCGGCAGCTGACACACTGAGTTTCAGTACATCAGCCTGCTGCTGCTGCACAGGAACCTTGGTTAGCTGTTAAAACGTGCGTTGAGGGGGGGGGGGACTTCAGCCAGTTAGTGGAGCACTCACCTTCATGTGAAACGCTGCTGAACACTGACACTGCTGACAGTTAATTATGGATGTCACAGATCACGCAGACGTGTCAGCTCAGCTACGAATTGACGCGCCACGTTGTTTACATCTCTGTTGTATTGTTGTTTTCATGTTATTTACCGAGAGGCAGTGCATCTGTGACTTAGCTCCAGAAGTGCCTCGGGGCTTGCCATAATGATCGTAAAAGCAGTACAGATTCGGGGGAATGAAATTTAAAAAAGGACTTGTGTGGATAATTGGTGAACCTGCCATCACTGTAACTTTGGAAATATTTTCGGTCAGGCTGTTGAAACACCAAGACTGCCTGTTAGCTCCACTGTCGTGCTGCATGTGTGTCTCTGCATGGCTCCATTATTTTCTGCTAACTCTTCAACACACACAAAGTTATTTTGACAATGAGTGAAAACCAACTAAACTTAATATTTTGTCAGACAGAGAGACGAAAAGGAGGCAGGCATATGAATGTTGACACACACTAGAATGATTTCCATAGGAGGCCTGAGGCCTGTACTACGAAGCCGGTTCAACCTAACCTGGATATGTTTGAGTTAGCCGGTTGGCCTAATCCAAAACATACGCGCTCTCGCTAAGCGGTCCTACGACGCTGGTTAAGTGGATCGCTCAAGCCAGCCGTGTCCTATCTAGTTAGGTGCGCGTTCACATGAAAGGGGTGGTATTTGGAGCATTCGACCAATCACAAACATGGACAAACGTACTGACAGCGCAGCGTCATACTTCCTGAATGAAAAGTCAACTTTAATATTAGTCAAATATGAAGAAATTAAACTTTAAACATCCATGACTTAAACACTTTATCCAGGATAAAAGCCACATAGCTGCACCTGCAAGGTGAATACAGCTGGTAAAAGAAAAAGTGTTTGAATGCGTACATTAACAGGTTTATGAAATCACTGCCCCGTCCAAGACACGATCTGACTTTAATTACATTTGACTCGAGTGTTTCGTCAACTTAATGTGTTGCTTAAAATAATACTTCTGCATACAGTATGTGACACTGTGAGTGTTGCACGGCCAGATACGGCTCAAGAAGCTGACTCAGATAAGGAAATATATGATACATTATGATGTGATATGATATGAATGATAATGGCACACATCGACGTCTGCACTCACAGTGCCGCGGACTGTACGTAATGTTACTTTGATCCGGTTACTTATGTTGTGGCAGATATTTAAGTAAGCTTTCTTAACGCTAATGTTATAATAGTCAGATTGCTCTGAAGATGGGAGGTGATATTCTATTAATGTTCACGTTCACACAGTCGGTGATTTTGGCCGGCCATCTTTCCTGCAACGGCAGTTTAAACTGTATTTCCTTTCTCCTCCTGTCATATGAATTGATCGCTTTAAACTCCGCACACTGAGCTCTGATTGGTCAGCAGGCAATGCTTTTATCCTGGAACCTATCCTGCTCCGGAGGCTAGCCGTTCAGAATAAGTTATCTAGCCCGCTAAAAAGAGAACCAGCGTCGTAGGACCGGAAACCCCGAGTTTTCCCTGAAGTTAGCTCGCTAAGCGAAAATCCGGCTTCGTAGTACAGGCCTCTGGAGTCTGGTGTCAGTTACACGTAGCTAAAGTTGTGGCACCACACATTCATCTCAAAAGTCTTGACTTTACCCAAAATGTGTCTTGAGACAAGAAGTTAATGTGGTCTTTTTTCAGTTTCACAGCTTGTCTCAGAGACATTAATGCTCAGTGAGATATATGCCTGGTCAGTAATAAAAACTGCTTACACAGAATCTGATGGGCTACATTAAAAACCCACCCTTTGATTAAAAGATTTTTCATCTGAAGATGGATTTTCACCTGGAGCAATCTGGTTCATCTAAAGGCCCAAAAGAGACAGGAGCTTCTGAGGCAGCAGTTTATCCCACACAGATGACAGCTAGCCCTCACTGCTGCCTCCCCACGCTGTTATGGGATGAAACCAACAAATGTGGCTCCTAGCTACTGTCCAATGTTTAGCTTCAAAGCTCCTGTATGGGAATCCTCACTAAAGGAGGTTTCTGATCAATCTGAGATGCTGCTTTCTGTGGCTAACCCCCGCCCCGGGCTGGAGGACCACATGTATGGCAGCTAGCGTGATGCTATCCACGGCTTACCTTTTATGTCCACTCCTAATTGAACCGGGACGGATGATTTTACTGCGAGATATAAGGAGTGTTTCAGCTTTGAGTTCAAAGCCGCTGTTCTGAGTTGTGAGGGCAGCACGCAACGTGTTGTCGTTAACAATTAACAACTCCTGGTCCTGCTTTTCTCCCGGTTGCCAAACTCAGTCTGACATCAGAGCAGGTGTAAACACATTTTGTTAACCCTCTTTAAATCTAATTTTATTGAAAAAATGTTTTGCAAAATAAGTAAAAGATATTGTAAAGGATAATGTGCAGTGAGCCATTCATTAATGAAATGAACATGCGTACGTACTAAATAAACCAACAACTTTATTCACAATAAAGACCACATTTTCATTTTTTTAATTAAAAATAATTGTATAGCTTCTGAAAATAGTGCGTTCCACTGTACCAACGGCTGGAACTGCGCCAGAGCACAAACTGTGTTCCCGTTTACTTCCTGTTTCTCTTCTTCTGTTGACCAACTCTCTCTGTCTAGAAACCTCTTTCCTGATCTTGTTCTCTTCTTCTTTTCTTAACCGGGGACAGTTGAGCCATCATGAATCAATGCTCTAAGTTTACACCAATGGCAAAATAAATGCGGTCTGCTCATGGAAAAGCAGAATATTTGAAATGGATGGATAGAATAATAGATAACATACAGTATCTCTAAAGAAAAGAAACATTCAAATTGAATAAGAAACTACAAGTTAGAATTAAAATAAAATGTAATAAACAGTCCCAGATTTACCATTTATTTTATGAAATAAAGGTCTCATGATTAAGGGAGCAACAGTGCTTTGTATGCAGAATAAGTTGCAATATAAGCGAGAACATACGTTTGAGTTGGAACTATAGCCTTGGATGCAAAGTGAACACAGTGCTCCACCATTCATCGCCTCCATCTCCTCTTCCTCCACAGAGACGTCAGAGTGCTTTATATGCAGGGATGTTGCACATCGAGCCAGTGACCCACTGAGGAATTTCTGTGACTGCAAGAATTTACTTTCCCATCATGTGTGTCTGTCCACCTGGATCCAGAAGGTAAGAATGACTCTCCATGTGGGGAACCTTGATATTTCAGTCTGGCTTGCTCTCCTCATCAGCCATTTGTCAGAATTTGAAGGAAGAAAATGTCTTTGTTGGTCTTCCAACAGTGAGTAAATGTGTTTGCCATGTTAGCATTCCTTATTGAGACAAAACGTAGCTGTTTGCCTCAAGGTAAAGAGCTACCTTTCAAACAGCAATACCAATTAGTTTTAATGAGGGTTGCTAACAATGATAACACGTCATGGTGACAGAGTTGAAGCACAGCTGAAACTGTGAGAAGTGGCTCATAATGGACTGGCAGGAGTCCAGGAAGCTATCATGCACCCGACACCTGTCACCCACCGCAGGATGGCTCATTTACATGTGTAGAGCCCTTGAACCAGCTACTGATACAGCGGTCACTGATGGGGCTCCCAAAAGATCACTTTACACTCTTCTCCGTGAATGAAATGTTAGCTTCTGGTGGCATGCATCTCTCTTTCTGTTCAGTCATGGTGCTTATTGCTGCTCATGCTAATTACTCTTCCACCGTCCATTCCCAACAAGCTGCTGCTGCCAGAACTGCAAACATGTATAATTACCTCTTGTATAAGTTTTATTCACAGAAATAAAAAAAGTTTAAAATGTACTAAAAAGTTGTGTTGATGTGATGAATTTAAATTAAACTGCAGAGTTACCTCTCTGCTGCAATTGATCAACCTACCAACCTCCATATGCAAATAAGGGCTGAGCAATATCTATTATATTTGTATCGTCATTGCGATGGCAACTTGTGATGAACACATTATAAAAAAGACGATATCAGGGATTTTTATGTTAGTTAAAACAGTAGGAAACTCATTATTTTTCTTATTTATGCCTTTTGTGTTCAGTGTGCTTTCTTTTTTTAATAAAAATCACATTATGGTATCAAAAGTACATGGTGAAAGCACTGCATCACAACACACGTTATTCTGCACATCAGATATGCACTAATACATTTTCTATATCAAGAATAGATCAAATGACTATATTTAATATTAAAAGCATCACTCTTAGTCATGACTCCATAGAGAATTATCCCCCAACCCTGCTGTACCCCTTGCCCAAATGGAGATGTGTAGTCTCTTTTAGCTCATTGTGTTGGTTTTACACCCTACAAAAGTGCTGTTTTGGTTTACAACTTTGGCAACCTAAGTTTAGTAGTAGTAAAGTATGGACAAACCCATTGTAAATAATTAGCAAAAAACAACCGATTGACAGAATTAGCAACTAGCTGATGAACATAACGGAGCGTTTAGAAACGGAAGAGGTAAAGACAAAAGCAGACCTAAACAGAGAGTAAGTTATGGAGAAAGTAGAAACAACACTCCAATGAATGCTGTAGTTGCTAATCCACCAATTACTCAGGTCAAAATGAGTTACTAGTCAGGAGGATTACTACGCAGCCTGTGAAAACAGTTGTATATAGTCTTATGTCAGTGTGGGGGACCTGAGGGGGGGTCAGCTCTGCAGAAAATGACCCTGATGAGGTCATCAGAGTAGTCTAGGCTCAGGCTTTGAGATTTAAGTGCACAACAGCTGTGTTTGATTTGAGAAAACACTACCCAGTCGAGATTCACTCACGACACAATAAGAACACAGTGCACACACAGTGTACTAATGGAAGTATCTGAACTGAGGGCATGGAGTTGTGTTGGCATTTAACATGCAGGGAATATCTGAGAGATGCTACTGGGTTGCTTTATAGGAAGTATCCAGAATTAAGGGCACTTGTTTCATATAGATACTTCAGTGGTGCAGGAATGAGTCCTAAACCCAGAAATGTGTTAAAAGTTTTGCACTTTAAGGCTTCCTCATCTCTACATCAATATTTGTATGTATATGTATTTGGTTAGATTCCAGAAAAAGGTCTGTGGTTCCATTACATTTCATGTAGCTTATGCTAAATAAGTACATTCAACCATGAAGGAAACAACTCAACAGCAAGAATCCAGCAGGTACCTGTAAACAGAACCAGATTAGGTGCTTCTGGATCAGCTCCAACTTCAGCCAAACCTTCCACTTTTAAGCCAAAGTGCTGAGTACAGGAGCCAGGATAGCAAACAGGCTTGTTTAGTGTAGTGAGCCGACGATGATGATGATGATGTAGGAGACTAACATGTTTTGTTTTACTGTACGACATAAATGACATGGTGAATGTGCAAGTATCATTAACAAGTGTGTGTTTGCCACAGATCTTATTTTCTGCGATATTCCAGAATCCAATGGAGAAATCCCGTTAGCTCTTTGTGGAGTGAGCCCTTGTGATGCTAACGTCCGGATCGTCCGAAATAAAGATGTCATAAATACATCACTGCACCTCTCTATTGTCGTGATATTCAATAAATCTGCTTCACTTATATTGAACAGTATATATTCAATCTTTATAGCGCAATTCAACAAGCATATGGGAAGTACAATATAAAACCCTTGAGCTTTGGATTAAATTCAGTGAATCTGCTCTTTGCCTCTCTAGTCAATCTGTGTCTCTTAAGCACTTTTGGACTGTACAATATCTTCAATGTTGAGGTATCAGAACAAACCATCCATAAGTCACTACACTGTACATATAATATGTAAGTGAGTGAGTGAGTTATAATGACATGCAATAATTGTATATTAATTAAGGATAAATGGAGCGTCTGCAGTTGAGTGGTTTGCTGTTGTGCCGTCCACTCTCTTTGGATACTCCACAAGTGGTAGACAACATGCTACAGCAGACCTTTCATCTGCACCACCCAGCTGTCAGAGTGAAGAGCCACTTCCATTAAGTGTGTGTCTTCCCACTATACAATTATATACAGACACACACGCTCAGGCTCCTGAAGCAGGCACGCACACACACACTCACTCCCACAGAACTCGGCTCTGTGCTGAGTGTGTGCCGATGCTGCGAGACTACTTTAGTTTTTGTGTGTGTGAGAAGCAGACGGAGAGAAATAGAGAGGGAGAGAGAGAGCGTGCGACCTTTTAGAGTGCTCAGGGTAGGGAGGCCCTTTCCCTTTTACAGAACAGAAATCAGCAATTGACCTGTCACTTTTGCTCTGATAGCCATCTCTGGAAAGCAGGTCATGCCCATATGTCTAAAGTGCCTCTTAACCGCATTTTATGAAGCCAGAAAATGTAATCCAATAATGATTTGACTTGCGAGAGAGAAAGCTAGCCAGCTGGGAGTGATAGCATGCACCGTTAGCACTCCTAAAAGCAGGCCGAACAAAGAAGGGCAAATTCAACGTTCTTATTTAATTTCAGCCACAACAGAATGACACAGATGTTGTCACTAAACAGCAGAAAGGCTGAATTCAAACACAACAATGCAGCACTGGTATTCATTTCCACAACTGTTGATGCATACTTCAGTGTTTGCAGCAGAGGACTATCTGAATGATAATAATCAGCACTGAGGCCAACCATACGCTATCTTTTTTTAGACTCATTTGTGCCCCCCCTCCTCTCCTTCCTCATTTCAGGTTCCCAAAGACAAATAGCATGGCACAAAACTAATTAGTAACCAGGAACTAGTTAGGAGATGCCCTTTGAAAAACATGTCCTGAGGCAGGATTTAAATATAGGGACAGAGTCAGTGACTGAGTGAGCCTGGGAGATCCCGGCCTGCAGGCGCAGCAGCACTTTGACCCCTGACCCTCATTATAGGGAGTGCATTCCTAGAGGGGTGAAACCTCGCAGCACAAAGTACAAGGGCATGGGAGGACTGTAAGCCCAGCCTGGTATGTCTCACTGCCCAACACAACGCGGCTGGAGACAATACAGGGCTGGGACCAGGCTTTAGGAGAGTCATGGTATACACTTAGTTTCCCCACAGATACATATTTCTTTCATTTTTATACATCTGGTTTCTCTCTATTGAAGGTAATGGGATTCTGCACCAAAAATGCTTTTCGGAATATATAACCCAATCCATCTGATATAAAAGACATGGGAGTGAGTGGGGGGAATGAGGAGGGGGGTTTTGGAAATGCTAAGAACTTGCTAGCTGAAGATAGCATTAATTAAGTAGAGAGTGAAGCGATGACAAAAGTGTGAACTAGGGCTATACAGGAAAGTGAAACGCTTAATAACACATTCTAAATCTAAATTTGAATGCCTGAAGCTTACTTTTTTCCTTAGTTCGGGTAAAACCTGAATTTCTGAACAGTTACAGAACAAGCATTATTATTAACATGATATGATTATGTTTTAGTGCTTGCTGCACAGGATTGTTTCTTACTCTTATCAACATGTCCAATAACTCCACAACATTGTACTCCAAAAGTCAACATTTATTAAGAAAAGATAGATATCAAACACAAAATGTTTAAATCCAACACAATATTGTTCCTCAATCTATACTGAAGGCTAAATGTTTTTTTCAAAGCTCCATTAAATACACCCACTGCGAATCTTATATGTAAAAAATAAGATGTTGTGCAGAGCGCAGGCTAACATGCTGACCTGCAAGCATGCCCTTGCCTATACGTGTGCATGCCCATGTTTCCATTGCAATGGTGTGAAAAGTGAGTTCACCCCCCCCCCACTCAGTCTCTCATGGGTTGATAATTCTCAACTCTGCAAACAGACTTGGTTTACATTCATTAGAACAACACTCACAGCAATCAGGCCACAGTGCCAGGGGCAATGGTCCTCTTTATAAAATCACATTGCCTAATAGCAGTGTTCTATAATGATATGCCATAAACATCTATCAGGAAGTGCCCGTGCGTGTGTGTGTGTGTGTGTGTGTGTGTGTGTGTGTGTGTGTGTGTGTGTGTGTGTGTGTGTGTGTGTGTGTGTGTGTGTGTGTGTGTGTGTGTGTTTGGCAGTTTGATTGTACAAATGCTTTTCTTGTTATTTGCATCTTTACATACTTAGCACCAGCTCAGAGATTATTGCCAGCGTTATGTTGTTCCATGTGCAGTTCTGTCATGTGAAGTGTACATTAAGTGTGCGCATTACCAAACAGCTAGTTATGTATGTCTTTTCATTAATTGCTAAACCTACAGTAGCCTGGAGGTGCAAAACACAACAACAAGGACAAAACACACAAGGGATGAAGAATAAGGAAAAATACTTTATATATGATTTAATTTTTTTAAGAGCATAATGGGCTTGCATTTCCCTTCTGTGTTATTCACCATACACCAGCATTCATTTTACATATAATTATCAATACCATAAATAACACAGAAAAAGGCCTCTATGATCCGTACCTGACTTACCAGATGTCTTTGACCTTTCCATTTTTTTATAAATGTTTTTTAAATTGTGTTTTCATTTTTGCTTATATGCTTGTAGAGTTATTTGAGCACTAGGAAAATCACTATTTAAATACCACATAGTATAATCATTATTAATACTTTTGGTGTTAAGGTGATTGTAAGCCCTAAAAATCACAACAAAACTAAAAAATGTGAAAGCGTAACAATGTGAAATGTTTTCTGAATTTCTTTTCCAACTAAGTATGTTTCCCTTTTTTAATTGTGTTTATCATCCTTAAGAACTTTAGGTTGAAGACACAATCACATTTTCTAAACAATGATAATTCATTTGTCCCTCGTGTCATTCTACACAAGTCCAGCTTTATGGATGTTGTTCTGAATCACTTTGAAATGCTGTTTGCTTGCAGGCCTGTGGGAGTGAACACAGACTGCACTGCATCCTCTGCAAAGCCAAGGTAAGCATATTGATGTGTGTGTGTTTGGAGAGGGAGGGTATTATACAAATAGGGAGGGTATTATACAAATAGGGAGGGTATTATACAAATTCAATGAGGGATCTGATGATGTCTCATTCTTTTAATCTTACTGTGTGAAATGTTGGTAGCAAGCATTTAAACAAACACCGTTTAAGTCATTAGCTAGTGCCTGCATCTCACAAAGCAGATTCAAGCAGCACAGATCCATAATACTAATGAGCAATCATGTCTTTGTTTTGCTCTGTGATTTTGCAGATTTTGCAGCAGTTGTGTTGCTCATGAGCCATCTTATAGTCCTTATTATTGCAGCAGAAAGAAAGCAGAAACATTACAATATTTGGCAAAGGATACAAGCCATGTAATGACCGAATCTGTATTCATTTCATGAGGAGAAATTAATCACGCCTTCCTGTGGTACGTTTCTAATGCAAATTTCCCGTCAACACATTGTGTCTTGTGTTTGCCAGTTTATTCGTATAAAATGGTGGAGCTGATGTGTCACCACAGATGGGGTTGCATGCTGGATAAGGTGGCTGCATTACTAACCATGTGAGATTAGGAAGTGTGCTGTTGATGTGTTGTATGTATTCATGCGTGTGCGTGGGTCAAAGCACAGGCTGGATACTGAGTGTTTTATTCATTGTTTGCTCTACAGCGGCGGGTTGACAATGTGATCTTTGCTGTCTGTTCTCCTGTGTATGTATGGCAGGGATCCACTCTGCGGAGGAAAATGTCACAGTTACTCTGACAACGACCTTTTGGGATTTTAAGATATACACACATTCACACGCTGATGGAAGTTAAATGAAACATTTAGTCTCCGATGATTGTTGTTATTCATCGAAAAATGTGTCTCCATTTGGGGTCAAAGACCAATGGGTGCACAGTGTGATGCTGTGTTTTATACAAATCAACATGTCTCTATTACATACGGCTGAGTTGTTTTACCAACCGGGTGTCAAGTATGTTTTAGGATACAGGATTTTAAGTATAACTACATTTTGCATTCTTGTCAATTTTGCACATGTCATTATTAACTACAATGATACTCTGGCTATTGCACATATATTTCCAAAGAGGATAAAAAAGTTTTTGTCTTATGCTGATTCAACCGGTTTGTACAAAACCAAACAGATATTAGATCGTACTCCGGACTTGTAAGCTAGTTAGCCAGTTTTACCGGTAAAACTGGAAATCAACCCACCTCTTGTTGGTTATCAATCGTTAGCGTTTCAAGATGCCTGTCTCTTAGTTTACAGCATTTCATATTTGGAAAGACACATCGTGTTGTTAAATTTGTATTCCACTCAGAAAAGGGAAGTTAGTTAGCAAGGCTCATTACATGATAGCTTCCAGTCTTTGAGGACTTATCCTAGCTTCTAGTTAACCTAGCTCAGAGGCTGGCAACCTTTACTATCAAAAAATACATTTTGCCCCCGTTTCCACCACATCAAATTCTGGAGCTGCAAAAACGTATATTTGATAGCACAGCTTAGAAAGTGTTTTCATTATTATACTATATATATACTCAAGTTAGTTGCATTTATGAAATTATAGAACAAAAATAAAGAAAAACGTTGCAAAATGTAAGATGTTACAGCAATCTTTACTCAGAAAATAAAACTATTATGATGAATAGAAAAAAATACACTGGCATGTGTAGGCCCTCTCTGAAATAAATTAAACACATAACTGTGCATGCCTTTTTGTTTCTTTTTCATATTTGGAAATTAAAAGACATAAAAAAAACGCTGACTGAAAAACGTATAGCAACAGCCTATTATCTAAATAACATGCCACTTATTGTTTTCTCCTTCTTTTCCTCAGCCACATACCAATCAAATGTTTCAGTCGTAGCAGAGATAAACAAAGCTCAGCAAACATCGTGGAGGAAATGTTGCCCGTCTCATTAATACATCCATGGTTTCCACGGTGGAATTTTACAAAACCTAAGATAACCTTAAATGGCTATCTGCTTTGGTTTACTGATTTGCAGTATAACATGAGGTCCCAATGGTGGATCAATAGAGGTTTTGGAATATCTACTGTACCAAAATCTGTGATGGTAACCTGCAGACTCTCACCTGCCTGTAATAATGTACCTCAGTGTTGTTGAAAAGGAAGTCATTTTGACTATTTCCTGTTTCCCTGTCAGTATTTGGCTGCAGGCAAACACATTTTATAGGCATTACCACCATCTCTGCCCCTCTTTTACCTAGCAGCAGACATTTCTTGCACTTTTTCAGCATCTCAAACTGACCATTGCACTTGTCTTCGTCCATTGTACGGAAGGCACGTCATCAATTATTAATGGCGAGTAGAGACATCCCACAGAGAGTCATGAACAGGGGTTAGTGGCAGGCCTGGTGAATGCAGCGCTGCCATTTAGAGAGTGATTGTTGGGAGGCTACTGTATATTGATATGAACTCTGCTGTAGTAAGTTAATGCATCAGTATAATAACATTTTAATGTCTGCGGTGGCATGGCCATTTAATATTTGTCCACAGAGAGATGTATATGTACATCCGCAATGACTGTAATGATGATAGTGATAATCATTTGCGCTGCTATCACTCTGTAATGTGTGACTGCAATCACCCTTGGTTAACATTACGAGGCTTTAGCCATTAAGACTTTGAGCAAGCAGTGCTCATCATAAAATCTCCAAATGGATGTGCCGGCCGTTTCATTTTCCAGCTTCTTTTTTCTCGTTGATGTTGCTTTTCCTTGAATGTTGTTTTCCCCTTTTTGCAGCGTGCTCTCAAATGTGGGCCATCTGTATGAGTTATGCTAATTTGTTGGGGCAATGAATGCATTAATTTCATTAGCACATGGCCTCAGAGCAATAATTACCAGAGTAGGTGTGTCACAAGCAATCATGTTAAAATTTGCCAGTTAATTATTAAGATTTTGTTCTGAGGGCCCTGAATTTGACACGAGTCGCCGAGGGAGAAGAGAGAAGGGAAAGTTAATGCATTCCAGTGGCCGAGGCAAGGTGCTTGTTGTTGAGCACAGTGTGTTGTGGGGGGGGGGGGGTGCTGCACTGTGGGCCTACTAGCACAATTTTTGCATGTTGACAGCTCACATTCTGGACTAATTACTGTAAATAGCAAAGGGCGATCTAGTGCTGGGTCAGTCCAGGAGGGCGTCATTAGATATGAAGGAGGTCCACAGACGCCTGATGGCCTGCTCCTCTGACGCAGCCGCTGGAGAAGACTCTGGTCTGAGTGTGAAGGAGGAAGAACATCACAGCTCCTCGACATAATTAGCCCGGGTCAGAAAACAGAGCCGGGCTCCCTTAAAATATAATAAAATAAAATATCTGCAGTATTGGTATGACAAGTGGAAAGCCGTGCAGATATAAGAGATAGCATAGGTACATATCATTTTTGTGACAGTATATAATACTTTTGATTAGCTAGCATGCAAACACATGTTTTTTTTCAATTTACTGGGTTTTATTTCTTACAAACACCCGCTTAAAAGGCGTCTCTCATCATGTGGAAATGTGACCCTCCCAGTGTTTTTGCAATTTTTGCCAACCAGGAAATCTCTTACCAGGGAAGCTACGACTGTTTACTTTTCAAAATAGCAGATTATAGAGTCTCTCCAGCTATGATGCATAGGGTTAGTTACGTTGTCCTCCATCACATACATTTATGTATTACTGATTATTAATCTTGGGTCTTTGAACAAAGCTGTCTGAAGGAAATAAAGGAATGAAGATGGTTTATTAAAATTGCAAAACAAACATTTAAAATATTTGTTTTACTCAAAATGATGTACAGTGTTAACATTGTGAGGCCTAAGTTGCTCATTTGAATTTGTTTGTCCTTTCTAAAAAATGAGCGTAGTATGGAAAATAAAAACTTGTTTTATAATGGCAATTAAAGTCATAATCTATAAATAAATCCAGACAGAGTCAATCAGTCCAGAGAGAGTCAGTCTAAAGGCCCAATAGATGTCTGGCCGTCGATGAGCGTCCTGTCGCCCTACTCAGATTGGTGTGTCCCGCACCGTCGTGTCTTTTCTGCCGTGCCGACACCTTCCGCTCCAGATTCAACATGTTGAATCGGGAGGCTGTCGGCAAAAGGCTGTCTGCAAAATTAGTTTTTTAGTCTGCGCCGGAAGATGTGTAGGCTTTCTGCTGTCCTGATGTCAATGGGGAGCTCATTCCACCATTTTGGAGCCAGGATAGCAAACAACGTGTTTTTGCTGATGGGAACTTGGGTCCCCCTCGCAGTGCTGGTGCAGCGAGCCGTTTGGCTGATGCCGAGCGGAGTGCACGTGCTGGTGTGTATGGTTTAACCATGTCCTGGATGTAGGAAGGGTCAGATCCATTCACAGCATGGTACGCAAGTACCAGTGTCTTGAAGTGGATTCTAGCAGTTACTGGAAGCCAGTGAAGGGAGCGGAGGAGCGGTGTGGTGTGGGAACATTTAGGAAGGTTGAAGACCAGACGAGCCGCTGCATTCTGGATGAGCTGCAGAGGTCGGATGGCACATGCAGGTAGACCAGCCAGGAGGGAGCTGCAGTAGTCTAGGCGTGAGATGACGAGAGCCTGGACCAGAAGTTGCGTCTTTTGAATGACGAATACACACTACCGCCGCTTGCTGGTAAGGAGAGTTATTGCCACTCACGCATGCGCAGTGCGTACGTGCTACTTGGCCGTCGGCTGAAGTCTTTGCGGTGTGTTCCAGTGCGACTTTTTGGCCAAGAGGAGACGTGAGGCGACACAACAATCGGGTCCGTCGGGACGTGTTCTTTGGTGTCAGTTTGGTGTGTCAGGGCCTTAACCCGAGAGCTTAGTTTTAACTCCACGTTCATATAACTTCAAATCTCCTGACAAGATTCTGCACCGTTTCTCAAACCTTCCCCGCCCCCTGTCTCTCAAGTGTCTCCTTAAAGGTGCTAGCATTTACACTCCCATCCCCCTCTTTGAAGAAAAAATTATGTTAATCATCACTTGATTATATATGGAAAGCAGATTATCCTTTGATTTTGATGAACTCAGCAGCTGTCAGACTCTTCATTTGACTAAAAGCAGGACATTCTGCAGAGTCTCCATGTCACTAAGCTGCTGTCAGGACAGGAGACGACACATGAAAGGGATTCCTGCATGGCTCTCACAGGACAATGGAACATGGCCTTGAGGTGTGTGTGTGTGTGTGTGTGTGTGTGTGTGTGTGTGTGTGTGTGTGTGTGTGTGTGTGTGTGTGTGTGTGTGTGTGTGTGTGTGTGTGTGTGTGTGTGTGTGTGTGTGTGTGTGTGTGTGTGTGTGTGTGTGTTGTGTGTGTGTGTGTGGTGTGTGTGTGTGTGTGTGTGTGTGTGTGTGTGTGTGTGTGTGTGTGTGTGTGTGTGTGTGTGTGTGTGTGTGTGTGTGTGTGTGTGCGCGTGCGTGCGTGCGTGCGTGTTGCTGGGTCCCGAACTTGGACACAAAGGCAGATATCTCTTAATGTTCTTGCTTTCTTTTGATTTTTCAGTATTTTATTTTTATTTTAGGAATCATTGTGTTAAAGTTGAACTAGCATTTTAATTTCCTATATTTCTTATGACATGATGTTCCTTTTCTTTAAGAGGATAAATCTGTTTTTGCCAGTGTTTGACCGACAATTATGGCTAGGAGAAGTGCAGAGTACTTACGTGGTGCGCTACTGCTGCTAACTAGAAGATGTCATACTCTGCTAATGTTGACACGCCAACAAGCTCACATTGAGTTACCCATGGTCTGTCCCTTCACAACATTCACTATTTGTGATGACTAGTGTTGGGAATAACGCACTACAAAGTAACTGTGGTGGAAATTCCACACTTAATCACCTTCTGGTAAGAAAATAACAAATATACAAGCTTAAACCAAAGTTGTGTTATATTGTAATAAAGAGTTATAGCATTTCAGAATCAATCATATTTCCAGCTGGAAAGGACAGATAACCTGTTCCACTGATGTAGCACAATAATCTGACCAAGCAATGACTTTATACAGGGAAAAGAGCAAAAGATGTGAAGGGGAACAGCCAATGAAATGATTGGTGGCGAGACAGGGGTTAAGTGATGATAATTCGCCTGACAATGGTCACCCGTTTGTTGAATGCTAAAGAAGAAAAGGAAGCCAGTCTGTGTATTGAATGTGTGAAGAAGCTTGGGAGTGATAGCTGTAGCTTACATCAAACTGAAACTGTGGGTAAAAACCCAAGAAAGAATGTATATATTTGTATATGAGACTTAATGATACATTTACTACAACAGTAAGTAGGAAAACATGACGTTCAGACAGAGAGAAACAGAGGTCTGCGCTGTCTTTATTAGATTAAGGATTTGTGCTGATGTGGGCATAATGAGGTTGAGCTATATATTGTTATTTTTCATTTGATTTATGGTGCACATCAGTTGATGTTTAAGAGAAAGCACTATATAAATATAATTTATTATTATTATTAATCTAAAAGTAATGTAACTATTAGTGTAAATAATTACTTTCAGCAGTGAGTAACTAAGTAAATGAAGGGATTACTTTTTTCTAAAGTAAGTATTGTGTAATGCATTACTTTCTTTGAGTAACTACCCCAACACTGGTGATGACCCATCAGGCTGCTATGTTTGTATTTTACTTGGAAAGTGGAAGCTAGCAAGCTAAGCTAAGTAGCGGCTGTTTTGAGAGTAGAAGTTGGTTAGCCAATCTTGCTAACTTGCATGTAAGTGCTATATCCCAATATATACTGTAGATAGATCCCTTTTTCATTTAGTAACAAAAATACTCAAGTCTAAACAGTAAATATTTGTACGTTCTTTTTGTTTTAATGTTTTTAGCTGTTATTAGGAATGTTCCAAATCTGATAATATTTTCAAATCATGTTCTTAGCCAGTCCTGGGGAAGATGTATAAACGGTGTAAGAATGCATATTCCATCTCTCACACTTAAACTGGTATTTTTAAAAGAAAAATGTGCAGTGAAAATGTGAGCACCTCATGTATAGTCTACATCAGACCAGGCCTACACACAGTTTCCTAGAGCTTTATGGAGAATATGATAAGCTTAAATATAAGGTGAGAGATGTATCTCGTATAAAAAAGAAACTGCCAATAGTTTTATGCATTTGAACCCTGTTCTCAACAAATGTATATGTTGCATCTGTATTTTGTGCAAATTCCTCAATTTCTTTTGGATAAAAAGTCATAAAGTCAACCAGACAAAAACAAAAAATACAGCTGGTTCGGTTGGATAAGGTTACAAACAAAATTGAATTTCCCTGATAGCAGGGTCAGTCTCAAGCCATTATTCCAGGCAAAGACGTGGACTCTGGGTAATTTCACCCTTTTTATTTAACCCTCATGCCCTCCCTCCCTCTCCTGCCATCCGTCCTCAGGCACAATTCATTTGAATTCCTGTTCAGGAGGGTCCTGAGGCTGATTCAATTAAGTTTCCTTTAATTGGCTTTCAGGCATCCAAACTGAAACTGATGGAGAATTAATAACAGCCCCAGTTAGTCTCTGCTCTGTTTGCAACCTTGGAAACATCCCTAAAAAAATGGAGGCAAAGTCGGCCCAATTTTCCACGTGTCTGTTTTGGTTGTTCGATAAAGCTGTGAAGAAAACGTGGTCACAGTTACTGTGTGGTCCCGCTCTTAGTATGCCATTCATCTCCTTGTCAACACTCTAGAAGTTTGGTGCAAACTTTGCACCCACAGAAACACTGCAGACGCCAAAGATAATATGTACTGTTCTTCAACCCCATCCAAGCCATCAATTAGTGATACAAGATTTCACTCTGTTCCTGTTAAGCCTTTACAGAATGTTCTTTTATGTGTCCTTCACTGAGGCCCATCGTACAAAGCAAACACAAGACTAAAAAATATCTATTTTTCTGTCTGACAAGTAGTCCTCTTTGGGTATGGCTCACTCTTTGTCCAGAGAAAGAGAAATCATTTTCAGATGCATTACGATTTAGGTGGCTGACAAAAGACAAGTTGTGAAATGGCAGGAAATGATATGCTGCTGAAATGAAGGTTTGGAGTTCACAGCCATGAAATCAACTTTTCCTCTGACTATACTTTCCCCCCAGAGTCTGCCTTTGTCTTCAAACAGCGCCAAAGCAATCATTATGCTCAGGCATAATGCACCATAATGACAGTAATTTCAGTATCAAATTTTCAAATGTGCGGCCTTAATTCATTGTGGTTAAGTAGCTTAGTTGTAATTCACATTTCTACCCTTCTTAGCTGAGTGCTCAAGGAATGAGACGTCTAAAGGAGACAGGACAGGAGAGCAGGGACATTTAAATACTGCCGAAAACATGAGGCCTGGGAAAAGCCTTGCATAGTGATACTGCATTTATATTTCTTACACAATATCAAGCTTATTATATAGGCCAACAGATGGCAAGATGCAGCAAATTCACATGTACAGGATCATTTCCATCTCATCATATCTACCGGAATAGATATCAGCATGCAGTCTTGGTTTTACCCTATAGTTGGCCAGTTAAAACCACAAAAAAACAAAAAGTCCAAAAGAAATACAATATGTTCTTGAAAAAATAAATAATATATATAAAATATGTCCCCAATCGCCCCATACTGTTGTTTATCATTTATTCATGCTCCACTGTTGCCGCCACCTTCCACATCTTCTCTTGGCTCCTCTCTGAGTCCGGTGCAGATTCTCGCGTTCCTTCTTCCTGATGTTGTTACAGCTTGGGATTGCTCAGTATATCACAACGGTTTCTTCTTCTGCTATTTGGCTACCACCACAATGTCCGGCTGGTTAGCCTTCACCATTCCTTCCGTCTGGATCTGGAAATCCATCAGGATGTTAGCTTGGTCGTTCTCAGCCACCTTTGGAGGTGCTGCCCATTATGACCTTCAGACCTCCAGCCCATACTGGGCCAAGATGATCCTGTTCACTATGACAGCCACTCTATCTTCCCTCTAACATACCGCCTGCATCACACCCTGCTGTAACCGAACGTCTCAGGAGCCTGTCCCTGGGGTCCTGTCTGGTGTGGAAGACCCCGGCCTCTATTTGTTACTTTAAGACCAGCCTTTTCCAGATTTTGGTTTGATTTCTTCTTCTTTCTGTCGGTCCTTAACTTCTGCATGGAAGAAACTTATCCGGCAACAGTTTTGATAATTCATTTATCATTGTTTTTAAGGCGACAGTTCACAGTTTCTGCTTCCCTTTTAAAAAAAATTGCGTTTTTTGTTTTGTTATTTGTCTTCCAGTATAATAAACTGAATATCCTTTTAGGGTTTTAGCAATTGGTCTGACAATTATAAATCCAAAAACCTTTATTTGTCCCTCAGCAGTAAAAGGTACAATGTTACAACATGAAACTAAAAAGGCGATCGGAGAGCTCAGAACTTCTCTAATACCCCTTTCACACCAAGGCTTTTCCCGTTCTAGCTCTGTGCTAGAGCTTTTCTGGTTCAGAACCGGTTCTTCGGTTCAGCTCCCGCTCTGTTCACACCGCTCAGAGCCCGACTGGTGCTGCCGCTGCTGCGTCATGACGTCACAGTTTACGTCGCTGATTTTCTCCCCAACGGCGCTCACAACAACAACGGGCCGGGGACTGCGTCGGGTCGATGATCGTGTTGCTTTTAATCATACGAAGCCAGATTAAATTAAATAACGACTTCTCCAACCTTATACTTTTCTCCAGAGTGCCGTGGTTCATTGTTTATTAATGTGTTTCAGCGGCATTTACCGACCGCTGCAGTGCTGGCTGCTCTTCCACGAGTGTATTCTCCCGTTAGCTCCGGGTTAGCTCACACGGCTCTAAAGTATTCACTGTCTGACTGTCACACAAGCAGCTGATACATATCCCCAGTTCCCCTTAAGTGAATGTGTGTCAGTCTGAATTGACGCTGTTTGGCATCACAACGCTGTTATGAAAGTTTCTCTGGTATAACATGGGTGATGTTAGCATAGCAACCGAAGCTAAACTGACTACTTGCTAAGCCGTTTTCTACAGGCACATTTTACCGGCGTATTTTTCATTATGATTCTACTTGTGATAGTCAGACATGACAACCTGTGCAGCCCATGTATTGATTCCATCCGATAGCTGCTATAATAACAAACAAAACGTCTGCCTGCTCTCCACAATGATCAATAACAGCGAACGGATGGTCAAAGTAAGGTACAAATAAACAGAATCACACGAAGCCTGGTTAGTGTTGCCTGACTTTATAAAGCGTGTTTTTTTTTACAAGTGTGTGATTGCGTTCTAGTCACTTTGCTCAGCACTACTGCTTGTTACAACTTTTATTTGCCGCACTCGCCTTAACTGTTAGCTCAGGTTAATCTCGCCCCCCTCCGATGTAAGCGTGACGTATGCGGTTCTTGCTTCTAGACGGACAACTTTTTGGTGCTCGAAACGAACCGGATTCCGGAGCTTAGAGGCTGCTCCGCTGCGGTGTGAACAGGAAAACCCGGTGCTTTTCAAGCTCCAGCTCCGAACCGGCCCTGAAACACCGTTGGTGTGAAAGGGGTATAAGACCAGACATCGTCTCTCTATCAGCTGGTGAGTTGGATTCCCTCCAAAATGTAATGGGTTCTTCCTTGGCTCATGCTGCACCCTTCAACCAAAATGTTATTAAAATTGGGACTGTCGTTTTTTTTTCCCGCTATCCTGCTGACAAACAAACCAACCAGCGGAAACAGAGGTAAATATCACCCACCCTGGATACTAAATTATAATGCCTATATGTAGCACATTGTGTTTTCAATCATTTCTTGGAAAACAATGGAGCTCCTTTGCACAGAAGAATGGAATACATTATTTTTTCTTTTACATCATTTGTTATTTTGTTTAATGGGATTTTACAGTATTTGGGGCACAGCATTAGTTTGTAAAGAGCGACCAACCTATCACTGGGGGGGATAAGAGATAGTAATTACATTTATCATGAATTGAAAAAAGTATACAAATTGTCCAAACTTTAAGTGCCATGATACTAATTGATTATGATTTTTGAAAATTATTTAACAATATTATTTTCTGTCTATAGTTAGAAGACAGCATGGTGGGGGCCTCATTATAATGATTTGTTGGCATATGAATATAAAACCTTTTGATTAGAATCTGAGGTTCCCAACACATATATCACATATTCATGGGAATGACTACATGGAAAGAAAGAAACTAACATTACCTTCATGTTTTTGATCTAATCTTTTACACATCTTTCATTAATCACATCGTCCTCATGGTGGACCTCGCTGGTGATCATCAGTATTTTTATTATAAGGCCCCTCACAGACATTCTGCACAGAATCTCTTTTGGTTCCGAACTGAGCTGTAAATTTAGAGAGAATCTGACACCCTGAGGGTTCCAGCAGAATGCTAACGAGGCCACGGCGACATTTCCATCACCGTACAGTCAGTCGCAGCACACATCAGCCCAACATCTCCACCAACGCCAAGTCACTGACAATTTCAGACGTAACACTTTATTAGTACCCCCCCATATCCACGCTGTAATGAATGAGGCCATTTAAACAGGATTTACGATATCTTTAAAACTTGATTGCTTAGAATTTGAGAATTATTCATAAGACTAAAGCATCATTTGTCATACAGCGAGTGCTGTTTTCGTGGGAACAAATGGTTTTGTTGTAGTATTTCAAATGAACTCCTTTTCATCCACTCCTCAAATAAGCCATTTGTATGCATGTATGTCCACACAACGGATGTAATTAAAGCGAATGAGGCTCAGGTGACAACTAGCAATCAAGTTTTCTTCATAATGCATCGTGCCAACGCCGAGCTAAAGAAACAGATACGGATACAAATGATTAAAAATACACACACACATGTTTTATTACTCTGTGAATTCTGCTGAAACAAAGAGGACAGTGTTCCTACGCAGGCGTGGCTCTTAGGTGTTATGGGAAATACAATGAAGATTTTAGTTTGTTTAACCTTTTTACAACTTGCTCTCTTATAGAACAATACACCTAAGGTATTATATTGTGTCCCCTTGAGTTACGTTTCCTTATTTGGACCATTGAAGAGGCTCCCTGGCCTTGTTACAGAGATTATTGTGCTCACTTCCCGAGGCAGTGTGACCATGCTTTGTGTGCGATGCCCAGATCATCTCATAATTACACAAGGATCCTGAGGCAGAGGGTGGGGACCCAAGTGAAGGACCAGTTATGTCCACACACACACACACACACACACACACACACACACACACACACACACGCACACACGCACACACACACACGCGCACACACACACACACACACACACACACACACACACACACACACACACACACACACACACACACACACACACACACACACACACACACACACACACACACACACACACACACACACACACACACACACACACACACACACACACACAGTGCTATGGCTGCAAGGCATGGCTTACTATAGCCACAGCCAAGAATGAGGCCTCTCAGGATAGATTTACACACAAATAAAACCAGTCTTATCTTGGCCCACATGTGAACGAGAACTGATTACACGGTCTACATTTCAATGCTCAGATTAAATGGAGTCAATTTCCAACGGCCTATTTATTCCAACCTGCAAACACAGTGAAGCCAAATCTGATTTGACTGCACTAAGACCTCAAATAAGTGAAACTGTCCTCTGAGAAACTGTTTTGGAGGTTGAAGAGTTTTTAAATGTTTTAACACTGGTGAGTTAAGTAATGCTACACGTTTATAACTGCATACCAAATGCAAGCCAAAATAAAAAATGTATGATGACTTGTGATTCCCTAACATGGAAATGAATATAGGACGAGGTGCTTTGTTTTTCTTCAGAACTTTTATTTCTTTTTACTTTAGTTATTAACTTTGATTTATGGTTTACGTTGTGAATTCAAAAATATCATGGTTTGGGTTAAATGAAGCAAGTGGACTAGCATTTGTTTAATGCCTTTCTAGTCTTTCTGACAACTCAAAGGGCTTTTACACTACATGTCAACATTCACGCATCACACACACATTCACACACTGATGGTGGAGGCTCATTAAGATGAAAGGGGTTTCCCTCTCCTGTAGGGTTTTTTGTGCATGTAAATGGTCTGCAAAGGCTACAATCCCTGTGTTGTCTCCCTCCCCTTGACTTTTGGTTTCACATGAGGCTGTCTCCTGGGGGGAAAATCCTGCATTTGTACGACCCACCCAGCCACCCTACCCCCCCATCTTACTATTACTACTAAAGTATTTGCTCTGTGTGTCTAATATTGCTGCAATGTGAATTATAACAGGAAAGAGCAATTTGCAGTGATATCAAGCAAAATGCTTGGTTATTTATATGCAATTTCAAGATACAAAGCTTTTGTTGAACGTATTTCAAAAGAGAATTCTTGAATGTCAGTGAATAGATGCTGACTTTAAAGCCATTAGGTCAACTTTTTTGAGTAAAGCACAACTTAAGTGGGCAATATTATATTCACACTGGTGAGATATTGCTGCTACAAATATCCTGTGGTCCTGTTCGTGTAAAACAGTGGGCATTGTTGCTCTTTTTATTGGAATCTTTGATATACTTTGAAGGCCATTGGTTCTACAATGAACACCCACAGACCAACTAAAGCCCTTCTGGTATAAAATAGGCAAACGAATACAACAACCTTAAAAGAAGGAGAGTACATACATTCATTATTTTTTTTATTATTGGGTTTAATGTCCTCAGTTAGAATTCACGGTTGATTTAACTTCACATTTTTCCGATAAAAATATGTATTATTTTTAAAATACAATTTTATTATCTGAATTGTGACAATGTATTCCAAGATGAAAACTCTTTATCATCCATCAGGTATAAAGTATTTTCAAACTGTGTGTGTGTGTGTGTGTGTGTGTGTGTGTGTGTGTGTGTGTGTGTGTGTGTGTGTGTGTGTGTGTGTGTGTGTGTGTGTGTGTGTGTGTGTGTGTGTGTGTGTGTGTGTGTGTGTGTGTGTGTGTGTGTGTGTGTGTGTGTGTGTGACTGACGCATGAACGCTCGCATACACGTGGGTGTGTTTCTAAAACCCCATAAAGTCATATTGCAATGCCTCAGTAAAGCTCTTGATTAGCTGTAGTTTTATGTTGGGATGGTCCATTTAATTAGGTTATGTACGAGATGGAGGCCGGCCCAAAGTAATCACAAGGATTATTTACTCTTGTTAATTGAGGTTCCATCTTCACACCACAACTAAAGGTTAATGTTCTCTTGGTGTATTATTTACCGTGCACGTTCCACAGGCCTGCTGGCCCCCCACAGGGATGGTGGGTTATAGAACATGGGAAATGATTTGTCGCGTAATATTGACAGTAGTGATGGGAATTATGGCTCTTTGAAGGGAGCCGGATCTTATGGTTCCGTTCCTTTGCGAGAGCCGTTCAAAAGAGCTGTTCAAAAGAGCCGTTTTTTTTAAGGGGGTGGGGTTACTAGGTTTATCTGCGAAATATACCTTTTATAATTCAATCAAATGTAACCCTGTTTTGACTAATGATTTATATGTGTACACATATATCACTTAAATTATTCAATATATCCTTTGTAAAAATTACATTTTTAATATAAATGATTTGCTGTGGCCAATTGTTTTCATTGCATTTACAGACCCTTGTAACTCTCTGATTGTAGAACCACGCAAAAAAAAACACCTATACAAACTGACAACAAATCTTTGCTGAGCCTAAAAATAATCATAAATAAATAACATAATGAAAATAAATATATTGCAATGCTCAAAACAGCAGCATCCAACAGTCTCTAATACTTGGATATTACATGTCACTGTCACAAAAAAACGGCTCGTTCGCGGGCGCGAGCCGGCTCCCGTCGTTCACTTAAAAGAGCCGGCTCTTTGAGCCGACTCATTCGTGACCGACACATCACTAATTGACAGCAGTTGAACTTTGGATATTTAACACCCCCGCTATAAGCTTTCTAAAATACTCTACAACCTTCATTTGAATAATCTCACTTTGGCTCAGGTGTGATACTCAAATTTCCTGGAGTTTAGGTGGAGCAGCCCATCTCTGCCCCTAATCTCTCCTTTAACTAACCACAGATAATTCTCCATGCACATGTAAATCATAGAGTGTCTTTAAAGTGAATTGAAAGGTAGATTTGAAGTGACATAGTGTGATTAATTCTGCCGCTCTCTAAATGACCCTCCGTTCTGTCTTCATAGGAAAGCTGCTCTAATAGTCTTTCCAATAGTGATTAAAATTAGAAAAAAGTGAACCTGTAGGTAAATTAAAATGGTAATTTAACTAGTATCTGATTTAATTGACTCTGAAGAAGTACTTAAACGTGTTTGCACTCTGGAAAATCGACATGGCTCAGCGGCAAAGAAATTGGAATATCCAGCTGTCAAGATAATACATTTGACTGTTTCATCAGTGTAATCTTCGTACAAACTCTCTACGGCTCTCTAATGTAATAAATCACCTCAGTGTTTGGGATCGTTTCATGTGTTTTAGAGTAATTGTAATATACTCAAAAGACCCCGAATATGGTGAGCAGCCGGTGTTCTTAACCTTTGTAGATTCAAGATTTAGAAAGTTTAACTCAAACTTTTTCCTTCATCCAACTTCTGCTGTTAGCATGAGGAAGACTCTGTCGGGCACCATCAGATGTCTTACTTTTAGACGTGGCAGTTCATTAACTTCCCCTACAGAGCATTTAAAAGCGTACATTATTTTTTAACACACTATAATGTTGTTAACAGATATGAGGTTACTTCTAAAGAGTTTATTAGGGGTGTTACTCATTCTCTACATGTCGCAAATATCGGTATTTGGATTTATAGCAAAGTCGGAATGGCCAACCCAGTCTCAGAAAAAAAGTGTAATAGCTAAGTTGTTCCACAGGGCAAAACGTAGTATGTTTACAGAAAATCCCTCTCAAATTGTGAAATGGCTACATTATATTTTCCTATAGATTTCTAATGGTCAGTGTCCATGTCACGTCATCGTCAACTTTCCCGGTGTGAAAAAAAAACATGGCGGCCACCCAACTTATTTTTTGTTGAAAATCCTAAATTGTAGGATAGTTTGGCCATTAAAATGCTTTTTGATTCGATATCTAGCGAGAAGTCTATATTGTACTTTTTGAATCTACGTCCCGTGGATGTGTAGGATCTAAAATTTGAAAGATACTACGAAGATTATTTGAGGTCTCGCCAGGAGGACGTGTATACTACGTATTTTAACTATAGAGGTTGCTTTGCGCGGACCCCCTGAAATTGTGAGATTGATACGTCTTTCCCCCTATTCATTTCTTTTGACCAGCGTCCATGTAAAGCTATCGCCAACTCTGAAAACTGTGAAAACAGTATTTCCGGTCTCGTCATTTTCATAGTAACTAAGGTGGTTGCTAGGGACGCATATAATTCCCCTCACTGTCGAATGATTTTACTGTGATATCTGCAGTACTCATCAACTAAAGAACATCAGTCTGTCCTTGTTCCTTACACAACATTGATTGGTTTAGATTGTGTACAACGCTTTTGTGTCTTCGATTCTGAGAGACAAATATTTGTTCTGAGTTTCAGGGAGCTGAAAAAACTACCCATAATCCTCAGCTGTCGTTGTGTAGACGTCGTCAGTCCTCTTTGCTTGACAAACCTCGCGATTAGTCAACAAGCTCTGTGATTGGATGTTTGAGTCGCGTTGCACCTCGGGTGTCGTAGCTCATAATATAAGAAAACAAAAATAATCATACTTTACTCCGCGTGTGCTTGTTTTCTTTTTGGAAGTCATCACATAACGGCATTGTAATACACGGTTCGGCTGCATTGAATATTACATATCTGCCGTAGTTCTCTATTTATAGAGCCCCGATGAGAAGACTTCTAGACAAACTGGAAGAAATGCCGCCGAAACTGAATACGTGACGTGGATCATAAATATATCAGCAATTAAACCACATCTTCAATTTCTCTTCACACAATACGTCTCCTTGCAGTATCAATACTAATTCGGCTGACTTTTATATTTGATCAAATCGGTAGATAGGCTTTTTAAAACCTTAATTTCTGTGAGTGTTATTGATGAGAATAAATCATAGGTAGTTTCACTTTACTTGCCCATTACATCTTCAAAGCAATATATGCCAAAAATATAGTTTTGCATTCAGTAATAACCTCTATAAATAAAAGTGTTTAATGTTAGTGGCATAAACCTTGCCGTAATTTTTATACTTCACACACAACAACTGTTTATATTGATATTCTTAAAATAAGACAAAGTAAAATCTTCTTTGTTCATTTAAACAATTCCAATGCTCATATTGTTGAGAAATATCTTAAAATTCTCTCAGTATTTAAAAAGTTTGTAATGGTAAATAGTTTTGGTTTTACTTTGTAAGACCGAAAGTCTCGTAGTATTTTACCGTTTATTTTTTATTTATTATTAATAGTTGAAACACTGCTTTTGAATGATACAGTGTTACCCACATGGTTTGGTATCTAAAGTGTGTCACATCATGACAGTGACTGTGGATCCCTTCAAGGCCTGCAGACCAGATCATTCTTGCAGGGTATAATTTCTGTCCCTTTTTTTTCATTTCTTATTTATATGATGCCAAAAATATGCTCCCAGGGCTATCATTTTTCCATGGCTGTTTGCAAAAGCGGAGAGCTAAGAGGATTTATCTTCTTGACCCATCACACAAAGACAATGAGCCGCAGAATGGTGGTGTCCAACAGGGAGGAGTGAGGGTGGGCACACCCAGAGAGACTCATGTTACAGGTGAGAGCCACTACTCTGTCTGTATCAACTCTGCTGCCTCTCTGAAGATGTGTGTGGGAGCAGGGATTACTGTATGTCAGGGTGACATCTATGGGTGTTTTGACCAGCGCTGGCTTCATGTTTCTGGCAGCACAGTATTAGATATCTGCCATGGCAGTAACACGCTATCAGGCTTTGCATGCACACTACGGAACAGAAAGGTGTTGCAGAACTCCTCACTTTTTTAGGAAGCGTTTGCCCCGGGGCCAGGACTAATGGTTTACTCGCTCCCCGACAGGCCCCGGGGCCCCAGGTAGTCTCACATTGTCAAGGTGCTCTCATTAGCTCCTATAACTCCTGCAGAACGAGCGCCAGACACACTGAGGGCTTACACATGGAGGTGCAACACACTGACAAACACAATTACAGGCAAAAGTACACAGTAAATAATAGTTGTTGGTTTTTTTTATGTAAGAAACCAGTTTTATAGTTTTAGTTTCTCCCTCTCGATAATCATTTGCCGAAGAGCTACTGTACTTTATATCCTATCCTATGTATTTACAGTATGTTTCTCCTACTTTAAGTCTATATTTCTGTTGCTGCAGTATTTTGGTCTTTTAATTGATGTAGAGTATTTCATATTGTATTTGTGATATATCTTCTACTGTAGATATGTTCATGTTTGCTGCTTATTGTTTTTATGTTTTTGGGATCAACAAAGTATCTTATCTACAGTATATTCACACAAATGGCCATTTAAACTCAGGGGCATTTGGTTTTCTTTTCTCTTATAAAATACAGTTTTTGATTTTTAATTAGGTATATGCTTTAAATCTATGAGAGTAAATGAACGAAATAATTAATCAATAATTAATTTTGTTGTCTGGTTATTCCACATGGATTTATTCAGACAGATAATAATAGAGTAAGATCCGGCAATACTAACCCCACTATCTAACGGCATAATACAGAATTATCAAGCAAACATAAATATTATTTAATTAATATAAACCTCCCACAAATAAATCTGTATCTCAAAATGAAAACACAACAAAAATAGAAACATACCAACAGTCTCATGCACAAATCAAAACATAATCTATATTTTCTTCCATTAGTGCCAAACCCTGTATATTTAAAATAGTTTGAAATCCATAAAAAAAGAGTCTCAGGAATTAACCTAACATTTGTTATGTTTCATTTCCCATCCCAAAATACATTTTGAAAAAAAAACTTTACGTAATAGTAGCACTGTGTATAAATAAAATACTATAAAATAAATAAATAATATTATTATATTATTTGTATTTAGTGAATATAATGTGAATATAATGTAATAATTGTATAAACTGATCATATGTGTAATATGTAAAATCTATCTGAAGGAACTAATTTGTCGGATAATTGTCGACCATTTCCCCCCTGAATTATACTGTAGTAGACAAGTTAAAATGATTACTAAATACAGAAGTATGATTTCTAAAATGGCTTCAAAATAAGAAATTAAAATAAATCTGTTAAAGATCAGGAAGGCTTTTTTTTTTATATTTTGACTTATTTTAAAATTAGGCATTTTTAATCAATGCGCAGACTACTTAACCCTGAAAGGCCCCCGGTTGTTATTTTACAACATCACTTTCAGCCTCACAATGCATCTTTCATTTCTGGACCAGAGGCTCCCTATTACAACGTCTGAAAGGTCAATATTTGGGCTTTACAGGGTTAAAAGACAGAATGCTTAAACATAAATCAACGTCAAGTTCGTCAACGTCTTGGAACTACAGACTTCCAGATGTTCTGTGCAGTGGTATAGGGTTTGTGATCTGTGAAGGTGCTGGTGACTCTCACAGTCACCTGCTCCACTGCCTCCTCTAATCTTTATTAAATAACTTTGTTTGACAATGTTTGAGCTGCTGGACTGTCACTAAGTCACATATGTGCGCAGGCCTAAAGAACTGTAGAGTCAAATATAGACTGCTCAGCCAACGTGTTTCCATAAGACTTTCAGAGAGAGGAGTCACTTTGTAAAGCTACTCATATTCATTCTCTCCGAGCTGAGTCACAGTACACATTGGTTCAAGGTATTGTTCATTCTTTTAAATGTCTGGTCGCCACATAACCACATACTGTTCAGTATGTGCAGTAGTACAACAGTGAAAAAGGGCCTTCATAGGTAAGGAAAAAAAGGGAGGAAAACAAATCATGTAGCCTGGGGAAATTCCCAGAAAAGACGTAGATGTTTCGATTTAAAGTTCTATATTACGAGAAAAACTTGCGAACAAATTAGCAAGAAACATTTCTGAAATGTTCTGGGATCAAAATGCATGATTTTTTTATTCAACTTCGCAAAGTGAAGCGATGTAGTTTCCTGACAAAAAATAGGAACCTTTTAGTTAATAACTTTAAATATTTAGTTAAAGTGGACCTATCATGCTATATTTAAATGATATATTGTAGGGCCATACCTATATAAGGTATATTTATACGTTTCTGTTTTCAAAATACCAAACAGATCATACATTTTAGCCATGCCTCATTTCGCTCTATGTGCTGTTTGCTGTCTATGGGGCTGATCGCTGTGAGCTGCAGCTGACCACGCCCCCCTGCAGGAGAGGGGAGCCGTGCTCTGATCAAGTCAAGAGGGGGAGAAAAGAAGATCTCCGTCCTCCGTGTTTTATTATATAGAGTCGTTATTCATTTGTTTTAAAGCTCAATAAATAACAAAGAAGACCTTTGACCGGCACTTTTCTAATTTTGTCTGGTAAACTTTAACGGACATCTTGACCGGCGAAAGTAACTGAAACTGAAACTCTGCCGCACGGTCCCCTCGTTCCTTGGAAGAGGCGGAGAGGTGGGTGTTTGTCATCTGCTGGTGGACTAACCGGAGAGAATTACAGTGCTTGCCTCGACGGGGAGGGATTGCATTGAATTAAAGCAGCAGGAGCAACCGCTTGCCTCGGGGAGGGAGAAAAAAAGCCACAGTGGAGAATAAACAGAACGGTAACCATGGTAACTATGGGCGGGAAGTCTTCTTCGCTGCTTTTGTGGCAGACTACAGCGCCACTTACAGGCCTGGCATATGTACTACAGCGTCTCCAGCGCTTTCGAGCGGCAATGGCCGGCCGTGGCCCAACCCCACATTCCCCTGATAGGTGGAGAGTTGGCCCAATAGCCGTAGCGCCACCGTCCTGACGTCAGGACAGTGTTCAAATCTGGATCAGTTTTTATCAGATCCGTTGCAGCCCCTTTTTTAGAGATTTGGGTATGGAGGAAAATAGAGAGGGTTGTGTTTTCTGACACTTGGTGAGTTCCCTGGAACACCGGGGACACATATTCATGTATAAAAGACGTACAAAAGTGCATTTTGCATGATAGGTCCCCTTTAAGTTAAAGTTTTTGTTCTCATAAATGTGTGTCTCAGTCTAATAAGTCTCAACATATTTAACTTGGTTTTTTCTTGCACATTTTTTAAATATAAATGCAAAGACAATATGAACCTTTTCTTTTTATTTACAACTTTAATCCAAAGTTTTTTGGGGAATACAGGCTGTTGTCAAAACAATTTATACATTAATTATGTATTTATATTTGTACATCTTTGATTAGGGCTGTATGGACTCCGATTTTCAATGAGTGATGAATAGGAAGCTGCCATTTTCTGATAAAGGTAGAACAGTTTGGTTATTTGAAAGAGGTTCTTAGTATGAATATGAATCCACCAATCTGTTTTATAGTGAAGGTGTTGAATAACGCACATATCCATCCCCCTGCTGTGTGAAGGCCTTACAGCAGCTCTGGGATCAGAACATTAACCCTCCTCTACTGCAGCCCGTCTCTGAGTATTCTGGAAATAACAGTGTGTTATAAAAAAAATTCTCTACCTATACAACACATGTTTTGCCCCGTTCTTGTGCTTGTTGAGGTTGAAAAAGATTAGAGGAAAATAGTGCATCACAAACTGGCTGCAGGCCTCGGGGCAACAGTTTCCAAAGCTGGATAATCTCATATCAGTGTGGCGTGTTCATTTAGCTTAAAAGATAGGCCCGTTTTAGAAGCACCTCCTTAGGTTATTATGAAGCTTTTCATACTCAAGATGATAACTCATTCTGGCACCTGTGTAATTTACTAATGACACATGATTTTAGCCTGCACTGACTGCGAGCCGGGGAGGAATTACAGCGCTGCACTGACACTCAGCAGAACCTGGTCGGGTTGTGTTTTAACGTCTTTAATTAGGTGTGTTTACTTTGTATTTTATTTGCAGAGATCATGGAGGAGCCTGGGGAAAGGTATATTTAATTAAGGGACATTGATGAAAGCACACAGCTCATCTCCAAAGTGTTTCCTCTGACATCGCTGCAGAATATCCTGATGACAGGTGGTGCTGGGGAGGAGGTGAACGGCTGCGAAACACAACCATTTGGCTTCGTTCTCAGCATGTGTAGGTGGGGAAGTGTTATAGGTCTTCTGTTATATATCACTGAACTCAATTTAACTGCTAAATAAAATCCATTTAGATGAATGCAGGAGGGTGGGAGTTTATAGTGGAAACATGTAAAAAAAGAAAAAAGGTGATTCACACGAGGAAACGCTGATGCTTGGTGAGATAGTGGAAATGTACGAGCAGCTTTGCAATTAGCAAATGCAGGCCTGCCACATTGTCAAATGCCCTCACGCTCTGTCTCTGCGATAATTGTCACAGCCCCTCTCTTTTATTACAATCTGTCACAGAGTCAACCATATTCATTATGAATTCTTATCTGCCTGTGCTTTAACATTTGCCAGATGGCACGTCGGTATCAAAAGCTAATAATGATGTGGTAAGGAAATTAAGACTTTATCAAAAGCTACTTAATGCCGGAAAAAAGGAAAATCTAAATACATTGATGCATCGGTTGATCCTTGATGATCCCATCTGTGAAATTATAAAAGGTGAATCATTCTATCTTATAGCCACAGAATATGCAAATTACAGAGCAAAGCTGTAAATTAGATCGGGTTTAGTTTAACTAATCTCCTTTGGTCACAATTTAGGTTTGATGTAGAAAGAAATCCCATTTTATACACAGATGTAATCTGGTTTCCTCACCTACAGTACAGGATTCACTGCTAGGATGAAGTGGTAATGTCCGTTAAATATGTAAAGTAAGATGTTCGCATATGGACAGCTGCAGAAAAATACTCGCAGCTCTCCGACATTTTATACACCTGCCAATTCCCAAGAAAGGGATTTACCTTTACCGCACCATGCAGATGCACTGTCTAATTAATACATGAACGGAATATCTAAGTGTCCTTGTTATGATCAGAACAGGCTGTGTTGGTCAACATGTGGAAGAGTGTGAAGGGGGAAGAGAACATTCGTAATTTGACCAATTACCTTTTAGTCAGTAATTGGTGATTTAGATTATTGATGTGGAGAAAGCAACAGCAATTTGAAAAGTGACTGGAAAATATGAGTGAACAACAAGCCTTTACATACAGCGTATGACAACCGGAATTCAACACACATTTAACAGCATCTACATATATATTATTAATGATACGCCACACTTAACGGTGAAATTAAGCTAACGTTGCTGTATGTTAGCTAATGTTACTCGATCAAAACACACAGCCGGTTGCTGTAAGCTAACTAGTTTACACACAACCCTGTTCAAGTTAATACAGAGAACACCCATGGAAATCAATTGCTTTCTGAAAGCGGAGAGCCTTTGATTGACAGCTGGAAGCGACCAGAGCCGCTGAGCAGCAAATCCTCCAGAGCTGAAAATATAGAACACTACATTTAAAATATTTGTATTCAATCACTTTTACATTTAAATGTACTGTACTTTTTTTAAACCAGGGCAATACATGTTAAGATGAATTAAAACAGATAAGAATGATTCATTTACACAATAAAATCTATAAAATACGAGAGATTAAAACATGTCATTGGGGTCAGAATAATTATTTTCAGTGAGTTAGCAGAATCTGTGAGACTGTATTTAAGCACAGCAGCTCTTTGAGCTAAGTGCTAAAATTAGCATGCTAACATGCTCACAATGCAAATGCTAGCATGTTTAGCAGGTTTATTATTCACCATCTTAATTTAGCATTTTAACGTGAACTAAACACAAATGAGTGTTCTTATTTATTTGGCATGTTTAAAGTGGACCTATCATGCTATATTTGAATAATATAGTGTAGGACCATACCTATATAAGCAACACAGTCTCACGGCATTTCGTGTTATAGTCACGAAATTAATCTATTGATTCGTGTTCACCAACACGATTTCGCCATTTTTTTCGTGTCACACAGAACGATTTTAAAACCAATGTAAATAATAACAAATTAGAAGGAAAAAAAGATGACATAAAATACAGATTTCAGTATTCTGAGGCTCTGAGCCATTTCTTTTCCTCACTGACGGCAAAAAAACCCAGACATTATACAATTTAAAATAAAAGGGATAGGGTTAGGCTTAGGGTAAGATATTGAGTAAGAACATGTTTTTATGAACCACACAGCTTCTGGTATTCCAAGACCCGACCGGACAAAAGACGTGTTGCAGGCACGAAACATACTACCAATAGAAATACATTGCATTTAAAATCGTTCTGTGTGACACGAAAAAAAGGTGAAAATCGTGTTGGTGAACACGAATCAATAGATTAAATTAATTTTGTGACTAATAACACGAAATGCCGTGAGACTGGGTTGATATAAGGCATATTTATACTTTTTTTTTTCAAAATACCAAACAGATCATGCATTTTAGCCATGCCTCATTTTGCTCAATTTGACAATTTCTAGCTCTGTTTTTGCAAGGGCTGATTCTGTGAGAACAGCACCATCTACAGGCCTGGCATATGTACTACAGCGTCTCCAGCGCTTTCGAACGGCAATGGCCGTGGCTGTCTCCTCCTGATTGGTGGAGTTGGCCCAATAGCCGTAGCGCCACCGTCCTGACGTCAGGACAGTGTTCAAATCTGGATCAGTTTGTATCAGATCCGTTGCAGCCCCTTTTTTAGAGATTTGGGTATGGAGGAAAATAGAGAGGGTTGTGTTTTCTGACACTTGGTGAGTTCCCTGGAACACCGGGGACACATATTCATGTATAAAAGACGTACTAAAGTGCATTTTGCATGATAGGTCCCCTTTAAGTGTATAAACTACTTCAACTTCTAGATGAAAGATCAAAATTGCAACCTGGGAATAATTAATGTCTGTACCAAATTTATAATAGTTGTTGAGAAATGTCGATAAAAACGTAACACTTAACACAACTTCATATAATGTATATGGCATCTTTCATACTTGCATATCAAAAAAAGAGACAAAGGAATGAAAACTAAAATGGACAACAGTAGTCATTGTGAATGTGAAAAAAAACTAACAGATCAATGAAAACGTTAAAAAGAGCTGTAAAAATACAGCATGATTATTTGGAGATTTTCTGTGGATTTGGCCAAACATTTTAAATACTGCAATGTTGAATATTTTACTACAAATTAGAGCTAATTAGAACTAAAAGACAATGGATTAAAACTAATTATTATAATAGTGCTTCAAGTTCAAACAAGAAGGCTATAACAATTTTTTTAATTATTCACAGATTTAAAGTATTTAATATTATTTTAAAATTATATATGGAGAGTCTTAATACTAATATCGAGACCGAAATTGTTCTACAGTTTAGGGGCATTAAAAAACAGACTGATCACCCTCAATAAGTGAGGCACATATAAAACATTTAAAAGTGTTGGAAGGGTTCTGGCTGAAACAGTCAACCACGTGGTGGATAGAGGAAACATCAGAGGCTCATGAGAGTCAGTTAGATTATTGTCTTGCTACCGTGAATATTTGCTTGAAATATAGAATTAAGATGTTTCATAATTCAAAACTTTGACCTTCTTGGCCCAAAAAAATATCAACTTAGTCATTAGAATGTATCCTCTGGGGACCATGGATGTCTGACAAATGTAATAGCAATCCATTCAATAATTATCCAAAGTCTGGACTAAACTGGTGAACTTATTGTCTTCCATCCATCCATCCAGCTTTCCTACTTACGGTATAATGAAGCAGCAAAAACAGAAAAATAACGGCCTCTCTTATAAGCACTTTCGAGGCTTTCATACTTTTGTGACTGTATCATTAATCTTATCTAAAATACAAGTAAAGCCTGGCATTAATATGTCTTTCCTCTTGAGAAGAAGGCCCAGAACAGAGGAAGAATTTCAGCAATGCACAATAAATAGCTGAAAAAATTAGGCTCATGGGAAATAGAGGAACGGCCCTAGATTTTCCCTCCTCAGTGACATCTCGAATAGTTTGGGAGTTATGTGCAAAAGTTGTGGAAGATAATGTCTGTTGACGTAGACTTGTTGTCACATTTTTCATCCACTTGTATCCGCTCCCATTGCATTCTGATCACACCTCTTCAGGCAGATAACTATTTCCGCAGGATTAATGTCCCATTTTCTGCATCCTCCAACACATCACAGTTAATGACCTTGATTTAAATCACCAGAAGGTATGTAGGAACTCATACTTCCCAACAGGAAATAGATCAGCCTTTAGGTATTGTTTTTGTCTGGTCCTGTGCAACTTTTGGCCTGCAGCTATCAATTAGATAGGCCATCGCCTCAACCCTGCTTTGATTGATTCAATGCAGGTTGACCAAGCTGGGACACCTCGCTCATGCATTTGAAATGTGCATGTTTGTTTTTTTTAAGTTGGAAACTTTTTGCATTTGCTGTTTGATATCAAAATCTTAAACAGTTTGACATGCGGAATAATCGTGTAGGTTATGTGGCTTTTCAAAACTGAACGATAGGATAAGCTCAGAGGATGAATTAGTTATACTTTAAAGCATGCTGCGTGTTTTCAAAAAGTCTTATAATTCTCAACATTTAGGCTAAGCTGATGACAACATAAAAGAAAAAGTCAAGCAGAGGCAAAGTAAACTGTGTATAGACCTGTAAATGATTTTAGGCTCACAGGGGGAATCCTGACATACACTTACAGCGCACACACACCTCCATCACGAAATGCAGCAACACACTCTGCACGTCTTTCTCCATGTCTTCATTTCACAAAGCTGTTTTTCAACACCACAAAGTTTCCACTAGATGACTCTTTGCAGTTATTTTAACCTCTTAAGCCCTGAGCCTGTTTTTCAGGTCTCAGGCTCGAAAATGACATTCCCAGAACAAATGACCATATCTTCCCTTCTAAAAGGGTTAAATTAATAATCTTTATTCTCAAAGTAATGATAAACCTGTGAGTTGGATGTAGAAAAGTCAGAATCAATATAGATGTTTTTTATTTTAAAGAAAATTCAGATTTTACATAGTAAAAAACTGTAAATTATAGTGTCCGTCCAAAAATTCTTTTTTACTTATAGTAAAAACTACCCTTGGATGATGGGTTAGTAGACTAAAAGCTTTAGGAATCCAACATAGAACATATAATAAGTACCCTGTAACAAGATTGATGCAAAACAAGTGAAATTTGACCTTTTTAGAGAGATTTAGCCAAAAAAAACCCACTTCTGGGGTCATTTGGGTGGATTTGACCTATCTCTGGCCCCCCTTGCTCGATTTTGATGAATGAAATCTCTTTATAACCGCTAGAGCCAATGGAATCGAGGGAAAGTTATATACACACCAAAACGTTAACAAATAAGGAGTGAGAGTGACGCGTTACCAAAACCGGAAGCTGCATACACTCTGGTGGCTACCATTAGCAGCTAACTTTTCCGCTCCGATTTTTACATAAAAAATGGAATTATGGATTATAAATAATTTTTTCAAAGGCACAGGTACATTATCAACCTATGGATCAACAGTTGTAGCATTTTCTTTTTTTGTTTTAATGCCATTGAACACGTCTTTTGACCTAATTGACAGCTACGGTGAGACGATCTGCCGTAAATGCTCCGTAAAGGTACGTGTTGTGATGTCTGTGTTTGCTTCCCCTGTCGCAAGTTCGGATCGCTCAGTGATGATACTATACCTAAATAATATGTGGAGTCTCAGCTTTAATCGGATATATTGTATGTGCAGCTACGATAAGTAATAAGGGTATCTTTATCTTGAATTGTGTGCCGCAGTGCGTTAGAATCTTTTCGCTCAGGGGTCATTTAGACGCTTCTTATGAGACTTGTGTTTTGTTTTGGTAAAAATGGTTCATATCTTCAGTTAGCTGAGATTCTTCCCGTTAATCTGGTGCTACACATTAATAGTTTCATAAATGTTAAGAAGCCCTGAGACATTATCTATAGAAAAAAAAACGGTGGGAGGGGTCCAATGGGGCGCCGTGCTTAAGAGGTTAAAGGTCCCATGTTTTGGCCATTTCTACTGATCATAATTCCATTGTTGAGGTCCACTAGAATAGATTTACATTGTTCAATGTTCCAAAATCACATTGTTTTTTTCATACAGCATCTCTGTATAGTATGTGTATTCACTCTCTGTCCTACAGGCCTTGTTGGAGCTCGCCCACTCTGTTCTGATAAGTCAACCACCGTTACAGCTGAACATCAGTGTTTATGTTTTACAATGGCGTTAGCAACCAGGAAATGACACCGGTAATGACAAACAGATGAGAATGCTGTGTGGGGTCTGGGTGCCGTGTTGGCGGGACGTTGCGGGGCTCGCTGCTCCGCCCTGTGGGGCTCGAGGAGCGGACAGTGTGAGGTGGATTACTGGTGTCGTTTCCTGGTTGCTGCGCGGAGTCTGCATGCCATGTTAGCAGGACATTGCGGAGCTAACATGGCACTTAGTCTATATCCAGCATCCAGGGAAACACAGCAGGAAATCCACCTCACACTGTCCGCTCCGGGGGCCTCGCGGGGCGGACTCGTGAGCTCCGTAATGTCCCGTTAACATGGCACTTAGTCTATATCCAGCATCCAGGGAAATACAGCGGGAAATCCACCTCACACTGTCCGCTCCGGGAGCCTCGCAGGGCGGACTCCTGAACTGCTCGGGAGTCCACCCTGGCAGAGGGTGTGCCTATTTAGCGCTTTCACACCGGAGTACTTTTCCCCCCGAACTAGGCCGATAGGGGGGGGGAGATTTGGTTTCACACCAAAAAGGATCTGGGCCTAGTCCCTAGTTTGCGCGAACCTTTTCACCCCCAGATCGTCCCTGCTAGAGAGAGGTAGTACTTTCCTGGGGAGGAAATGGTTCGTGGGTGTGTCGGCCACGCTAACAATTTCTGATTGGCTGGGCGAATTGCAAACCACGCCCCATAAAACTCTGAAAGGTTTTGTGAAGCCGCCATTTTATTTGCTCGCATTAGCCCAGCGCGCCAACGGAGAGCATTCGACTGGTGGCTCCGCATTTGTGTCATATCCCTAATTGGCTTAAATAACTCAGTTACCAAGCTGTATAACATGAGCACAAAAACCACAACTTCAGTCAACTCCATCATGTCTGAGGAAGATGAACAGACGCCTCATGTACAGCGGGTGGCAGTATACACCGTGAAGTTGTTTGCGGCCTGCCAGTAAACCCAAAGCAGAAGAAGAAGAAGAAGTGACGTCAGCGGCTTCATTTGCCTAATCCTCCCTCTGGGACTTATTCTGGTGAAAATGCGATCTACTAGGACAGTTCGAGGGACTAAAGAGTTCGGGTGGAACAAGTACCGGGACAAGTACCGGCTAAGTACTTGGTGTGAAAGCAGCTATTGTTCTATAGCTGTGTGCCAATTGGTCCAGACAGATGGGGCTTTCACACCAACGCGGTTCCAGGGCCGGTTCGGAGCTAGAGCCTGAAAAGCACCATTTTTTCCTGTTCACACCGTAGCGGAGCCGCCTATAAGCTCCGGAATCCGGTTCGTTTCAAGCACCAAATAATTGTCGGTCTAGAAGCAAGAACCGCATACGTCACGCATACGTCACGCTTACGTCGGAGGGGGGCGAGATTAACCTGAGCTAACAGTTAAAGGCGAGTACGGCAAATAAAAGTTGTAACAAGCAGTAGCGCTGAACAAAGTGACTAGAACGCAACCACACACTTATAAAAAAAAAAACACACTTTATAAAGTCAGGCAACACTAACCAGGCTTTGTGTGATTCTGTTTATTTGTACCTTACTTTGACCATCCGTTCCCTGTTATTGTTCATTGTGGAGAGCAGGCAGACGTTTTGTTTTGTATTATAGCAGCTATCGGATGGAATCAATAAGGGGTCGATATTCCGCATTTGACCGATTATCGGTATCGGCCTTTTTTTTATCAAATTGCCGATAAAACTTTGGCTCTGATGCAGCCGTTTCTCTGGCTGCAGTCACCACTCTGTGTACACGAGCAATGTCCCGCCCACAGCGCTATCTGATAGGCTATTACTGAAGTGTCAATCAACACTGAAGATTTTCCGGGCGGGAGCCAGCCAGAGAGGCGGGACCTTCTCAGATTACAGGCAGGTGCGAAAGAACGCAGACACAGACAGAGGCAAGCAGCAGCGCTGAGCGGCAGAGCCATACATGTGTTCCGAAGGTAAATCAGTTGAAAGCCGAAGTTCAATAAACATCCCAATCCCCTATGCTGAAGTTGCAAAAACACCACGATCTTATGATCCAATTCTATCAGTTTCCCAGTTACACAGGGACGCGGGAAGTCAGTCAGAGTTGGGGGTGCGTGCAGCGTCTCGCAGCGGAGTAACTGTGGTGCGGAGGGGTTGATATGTGAAGCTCATTAGCTAGCCAACTTGTATCTAGCAAATGTTTAGCAAAATATTAGAAGTGAGGCTACTAGACTAATGTTAGGTCTACTGTGCCTCACTTTTAATATTTTGCAAAACATTAGCTAGCACTAGTGTTTTGCAGTTGCTAGCAGCTTATTGGGATTTTATGCTAGATAGACAGGCATTGTTTTGATATAATACATTAAGCATTATTGTTAGTTAAGCATGTCAGCCTGCAGCCCCACTTTTAACTCTCTGTCTCTCTCTAACTCATTGCAGATGGCTGCACTAAAGAAAAGGGCACAGAGAGGAAACCAGTTGTAAGATGTTTAAAAGTTCATTAAACATAATATATGCTTAAATTAATTTCAAAGAAGTTGTGTTGGAGTTTGTGTTATTCTACATTTTGACACCAAGATTTTCTGATTTTACTGCAAATGTATATCGGTTCCAAATATCGGTTATCGGTCTCCTTGATTACTAATAATCGATATCGGCCTTGAAAAAGCCATATCGGTCGATCCCTAGAATCAATACATGGGCTGCACAGGTTGTCATGTCCGACTATCACAAGTAGAATCATAATGAACAATACGCCGGTAAAATGTGCCTGTAGAAAACGGCTTATGCCACAATAGGATAGCAACAACAAGTAGTCAAGATTGTCAGTTTAGCTTCGGTTGCTATGCTAACATCACCCATTTTATACCAGAGAAACTTTCATAACAGCGTTGTGATGCCAAACAGCGTCAATTCATACTGAAACACATTCACTTATGGGGAACTGGGGATATGTATCAGCTGCTTGTGTGACAGTCAGACAGTGAATACTTTACAGCGGCCGCTGCCGTGTGAGCTAACCCGGAGCTAACGGGAGAATAAACTCCGGTGGAAGAGCAGCACTGCAGCGGTCGTTAAATGCCGCTGAAACACATTAATAAACAATGAACCACGACACTCTGGAGAAAAGTATAAGGTTGGAGAAGTCGTTATTTAATTTAATCTGGCTTCGTATGATTAAAAGCAACACGATCATCGACCCGACGCAGTCCCCCATTGTTGTTGTTGTAGTGAGCGACGTAACGCCGTTGGGGAGAAAATCAGCGTCGTAAACGGTGACGTTATGATGCAGCAGCGGCAGCACCAGTCGGGCTCTGGGGGGTGTGAACAAAACGGGGGCTGAAAATAAAAACCGGTTCCGAACCAGAAAAGCTCTAGCACGGAGCTAGAACAGGAACCGCATTGGTGTGAAAGGGGCATTAGTGATGTCAATAGGCCCCGGAAGAAAAAAATGGAAAAGAAAAATCTACAACGAGGCGTTCTGGGGCAGCATAAACAGGTATTTTCTGTGTTAGAGTTTTACTCGCTACAGGGTGTTGTAAGAAATTAAAATCAATGTTGATATGGCGTAATTTAAATTAAATATAGGATTTTTATTTAAAGCAGTTTTATTCTGAAAAAAACGGAAGTTCACACTAACTATTAACTTAACACTTTAATTCTGAAAATTCTTCATTTCCGGTTAGCATTAGCATGTGGCTAACGTTTTGAAACCGTGAATTGAAGGTGAAATGACATGTGATGTTATACACTAAACACACTGGGATTAACACTCATTTATTGACGCTGAAATAACGTTTATCAGGGAATGTTTAGATAACCACAGACACCAGAATGATGTAATTTAGCAACAGAAAAAGGCAGGAATTGCATTGGACCCGCCCCCGTCGACGCCGGCCAATAGGAGAATACCTCAGATGACAACAGGAAGAGCGAGCCAAGAATCGATCTCTTTTTCCTGACCTCGGCTGACCGAACACATGGGGAGAGCGCCTCCACTCGCATATTTCATTGTACACCACCGCATCTTTTGTGTAATTAAATGCTGTTAACTTGTATAAGCTTCCCTTGACTCAATTTCCACCCAAATCACCTCAGAGGTGGAGTGTTTTTGGCTAAACCTCTCTAAAAAGGTCAAATGTCACTTGTTTTGCATCAATCTTGATACAGGGTACTTATTATATGTTGTACTTTGGATTCCTAAAGCTTTTAGTCTACCTTACCATCATCCAAGGGTAGTTTTCACTATAAGTAAAAAATAATCTTTGGACGGACACTATAACTTACAGTTTTTTACTATGTAAAATCTGAATTTTCATTAAAATAAAAAACATCTATATTGATTCTGACTTTTCTACATCCAACTCACAGGTTTAGCATTACTTTGAGAAAAAAGATTATTAATTTAACCCTTTTAGAAGGGAAGATATGGTCATTTGTTCTGGGAATGTCATTTTCGAGCCTGAGACCTGAAAAACAGGCTCAGGGCTTAACAGGTTAAGCCTCACAGACACACATATTTTGTTAAATAAAATATTACAGTTTATATAAAGCTTGACAGCATTTATTGCTTGAAAACACCATAATTTCAATTCATTTAATTTGAATGTCCCTGATATAATAATTTTGACAGTGTTGATCAATGTTGATAGCCTATAAGCTATTATATAGCTATTAGCTGCTGCACTGTTTAATTTTATAGCACCACCACTGCCAGATTAAAAGTTTAAAGGGTTTGTAGATGGGTACGAAACAGGAGACAGCGGTACAAACATCTCTCTTGAACATATTGTATATTTTCCTGCTAACTGACAGTTAGCAAGCTAGCTAGCTTGGAAAGCTACAAGCTGACTGACCAACCCAGTCTCACGGCATTTCGTGTAATAGTCACGAAATAAATTGAATCTATTGATTCGTGTTCACCAACACGATTTTCCCCTTTTTTCCGTGTCACACAGAACGATTTTAAAAGCAATGTATTTCTATTGGTAGTATGTTTCGTGCCTGCACCACGTCTTTTTGTCCGGTCGGGTATTGGAAGACCAGAAGCTGTGTGGTTCATAAAAAAAATGCCTTACTCAATATCAAGCCACGATTATTGTTTTTATTTTAAATTGTATAATGTCGGACCTTTGCCATCCGCGAGGAAAATAAATGGGGCTCAGAGCCTCAGAATACTGAAATCTGTATTTTTTCAATATTTTTTTCCTTCTAATTTGTTATTATTTGGTGCAGGCACGAAACATACTACCAATAGAAATACATTGCTTCTAAAATCATTCTGTGTCAGAATACTGAAATCTGTATTTTTGTAAATCTTTTTTTCCTTCTAATTTGTTATTATTTACATTGCTTTTACAATCGTTCTGTGTGACACCAAAAAAATGGGGAAATCGTGTTGGTGAACACGAATCAATAGATTAATTTTGTGACTATAACACGAAATGCCGGGAGACTGGTTGGACTGACAGCGCTAGCATATTCACCAACTAGCTAGCATTCTAGCGGTACCATCGCAGCAGTAGTTCACCGTTAATACTCACCACGACGCCTAGCTTCTAGCACCAGCTAACATGATGACAATACACCAAAATACAAATGTAACTATTTTAAGTTTCTTACATTTTTATCAGTTAACCTACTTTGCCAGAAGTGTGTCACTTTTTATAATCCACATGAAGCACAGCCTTCCACCACACATTACTTATTTAAAGAAAAAATGACTTTACTTTTGGCTGGTTGCTTCTTCCTCCGATTCCTTACCTTTTCCAAACAATGCTGTAAAAACCGGGTGCTAATGCCAGGAGTCGAGATTTCATTTGAATAAAATCAAGACTGGTTTGTTAACTGCATGCCAAATGAATCAGAGTAAACAGGGCCAAATAGTGTATTAAGTTACCATATGAAAACCTGATATTACATAACATTTAAAAAGCCATTTTTATAATCGGAGTCCAGTGCAGAGTTCACTCCATAAAACAAGGAGATTAATGAGGGCAAAACAACCAGGGGCCTCATTTATAACGCCTTGCGTAGGATTGACGTGAGAAGGTTGCTTACGTAGTACAAAGCAAAAAAATAGGTACAGAAATGTTCCGACATTTTCCGATTCACAAAACATTGCGTACCGGTGAGGGAAGTGCGTACCGGCACTTCATACGCCTGTTTCCCTTTATAAATCACAATCGACTCGAAATGCGGCGCAGCTTTTGCAGGCTTCACGTAACGCCCATATTTGCCTATAAATAGTCAAAGAAACGCCCATTCATTCATTCATTTTTGACTGACTGCATGAAGAAGATCGCAGGAAATGACGACCGAACAGCTAAAAAAGACATCTCACACCGTGTCAGATTTTGGTTATTTTGGGGAGGTCGAGATAAATCATATTGTTTGGTGGATGCAGTTTGAACCAGAGTAGCAGCATGGAGGTCGGATCGTCACCAAAATAAATAAATAAGTGGTCCGAAAAAAGTTAATGACAAAAAAAATACACATAACCTTCCTCAGGCAGTGTGTTTGTCCCGGGGACAGGAGACACCCCCTTGATGAGAAACTGTAAGAAATGATCGGGGAATCCCTCCGGAGTGGAGTCATGACGACTGGATCTGAATTATTTTGTTGTATTTGGTGGTTTGTGTTCCAGCTGTCGATCAGCAACTATATATCCATAATCCACCAGTTAAAGGAAATACAACTAATGTGTTGTGTTATATTAGCTGTACAATTTACCGCATATGGTGTTCTTAGTTTCCATACCTCCTGTGTTTTACGAGCGACTTATCAAGTCTTGGCAAACGGCATAAAACACGATTAAACGTGATAGTATATAAAACCATGCTCGTATCTACAACCTATAGAAATGCAAAACGGTGTCAGTTTAGACGTTATTCTGTCCTCCTGCTTACCGCATCATTTATGAGAAAACATTTCATAACATTAACACAACATATTCGAGGTGGTTTTAAATAACATATCCGTATTTATTTATTTCCCCAAGTTATGTTTTTGTGTGCACTGAGGAGTCTCAAACAGGCGTTTGTTTAATCATTTTAAGATTGGCTTTAATCAATGTTTGAAAATGAATTCTTCATATGATAAATGAGAGGTAACATTTTATTTATTTCCACATATTTCTCTCCATTCTTCCTTCTGCCAACGGTGTCGCAGTTTCTCGTCTCTCCCGTTGTTGTGCTTAGTGCGTACGCATGGGTTACAGTTTGCGTGGAGGACCGCACATTTTCCCGTCAAGTTAGTATTTTATAAATCGCAAACATTGCGTAGAAACTGGCGTACGCCATTTTTTGAGCGTATATCCCTTTATAAATGAGGCCCCTGGTCACCACCACACAACCGCAACATCAAATCTGTCAGCATAGATGTGTCTTTCACTACTGAACCTGTTGGTATCTCGTAATAAGAACTTTATAGTCACTTCAATGGTGCGCTTGACCATCTTTCCTGCTGTTTTACAGACATATGAACTAGACCAGGGGTACTCAAATACAAATCTTAAAGGTCCAAACAATTTTTTTCAATAAGACAAAGGTCAGTTTATTACGGTCATTCAAACTTTTAAACAATTGCAACAAGATTCTTTACACGAGGTTGCAAAAACAAAAATAAACTGTATGCAGCAGTTTTCATTGTTATTGTGTCTGTGCTTGATCCCTCAGAGTCGCAGTGTAAGAGCTGCACAGTTATGAATAAAGGCATTGCACCCTCTTTCATTCAGCATTCCCATTATTGCTTTATAAATGTCTTGCCCCCTTGTGTGTCCACTGAGGTTCGTCAGGCCCAACACATCTTCAACAAACTCCCCCTTTGCCTCATCATAAAAACTCACAAATACCAGCAACTGAGCATTGTCAGTTTGTTTGTTTGTAGCCTTTATTTATCCAGGTTAAAAAATCCCATTGAGATCAACGATCTCTTTTACAAGGGAGACCTGCGGCACATTTAGTTACACATATAAAAACAAACAGAAAACAAAAGGACATCACAACATAATTACAGGGGTATACATTAGCAACCTATTTACATTTACAGGTATCCAATAATATTTCATCCAGCCGTGCTTTAAAATGATGCAAGGGAATCAAAATGCTCAGTTTCAATATTTTTTGCATGGTGTTCCAAGCCAGAGGAGCAGCGCACATAAAAGCTTTAGCACCTAAAACAGTCCTAGCACTTGGCACATGTAATAAAAACACATCCTGTGATCTCAGGCAATAGCTACTTGCCACTGTCCGTGAGATCAAAGAGCAGATATAAGAAGGTAGTTTACCCAGCATGGCTTTGTAGATGAACATGTACCAATGACTGAGCCTCCGAACAGTAAGTGAAGGCAGACCTGCCTTGGCATACAGGGTACAGTGATGAGTAAGTACTTTACAGTTAGTAACAAATCTCAGAGCACTGTGATAGGCGGCATCTAACCTTTCCAGGCAATGGGCAGGTGCATTCATATACAACAAATCACCATAGTCTAGCACAGGTAAAAAGGTCACAGTGACTAGCCTTTTCCTGGCCTCAAAAGAGAAACAGGACTTGTTTCTGAAAAAGAAACCTAATCTAACCCTCAGCTTTTTAAGCAGATTAGTGACCTGAAGTTTAAAAGTAAGACAATCATCAAGCCAGATACCAAGGTATTTATAATAGCTAACCACTTGGAGTACTTGTCCTTGCATAGTCACAATATCCAAAGCAGTCTCTGGAGTCTTTTTAGCTTTAGAAAAGAGCATTACTTTGGTTTTCTCAACATTTAAAAGAAGCTTTAGTTCAGAGAGCTGAGTCTGAATAATGTTAAAAACAGCCTGTAATTTAACACCAGCCTCCTTAATGGAGGGACCTGCACAGTACATCACGGTGTCATCCGCATAAAAATGCAAAGTAGCTTCATCCACATTTTCACCTAAACTATTGATGTAGATGGAGAATAAAAGTGGACCTAAAACAGAACCTTGAGGAACACCATTAGCAATGTTCAACCACTCAGAAGACAGCCCATCAAAATGAACACATTGGGACCTTTCAGAGAGGTAGTTCACAAACCACCCCACTGCATGGCTGGATAAGCCAATACTGAGTAGCCTCTGCTTTAAGATGTGATGATCGACGGTATCAAACGCTTTAGAAAGATCAATAAATAGAGCTGCACAACTCTGCTTTTTATCCAAAATACTTGTAATGTCATTCACCACTTTCATTGTGGCAGTGATGGTGCTATGTTGCTTTCTGAAACCTGACTGATGTTTAGACAGGATGTCATTGTTACATAAAAACTCCTTTACCTGCTCACTCACTAGGCGTTCAAGAACCTTAGCCAGAACTGACAATTTCGAGATTGGCCTATAGTTATTTAAAACAGTTGCCTCCCCTCCTTTTAGTAGTGGCAGGACATAAGCTGACTTCCATACTTTAGGAATTGTGTTTGTGCTGAGGGAGAGGTTAAAAAGAGTAGTGAGAGGTGGAGCAATAAAATCTGCAGCTATCTTTAAAAAGAAAGGTTCTACGTTGTCCGGGCCAGCCGGTTTCTTAGGATCTAACTTAGATAAAGCTTCATGAACAACATTTACAGTAAAAGGAGTAAAACTGAAAGTGTTTTCCAGACCACATTGTTCAGAGTCACAGACTGTGGTGTTCAGTGGTGTCAGTGGACTCATCCACAGCTAAGGAAATGCACTGTGCATTTTTTATTCCATAGCAAAGCTGATTAATCAAATCACCAGCCAGTATTTATGTTCTTCTGGTTGCTGTGGAATCTGAGAGGGGGATTTGCTTGATTTGACCTGTTATTTCCTCTTTTTGTGTGCCTTCAAACATGGTCTCCATCACTTCAGTCATGCATTCTTTTATACTTCAGTTATTATCCAGTGGAATGTCCTTACCTACTGGCCTAGTTAAATCAAAGTGGTTACTTTTTTTTGGCTGGGCAGTGTAGTTTTACACACCGTCTTATTTGACTTTCTCAGGACTTAAAACTGTTTTTTGGGGGCAGACCCCCACAAAGAAAAAAATATATTTACACACGTAAGGTCATCATCTTAACAGTTTTGTATGCTCATCCGTGAGCAGAGCATCAAGTTGACATGTCTATTACAGCTGAATGCGGCGATTACCATTTTGTTCAGCAAAACGCCTCACAAAGTTATTAAGATCAACAGCTTTAGTGCGTTTTGATTCAATGCTGAGTACAGCCAAACTTCACAGTCTCTTCTCTGTCATTGTAGACCGCAAATACCTCATTCCTTCAGTACTTGGGTCTGAATGCTTCTCATTTTGCGATGTACCGTTCAAATGAAATCGCCGCCAATTATATTTCCACGCTCGCGCCAGGGCCGGGGGAGGGGTTACAAGACGTGCGTCTTGTGCTGCATTCACTTGCACTCGGACATTAGAGACTTTCTCTCATAAATGTCCGATGAGCCACAACTTTTCTTTCAAAACAAAGCTGCCAACTGGGGTGGCAGCTGGGGTGGCAAGGCCTATTTTTAGGGTGGCAGTTGCCACCCCATGCCACCCCAGTAGGTGAAACTAGGCTACTTGCTACAGTACAGATGCAACTAGATGAGCTATTAACTCTCGCTCTGACTTTTTTTTTTTTAAACACACACGCATTTTTCCCACCCTTATTCCGCGAAGACCCGCCCTACTGTGCCTCTGATTCGCAGACTGTTGGTGGAGGAAAAAAACGCTGACGGGATGCTGAATGTGATTGGACCAATGCGTTGACAGACACACACAGACAGTGGAACAGTCTGACATGCAGAACGCTGTTTGCAGTGGACATAGCGGAGAATTTTGACTCGTTGCGTTGTGGCGATGTCTCACAGATAACACAGATAATACAGATAATACATATGAAAAGTATAATTTGCTCAGAGTCCAGAGACAGTTGTGGTTCGGTCCGGATCCGGACCGGAGTCCGGACTTTGAGGATGCCTGAACTAGACGCACAGCTTTTTCGATGAAGTCCCCAGGGTGCGGGCAGAGTTCACTGTGTAGGAGCTGGACTCGGCGGAGTGATACTAACAAAGTGTCAGTTATTACTAAGAAACTCTAGACTACAGTATTGAAACAGGCCTGTCTGGTCAATGCCCCCAACTCAATCTACATGACTTGAAATGACCCCCGCACCCCCCTGTTCAGATGCGCTCCGCGCTCCATGTCAGGACGCAGCAGGTTGCAGTGACGCATGTATTATAAAGCTGAATGCATGCCTACACTCAGCCAATGGACCACAGCCTTAAATGAAACAGGAGCGTTTATGACATGTATGTCCATCAGACAAATGACTAACAATGGTGAGTCACTCGTGGTGCAGATAGGCTCCAAATGAAATGATTCTGTGATACAGTATAACAATATTTGCGTTTAGGATTTCAGATATTATATATATTAGATCAGTTTCATTTCATTTCAGTAGACAATTTGTTGTGAAGAATGATATATGTTTAGAGTTTGTTTCACACATCAATACATAGATGTTTTTTTTTTTTATCAAAGCTGTGAACAAACGGCAACATCTGGATTTGATCTCTTAAGGCCTGAGGAGTCTGACTAATCACCAAGAGAGACCCAAGAAATGTTTTGCAGATGTGAGGTAATTGCACGGACTGGCTCTCCAAATATCTTCATTTAAATGTGCAGAAGTTACTCCGTCAATATGGAGAGAAGATATGTGATTAGCTTATCTCATCTCCCTACTTCCCCTTCAGTGCTACATGACCTGCCCAGTATATAAAGAGATATGTTATTATCAAACGGCATGAATGGATGTTCAAAAGTCTGTGCTCTAATTTAATTGAACACACTTTAAAACTAGGTCTGTTGTTAGGTCTGCAATGACACATGCAGGATCTTCCCGAAAACAAACTTGCAAAGGCAACAATGGAGCTTGGACTTTGAAATGCAAGCTGCAAAGCATCCTCATTAATTGTGTAAAGTAGGTTTCTTTCCAAAGAAGTGACAGCGATGGTGTAATGCTGGGCTTCATGGGTAGATCTGCTGGCTAATTGGCTCTTTAAAAGAAGGTTAAGGCATTTTAAAGGCTTCAAATTGGTCTTTTCTCCTTCAGAGCAAGTTTTGAGTGCCAAGAATAATTAGGGCGGTGCTGATTGTTATGGACCCCATATCACACTAAGGCAAAACAGACAGCAGGGAGGATGCCAAGGGAAGCTTTATGAGTCTCATTTGAGTTAAGCTCATTATAAACTGTATGAGTTGTGTGAGAGATTGTCAGCAATACAGATTGCATAACTATATGGAGCTTTTAAAACAACCATTTGCAGTTTGTAAGGTCATTATTAGTGGAATTAAATGTATTTCTGTATTGGAAGACTTATTTAATCTCAAGCCACAACGGGTCATGAATCTGAAGAAAAGGGACTCAAAACATTGTCCTTTTCTTCAAACGGTTTGAACAGCAATAATAATTGTTGCTTTAGGAAAACTTTGGGATACTTTGGGGCAACAGAACACTGACATAAGTTAAAGTAGCGTATCAAGTTGTTGTGGGGGATGTGTTAGCAGTCAGTTCAGCTTTATCCTTTTAGCAGGCTACACAACATATCATTACTCTACTTTTAGCTCTGTTGTGGTCCCTCATCACATCTCTGAGGTAAATATCTGCTTTTCAGAAACTAGCTGCTCACTTTGTCTGTGAGTTTCTCAGAGGTTTTCTCACAATAAACAGCAACCTTATTTTGCAAATTGGAATTATTGGTGGGATACTGAGAACCACACAGCGAAGTTTCAGGACGGAAAACCAAAACAAAGAGCTAAAAGACACCAAAACGCTCTAAAGCCTTTACCAAGTACTGAGCTTTGAGACTGAGCTGCAAGACTAAAACAATTAGAGTGCAAGGTTAGGTGATAGTTCTTATACTTACAGGCAGCTTGGAAATCTTTGAATTGGTTTAACACTCTCATGTCACTCGTATTATGTTAAAGAAGATATTATATTACTATATATATTATATCATGCTCATTTTAGGATTCATATTTGTATGTAGTGTCTCTACTGTGACATGTCTCCATGCTTTAATGTTCAAAAAGCTCTTTTCTCATACTGCCTGTGCTGCAGCTCCTCTTTTCACCCTCTGTCTGAAACCAGAGCCCAGTCTGCTCTGATTGGTTAGCTTGCCGGCTCTGTTGTGATTGGTCAACCGCAATTATCAAAGGAGTCCAATGGAGGCGTTTTGGGGGGATTTTAGCCTTTGCCAACCATTTACATGTATAACACAGTACAGGAAAGGGAAACCCCACAAAACAATAAAGGTCTTCCTTAAATCAATCTCTCGTTACTGAAACCACTCATTTACATTTCTTTATTCAAATATTGTTTATAAGACCACAAAAAAAAAAAAGCTACACAAATGTAAAGAAAGACCTAATCATTTTAACTTACAAGGCATATTTGCAGATCTAAACTTTTACAGTTGAAAGTGTTGTCAATGTTAATCGTCACCCCCCCCCCCCCTCCTCTGAGCGCTCACTCCTGTCTTGCAGCTGTTTGGGGACTTCCACATTGTGAGGCTTCATAATGCTGACATGGAAACATGGGGAGCAGTGGGATGTCCTAGTAGCCTCATTCTCCCTGCTAGCAGAGCATGTCCCAACTGTTGTCAATTTATCAATGTATCGTGCACTAGTGGGCACAGTTTGAGCCACCATTAGGACAGGTGCCTCCATCCATCATGGCCAAGTCACTTATTCCACCTTGTCAGGGGAAACTAAATGGAGCTTTTGAAGCAATGTAAACAACTCTCAGTGGACAATCGGAGGAGACATGTCAACACTGTGAGTGGAGGAGTGAGTACAAAGAGAGTTCAGTCTGTCATTAACATCCAGGGCCTCCTGCGCTCATGCTAATGGTCATGCTAATGGCTTCCCATATGTCCTTTCATTTAACAGACACACTCAAATGCAGTATCTTCTCGACTAAATGAAATGATCCTATTCTTTTGATTACCCAGACTATCAACAATTGGGCTTTTTCTGATATGCAGATTTTTTTTTGCCTCATCCAAAAACCTGTAAATTATGAAAAAAGGAGGGAAGAAATCGATGACAAATGTCTCGTTCTCCCAAATCTGTACAGTGAAATGTATTATGTAGTAGGGTGGATAAATAATATAAGAGTAACAACATGTTGGGTGTAAATATCTACTGTAAAAGGGAATGCTAATGTGATTCATGTTTCATAATGTGTTGAAGCTTGTTTAGAACAGTTTCATCTTGACAATTATAATCATATGAGGAGTGCTCTCACCCCCCAGGCTTCATTCATTTTGGTTATACTGCTGCACAATACAGCCAGAGGTGAAGTGAAGTGGGTTTTAATTAAAAGACACAAAGAAATTAGAAATTGGGGGATGCACAAAGCTGTTAATCAATCCCCAGTAATCAGCCAGGGTGATGATGGCACAACAAGCGTCAACAGAAAGAAGAGAATAGAGAGCAGACAGATGTATGTGTTTTTTTCACTTTCTTGAGGATCAAAATAGACATTTGACATTATGATGAAAGCTTTTTTTGTGTATGTGGTTATCCTAGTTCAATTTTTCCTTTATTTGCCAATAAACCTAGAAAAGAAATGAGAAATATTGACAGAATGCCCATTATATATGAATGTTTTGACATCTGGCAACTTTTACATTTGTCTTTTGATATCTTGGTTGTCAAATCTGCAAAGACAGGCCTTTTGTACGGAAGATATTTTGACATGTCACAGTAGAAAAAGCAAATGTCTGACTAATAAAATAACTAGTGGCTGAATTCCATTTAGCTGCTTCAGTTTCAGGGTCCTGGTATTGTACACGCTGGCTCAATGTCACACTGTCACGGCCGGCTGGGACACTTAAATATATCAGAACCATCCTTAATGTTGTTAGTATCACTATGCTTTAATTGCTATGGCAATTCAGAATGCCTGTTGTGGAAAAGGTTGATTGTAAAAGGTTAATTGTTTCATTGGTTGTCAGTAAGGTTAAAGGACAGGGCAAGTGAGATTCAATTTTTTTGTGTACAAATTAAATAAAAAGGGCCAAAACTAACAGTAAACTCTTTGGCCATTAGCGCTCCATTGTTGTCCAAAAGTGATCCGAAACATGTCAGTGAGATTCGCCATTGCTGGGTTTCATGTACTCAAATTATCATATAAACAAACCGCTCTTCCAACATTTACAACAAATGGAAACAATTTAATATTTGACCATTAATCTTCTTCTCTCCGTTGGCTGTTGTTTTCTTTTTTCTAACGCAACATTGAAAAGCTAATGAGTCGTGCCAGCTATTCAGGTGCTGTTTACACGGGAACAAAACAGGTTGTATCCGCTACTTTTCTCTTTCGTATAGCCCGTTCGTTCACACGAGGCCGTAACGGAACCGCGGAAAAGGACCCCTAAAACGATAACGGGTCCCAAGGGGGATAGATCTGCAGACGGAACGCTCTGGGGGGCCAAACGGCTCTGTGTGTACGCCCTATACGATCATTTTCCTGATAACGATGAAGCCATAGCCCCGCCTCTCCCCACCTCTGCTGCTCACTGCTGTAGCATGGTCAGTAGCTACTGCTAGTGCTACTGCTACTGACCATGCTACAGATGTTAGTGCAAAATATACAGCTCCTCTACCACAACCATCAGCAACAAGTGGACATGGAGAACTACATGAACTACATGTTGCTAAATCCACCGCGGAGAATAAACAGAAGGGCAACCAGGCAACCATGGCAACCATGCTCGGGGGTCTTCTTCGCTGCTTTTGGTGTATTTTGTGGCGGAAGTACAGCGCCACTTACAGGCCCGGCATATGTACTACAGCGTCTCCAGCGGGTCGAGCGGTCTCGTGTGAAGGGACACGTTTATTGAGCCGTATCCGTGTGAACGGAAGACTTTTTTGATATCGAATTCGGTTTGTTTGCATTTCGTTTGCGTTTCCGTGTAAATGGGGCCTCAGTCAACAAAGCACCTGAAACAGAAGCTTTTTGGATTTAACACAATAGATTAAAAATGGTGGTTTAAAGAGTTAGTGTTAGCTGATGGAACAATGGTAATTGTATGTAGTTCAGGTTATGGATTCCTACTTGGTTTGCCTCTTAAATATTTAAAAGAGTTTGAAACTGACTTTAAGTTAATTGTTTTAAGTACATTTTACTGACATTTGTCCTCCTGCCATTAATAATCCCTGGAACACCAAATTTCACATGAAATTGGCTGGAAATAATTGAACAAAATGCAAAATGTACCTCTGTTTGGGTAACGTTAGCTAAAAGAAAACGCGGTGAGCAGCTGTTTCAAGAAATCATGGAACCTTTTTTGAAAGGAAATTGAAAAAAAGCTGATGCCCCTAACCAGAGTGGGGAGTTTTTTGGTTTTGGTTTTATTAAACAAACAAGATATCATTTATGAAATTGTGAGATTTAGAGCTACTGGTAGGTGAATGTGTTACTTTTGAAGCAATACTAGCTGTTTTCCCTTGATGCTATGCTAGGCTAACCGTCTCTTGGCTCCAGGGCCGGCCCTTGGCATAGGCAGTATAGGCGAATGCTAAGGGCGCATCAACCCATCGGGGGCGCCGAAAATTGGGGAGAAAAAAAAAGTTAGAAATTAAAAATATTTTTTTTTTTGAAATTTCATAAGAACACAATTTCCCGATTTTGGATCAACAAAGTACATCTTATTATCTTATACTAACAGAACTACGCCTATATTGCGTACAGTGCCCATAAACTATGGCACACACCCCCCCCCCCCCCCCCCAAAATCAAGTTGAACTGCCCCAGCCCCAGTAAAAACCAGAGGTTTATGTGAAATTGTTCTTTTTTTTAAATAATGGTTTTAGTGTGCAATTATAGGTTTTAATTTTGTATTTGTGAGGTAAAGGCACACCTTTATATAATCATTATAGTTATAAAAAAATAAGAGAATAGGTGAAAAACAGGTATAAAATACTATATGACAGTACAAAAAAGTTGTTATTAATAAACAAGAATACAGTTTAAAAGGGGAGTGATTTGTAAAATATCCATAAAGAAAAAGAAAATCTGCTTACAGTTCTGTTTCATATTGATGTTGAGAGATGTATCCATAGATCTCTTAATTTTGCTCTCAAAGTGCAGCAGATTGATGCTTTTAACTTCAATATTAAAAAAAAAAAATCTTCCCGGGGGAGCATGCCCCCGGACCCCCCTAGAGGAGGTTAGGTCCCCCCCCACTTAAATCATGTTCAAATGGATAGGATACTAAATACATTTGCACACATCTTGTGTCCATATCTTTCTGTTTTGGTGGTCATGCCACAACCGTGCACTATGCGTGAGTCATAGTGAGTGTCTGCATTTTCGGGGGGGGGGGGGCGCCAGCTAAAATCTTGCCTAGGGCAGCAAATTGGTCAGGGCCGGCCCTGCTTGGCTCATATGTAACATGTATATGTGGTATCAATCTGCTCGTCTAACTCTAGTTAAGAAAGTGAAAAAGCGTATTTTCCAAAACGTAAATTGCTTTAACACAGTTTGCAGAAGTTTGCTAACTGAATGTACTTTAGTTTTTGATTCCCGAAACACAGAACATGACCTTTATATGAAATTGTGCCACGTGTTAGTATGAAAGTAAATCAGTATAATAAGAAGTATGGAAATGTGCAGCAAATATGTCAAATCTCCTGAGGAGCATTCCTTTCGATTCGCTCAGAGATTCTTGTGAGGCCAGAGAAAGCCGTTATAGGCTACAAATCAAACATGTTGAATAATTTACTGGAACCCAAGTCGTTTTTCCTCTAACTATTTGTATATGTATGTTGATAAAAAAAAATCTTTCCCCAATTATCATGCTTTTTAAAAGGCTTTTCTTTGGTCATAACATAATAACAATAACAACAGACTGTAGTATGATCCACACTCACTACAGGCAAAGAAATAGAAGAAGAAACTATCACACTTTTAATCCAGACATATTCCACCTCATTCTGATGTATTGTTATGAAGTGAATTCAATTCAACACGAAAGTAATTATATCTATTGTATTCAAACAAAATGTTGTAAACCTCTGGCCATGCTAATCACATCTTCTTTTATTCCGAGTGAAGACTCTAGTTGGCTGTTTCTTTCCTTTCATATTTTATATGCTTATTATCTAATTTTCTTTTGAAGGCCTTGATTACTCTCAGTCTGAAAATGAACAATAATTGCTGCCCTACTGCTTACAAAGTCTAGGGAACAGAAGAATAAAAGAGTGTTCTTTTCAATGGTCAATCAACAAAGAAGTACATTAATAATTATCTTACATTACAATTTTTGGTTTTGTGCATGAAATATGGTTCTGGAAGAATTAAAATGTATTTTACCCTTCCAATTATGCGTGAGATTTGTATGGTTAGCCTGAAACATAATATGAACAACAAGGATAAAATAGAATTTACAAAGAGGAGAGCGCTTTGATCACATACTGCATGCCTGGAGGAGTCTTGCCTGAGAGTCTTTGATGTGAATCAGTGCATGAAACACAGGTCCAATTGGCCCGGGGTGACCCTCAAATTTGCACTCTTTAATCATGTGTTCGATGTCAGGTGTATTAAAAAAAGGTCCTTTGTGGTTTATAATTTTTTACCATTATTGCATGAGGCAGATTTCCTGACAAAAGTGTGCGAAACAATTTGCTGCGGTTTCAGTTATCGCACAAAACACTGCTGCTTGCTGTGAAAGACATTACAGAGGACAGAGACAGGATGGGAGGAAAAGCCCAAACAGTTGTTGTGCTAATACCTTCATAAACACTGGGATTCAGCACCTAATTACCATCAGATGGATAGAACTGAAAGGTCACTCATAGCCTTTTTAAGCCACGATACCAACGCCACTCTAGGGATTTCAATGTTGGTCTTTGCATCATCAGTATATTGTAGTCATGAATAACATATCCTGACAACGTGACTGGATTGGATGGAACTTGTACATTTTGCAGAACCAGTAGGTTGAAACTTTGACAAGAAGACACTGCACAAACTTTTGTACAATTTTCCATCATTCTCATGTGTATTTTGAGTTTAATGCTAAAATAGCTCAAAGACCAGCATGTTCTAATAAAGCTGTATACGAAACCACCAGTAGTTTATCAAGTGGTCACCTGCGGAATTGCAATGAAAGTGTTTTAACAAACTAAATCTTGTAGTAACTTCAAGCCTTTTGACATGGTTGAAGTAAAGATCTGCTAGATCTGAAGTCTAAAATGCATCTTTTGTAACAAGCAATCAATAGAAAAAACATGAAAGCCTCACTCGTACAGTAACTCAGTTGTGACCATTTGACAGTGCAGCTGAGGCTGAATATTGAGCTACGCCTGACAAAGCCTTTGTGTCCTCCATTTGCCTCGCTGTTGCAACAGTACCACATTCCAACCAGGAACAGAAAGCGTCCTTTTGCAGAATTATTAATATATTCTAAAAACAGCACCAACCAACATTTTGCCCACCCAAAGAAACAAACTGAACTAAGATGTATTAAACTAAATTCTGGACTGAGTATTCCATCAGACCTTACAAGCAAAGAGTCATGAGGCTTCAGGGTTTACCAGGTGTTTCAGCACCCGTTCCTGCTACCCATTGAAGTCAAAACCAATTCAATTTGACTGGCTCCATGTACACCAAGCAGCCCTTTGTGTTTTAGTATACAGTAGTACTGTAATGGACAATTCATGTTATGGACTTCAATATATGTGTGGTCGTCTGTGGATAACAAAATATATCCGTCGTAAACTAAACCGGAAACAGCAGTATGTTTTATTTTGTTAACACTGTAAACTTGACAGCTTTTTAACCCGAACCACCTACTGGTTAACCTGTTAAGCACAAAAGACCCCGTCGGCGGGTCCTTTTTTTTTTCACAAATTAATTATTATTATTATTTATTTATTTTTTTTTTATTTTTTTTTTATCTTTGGATGGAATGAATACCTATGGTGATAATTCAATGTAATACACAATTTTTATAGTCTGGTACCTGAAAAAGGTCAAATGGCACTGATGGAACCAGATGTACCCAAATGTGCCGAAAGCTTATTCCGCCTGGAACTTTGGATTCCTAAAGCTTTTAGTCTACCATCCCATCACTCAAGGGTGGTTTTCACTATAAGTAATGTTTTTTCTTTAGGCGGAGGTAAGAATTTACCTTTTTTTGCTATGTTCCATCTGAATTTACTGACTGAGAAAAAAAACTGAGTAATTGCAATGCAGGTAGATTGTGTTGCTTTTTAATTACTGTTTTTAAATGCCTTTTTCTTAATGTCTTTCATTTTTGTAAAGCACTTTGAATTGCCTTGTGTTGAAAGGTGCTTTATAAATAAACTTGCCTTGCCTTGCCTAAGGTCTGCTGCATGTTTTGTTGAATGTGTTATATTTGATGAACACATTTAAATATTAAGATTACATACAAATTAGGGGGAAAGTAGAAGGTCAATGATAGAAATATAGAATACAAATATCAAGAAGATACTGTAATAAAACAATTTAGTGTCGGATGTACAAAGATATCAATAGGACGATGTGCAAAACAGACAAACTAATTAGGCTTTATTAAAACATTAAAGAATACTTTAGGTTAAGGTCTTCTTTTAAATACATGTAAGCAAAAAGCTTTGGGGGTATCTACAGATAAATATTAAGCCTGACAAAGTACTTAAAGTCTAATATATTGAATGGTTTGTTTTGGGACTTGACAATCAACTTTCCTGCAATGTTAACTATGTTGAAGCACTTATTTTAACCGATATTATACATATCAATCGACAGTAAGGGGAATACTTACTTCCGGGTGTACAATTCTCCGTTATCCAATGGGAATGGACGCTCACATTGCCTTTAACAGCCTCCGACACAAACGAATGCCGTGCTTCCCTAAGCGTCAAATACCGCCGCCGATGGGAATACATTGCAATCAGTTGAAAGCTCTTTGCGTCCGTTTATGAAGCTGAAGGAGCCTCGGCGCGTCACAACTGGATGCCACGGGACCCTGACCAAGCGTCGCTCCTGGACGCTTAGGGAGTGAGAGTGTGTTGGCCGTCGATGGGTTTCATTCCATTTCAAAGTGCTGTTTGACGCTCAGCGTAAACTTCGCGCACTGCCACTCCAACATCCAATCACAGAGCTTGAGGACTAATCACGGGGTTTGTCGGGCAAAGCGCATGGTGTAGTCTCAAACGATAGCTGAGGATTATGGGTAGTGTAGTGTCTTCGGCCATCCTAAACTCCGATACAACTATTTGTTTCTCAGAGTCGAAGGGGAAAAACACAAAACCATTGTACACAATTTAAACCAATCAATGTTGTGTAATTAACAAGGATAATCTGGTGTGTTTGAGTTGATGAGTAGTGCAGATATCACTGTAAAATCAATCGACAGTAAGGAGAATACTTACTTCCGGGTGTAAAATGCTCCGTTATCCAATGGGAATGGACGCTTACATTGCCTTTAACTGCCGCCGACATGGACCGATGCGGTGCTTCCCTGAGCGTCAAATACCGCCGCCGATGGGAATACATTGCAATCAGTTGAAAGCTCTTTGCGTCCGTCTATGAAGCTGAAGGAGACTCGGTGCGTCACAACTGCACGCCAAAGGACCCTGACCAAGCGTCGCTATTGGACTATCAGGGAGTGAGACTGTGTTGCTTTGGGACAGTCTGTGTGTGCATCTCTCCCAGATGAGCTGAACGCTTTTTATGCACGTTTTAAGATCAGCCAGGCTGTGGAGGTACAGAAGGCCCAGGAGCCCTGCCCTTTTGTTTTAAACAGGGCAGATGTATGCAGATCCTTTAAAAGGGTTAATCCACACAAAGCTCCTGGACAAACAGGCAGAGGTGTTCAAGGACATCTTCAACAGGTCCCTGCTGCAGTCTGTAGGCCCCACATGTTTCAAACACTCCACCAACATTCCTCTCCTCAAAAAGTCTAAAACCACCAGCCTTAACAACTACCGCCCAGTAGCACTCACCTCCATCATAATGAAGTGCTTTGAGCGGTTAGTCAAATCATTCATCACCTCCTCCCTCCCTGACTCTCTGGACCCCCTGCAGTTTGCCTACAGAGCTAACAGGTCCACAGACGACGCCATAGCACTCACCATCCACACTGCCCTCTCACACCTGGACCAGAGGAACACATATGTGAGAATGCTGTTCATTGATTATAGTTCAGCTTTCAACACCATTGCGTCCTCCAAGCTGGTCATCAAGCTCAGAGACCTCGGGCTCCACAGCGTCCTCTGTGATTGGATTGTGAACTTCCTGACGGGCAGACCCCAGGCAGTGCGGGTGGGAAACATCACATCCTCCACCCTGATCCTCAACACCGGAGCCCCTCAAGGCTGTGTGCTCAGCCCTCTCCTCTACTCCCTGTTCACACACGACTGCGTGGCCACACACAGCTCCAACACCATCGTGAAGTTTGCTGACGACATGACCGTCATCGGCCTGATCACCGACGGCGACGAGACGGCGAACAGAGAGGAGGTCAGAACCCTGACATATTGGTACCAGGAGAACAACCTCCATCTCAACGTCGGCAAAACCAAGGAGCTGATTGTGGATTACAGGAAGCAGCCGAGAGAGGGACACGCCCCCATCGCCTTCAATGGGACTACGGTGGAGAAATCAGTGTCCAAATCACTGTAGACCTGACATGGACTCATCACACAAACACCATCACCAAAACAGCTTGATGGCGGCTCTTTTTCTTCCGCAGGCTGCGGAGGTTCAACATGGACTCCAGGATACTCTGCAACTTCTACAGGTGCACCATAGAGAGGATCCTGACCTTCTACAGGTGCACCATAGAGAGGATCCTGACCTTCTACAGGTGCACCATAGAGAGGATCCTGACCTTCTACAGGTGCACCATAGAGAGGATTCTGACCTTCTACAGGTGCACCATAGAGAGGATCCTGACCTTCTACAGGGGCACCATAGAGAGGATCCTGACCTTCTACAGGTGCACCATAGAGAGGATCCTGACCTTCTACAGGTGCACCATAGAGAGGATCCTGACCTTCTACAGGTGCACCATAGAGAGGATCCTGACCTTCTACAGGTGCACCATAGAGACCAACACGGCCTGGTACGGCAGTTACACCGCCCTCAACCGTAAGACTCTACAGAGGGTGGTGAAAACTGCACAGCACATCACCAGGACGGAGCTGCGATCAAAGACCCCCATCACCCCAGCAACAAACTCTTCTGTCTGCTGCCGTCTGGCACATCAGGACTAAAACCATCAGACTCAGGGACAGTTTCATCCCACAGACCATAAGACTATTAAACACCTGAACTTTTGAAAGAAAATCCATAAACATTCATCTGTTTGCATTTTGCAATTTATTTATCTAATATATCATTCCATTTACTTGTATATAGACTCTTCTTGCACTATTTCTATTTTATGTGTATGTAATTGCACTATTTTATCAGTTTTATTTGTCCTATATGTTGCACTGTTGTAGGAGCCTGTGACCTACGTTTTTCATTGCCATATCTACACTGTAGCTAATGTGCAAATGACAATAAAGCCTTGAAACTTGATCTTTATTTATTACATTTTTTGGACTATTTGTATGTAAAAATGTATGTCTTGTTTTTGAACTGTTGAGGAACCTGTGACCAAAGTTTTTCATTCATTGCATAACTAGACTGTAGTTGTGTATATTACATGACAATCAATCTTTGGATCTTGAATCATTGCTAAAGCTGCAGTCGAACTAGTTAACACTGGTCCGACCTCTATGACAGGTTCAGCAAAGGTCTGAGAGAACTTCTTCCAGCGTAGGAACACCAGGGTCCCTAAGAATGGGCTCTCTGTGGATACTCACATAGACAGTTGACCATTAGCTTGATCGGGACATGTTAGCAACACCAACACACTACCTTATAGGCCAAGGGCAGGAAGTAGATTTAAAGCTTTTTTACAATTGGGGTCCTTTTCTCATAACCCTAACTTTGTATTTGTCACTTCCATTGTGGAGAGCTTGGAATAAAGCCATTGATAACACTATGTATAAAAGTCAATGTGATAGCCATTCATTGGCACACAACCAATGTTTCAGAAACTGTGAAACAAAAGCAGGTTCCAAGGAATACAACATTGCAACACACATGTTAGCTCTCTTAGCTCTATGTGTTCTTGAAAGATAAGCATTAGGCTACCAATCACTATTTGTGAGTAATGGAGACAGGAGGCATGTAAGTAGATCTTTAAGTGAGAGAAACAGTAAACTCAACAACAGATCTCATTCCTTTGGCCAGGGTAAGTTTCCTGCCTCTACTGTATAAGACCTTGGTTCTTTAGTGCCAGTTTGTGACACAACTTAATTATTTTTTTAGTATTTTATTTTATTTTTCTTTCAAACTCATTTTACAACGCATTATCAATGTTACAAACTGGTTAAACATGAACTCATAACAAGAAGAAGCTTCAGCAATAGGACAGGAAATAATAAAAACACTAACATTTATAGGACAGTCCAAACTGAGAATAAATGTGACAAAGTGCATACTTCCCAATACAGTTAGACCATTTTCGAATATTAGAATAAGTAAACTTTTGGTCAGTTTATAATGAAAATCTTGCACAATACCCTAATCTCGACATGTCAAATACAAATTGTTATCAGTCTTTAAACTTAATTCCATTCCTCCTGCTGTATAGACATTCCTGTGTGATTTAATAGGGTCTCTTGCTTCTATATGGAGATACAATTGGAAGACAAATAGGATTTAAGGAAACATACTACCTCTTGTCCCTCTCTGAATACAAAGGGCAGGCCCTGGTGCTATCACAAAGAAAACAGCTTAGCAGCAGTGCATTTGTTTTCCATTCAGAGAGAGAAGCACTTTGTCTTTCCAATCGTTACCTGTCTGTGAATCAGTTGCTCCATTAAGGACAGCCTAAAGAGGGAGGTGCTGTCTCGGGCTAAATTGCAATTAGTCGGCCTGCAAGTGAGGCCGGCACCAGTTAACTTGGGATATTGGAGTGCAAGGGCCCCGTAATCAGGCTTTGGTCATGTAGAACAATGCATAAAATTAAATTGACATTAATGAATAATTGTGTAATGAAAATGGAGGAGTAGAGTTAATTGCATGTTACAGTGAGTGTAATGCCCAGATAACCTTGTGTCTAATGCTTTTCTTAGTCTGACTGCCAAGGCTCTCACCATGGCTCCTCTCGGCGGGAAGTCATTAAAGCCGGGGAGTAGATAATGCCAGTGTGCCGAAACCCAGAGTAGCTACAATCTTGCAAAGACTTTCTTTCACAGGCCCTTTTTTCCTAAGTGGGCTATGCTGAAGTCATTTGTACACAGTCTGAATGAAATTAAAGGTCAGTAGTGCTACGCATCTATGTCTGGATGGGCTTTTAGAGTGGGGCCCACTCACCCACAGGGGCTGTCACACGGTAGAATGAACACCTTAAGATGACTGAGGGCTAGGATATTTGCCACAGTTGAGGAGACTTGAGTGACAGATGCTCTGACTAATTCATAAATGTAACCCATGTTGAACTACACCTTTCATTTAAAAACGGTTCCAACAATTAGATGCTCAGCTCAGAATTTCAGTTTAAGCTGCACTCACATTATCAGACCTGTAGACAATTTTAAAATGCCATTGACTGCTCAGTGACAGACATATTATTAGACGTATTATATAAGGATCCCAATTTAGGGCTCGGGACCCCCTCAGGGGTTGCAAGATGAATCTGTGGTGTGATGATGTGATTAATGGCATAGGAAAAGGGAACAAAGGCATGTTATGCTACACAAAATGTATTTTACTTTACGAGATGTTTTTTTAAATGCACGGGCCTGTAAACTCCTCATAACCTCCAAGGGAGTTTTTTAACAACAACTTTATTGTATGATTTGTCTCAAATGTTGCGGAACACATTTACATTTTTCTTGTTGCACTTTCTTTACATTAATACCCATGAAAGGCCTTATTTTTCCTCATCTCGTAGTCAGTGTTTTTTTTAAGTGTTTGTGGCTTATCTGAAATAAGGTCTGTGGTTAACACAAGCTGAAGAGTTGTACCAATTTGATATAGACATAAAATAGGTCAGTAAATACCCCACTTGTGAATGTCCGAAGCTCCTATGTGTCATAAAAACTAACGATGCTTGCCATGAAGTGACTAAGACCCCATTTATACGGGAACGCAAACGAAATGCAAACGAACCGAATTCGATATCAAAAAAGTCTTCCGTTCACACGGATACGGCTCAATAAACGTGTCCCTTCACATGAGACCGCTCGACCCGCTGGAGACGCTGTAGTACATATGCCGGGCCTGTAAGTGGCGCTGTACTTCCGCCACAAAATACACCAAAAGCAGTGAAGAAGACCCCCGAGCATGGTTGCCTGGTTGCCCTTCTGTTTATTCTCCGCGGTGGATTTAGCAACATATAGTTCATGTAGTTCTCCATGTCCACTTGTTGCTGATGGTTGTGGTAGAGGAGCTGTAGATTTTGCACTAACATCTGTAGCATGGTCAGTAGCAGTATCTACAGTACTGGCCATGCTACAGCAGTGAGCAGCAGAGGTGGGGAGAGGCGGGGCTATGGCTTCATCGTTATCAGGAAAATGATCGTATAGGACGTACACACGGAGCCGTTTGCCCCCCCAGTGCGTTCCGTCCGCAGATCTATCCACCTTGGGACCCGTTATCGTTTTAGGGGTCCGTTTCCGCGGTTCCGTTATGGCCTCGTGTGAACGAACGGGCTATACGAAAGAGAAAAGTAGCGGATACAACCCGTTTCGTTCCCGTGTAAACAGCACCTAAATAAACTACTTAACGTCGTCATGCCGACAAAAGTGAGCCTTTCGCTTAGCGGTGGTGATACGCAACCATGTGACTGTGATGTAGTTTGTTTAAGCAGTACGTTTTATTCGGTTTTTACTGCTGTCGATTGCATTTACGCTTTACGAAATCACAAAGTAGTGTTAATATGTGGAGATATATGTGTTAGCCACAGAGCTTATTTATTGTCTGCAATATACCGTTACCCATTACAGAAATCCCATTGCTTTTAGTGGAGGGATCCTATGCTAACTGCTCTACACAGTAAACTAAATTGAAACATTGATTTCACCTAAGATTTGTACTTAATACCTTAATTATTTCTCGGGAAACAACTACAGTACAAATCGACCGTGAAAAAAGTGTTCCAAAAGTCACTTGTTGGTTGACCCACTTACTCCATTCATTTAGGGGAACAAGTGATTATATTTATTTTTGCTTTATTTTAAGATTTGAGGTGCTGAAAATTGGGAACCACTGCGCAAATTACAAAGCAATACTATATTTCAATACATGTAGGTCACCATTAGAAAGTGCCTCCGTTTGTTTAGCATGAAGTGAAACACAGGCCTAAGGGGCAGCAGTAAGTGTTATAGACTCTCTGTGAGGGCCCATCTGCAGCAGCCTCCCATAGGGAAATCTGTGAAAAGAACAGCAATGTATCAATTTACTAGCTGCTAATTCACCATTGTCTCAGCTCATTAAGCTGAAATGCATCAGTAACATCACATTATTACAGCAACGTGCAATAAATAAAGCTAAGGAAGCAATATTGTAGTCATTTACCTGATCATTTGTGCTAATCACTGATCTGTTTTCGTATTGCTGTTTGCTGTTAATGTACTGAATGACTGAATGCACGTTATCCACTCATCTGATAAGTGGACCCTGAGAGGAATGAAATATATAAAGCAATAACATGGTGTACATTTTTAAAAGGCACATTATTTTTCCCCACTCTACACCAATGCCATGTTATTTAGTATTGAAGGACATTGCAGGGGCAATATATTGTGTGATGTTACAAGGAGGTGACAGTTGTTGGTGATTTCTCCAACGGGGCTTTAATTAATGCAGTGTTGTATCTATACCATTGAATCTTTTTGTCTTTAAAACTATTAGGAATAAGTAAAGCGGTCATATGTTATAATGATGAAATACTGATACTGATGACACTTTTTAAAACAAGTGTAATAACTTTGGTAATCCATTAACTTTTCATCTACTGCTTCAATCATAGCAAAATGTATGTCAATTACTTTGCTTTATGACTACAAACTAGGGTCAACGTTATGTTTAATCTTCAAACCTCAACGCGTTATAAAAAATCAGTGGTGGACCGTCAAGGCCTTTTCTGCTGGCCTAAACACTATCAGAATCACGAACCTTTTAACATAGTTTTTTGTTCACGAACCTTTTAACATAGTTAATGTATTCAATTATTTCCAATAGTCTATTCTCTTAATTTTAAAGCTTTTTTCTGTGTTGCGCCCGGTTGCGCTGCGTCCAGTAATGGTTGTTAATGTTAGAGCTTTTATCCAATCACATTTAAGTCAGAATGTGTTGCTAGGTCAAAGAAATACGCCTTGAGGCCTGCAGAATCAACAATGCGGGCGCTTGTAGCTTAAAACAAATGGCAATGAAACGGTTGCATTGACCAATCAGATTTTGAGTTTGCTACACCAGGGCCATCTAGCAGGCGTACGATGACGTCGGCATTTTCATGTCCTTTGATTGGATTGTCAGCGCTAGCAAACACTAGCGTGTGTAGCGATAGCTAGCGGTAGCTACCGATAGCGACCTGCTGGGAAACAGCATCTGTAGCGACCTTAGCAGCTTTGTCAGTGCTGTTAGTTAAGTGTCTAGAATGTGTCTGACTTAATGCTATTAATTCAGAAATCATGTTATAATAAATTGAAAACCCCTCTGATTTCTCTCACCTGTTCGTAAGAGATTATTGTATTACAACACCAAATGTATTTGTTTTATCACCCCCCAAAATACAATTAAATAGTAGTAGCTATTATACAGTTAATACAATTAAATAATCATGATAAATGAATTGAATTAAAATGATGAATCACAGATTATTATTGTGATAGCGCATTTACATTTTTTATTCAATGGACACCACTCCTAAAAACATTCCCCTTAGCCTAAACTGGACTTTTAGTTATGAGCAAAAAAGTAAATGTTAGCATGCTAACATACTAAACAAAAATTGTGAACATGGCAAACATTACACATGCTAGACATCCGTGTAGCAAACAGATATATAACAGAGATATATATAGCAGATTTGCACATTCGAAGACCTTCACAATCCTTATATGCTCATCAGGTTATTCTCAAACCACATGTATCATGTGGGGAAAACATGCTTTTAATCTTCAACCCTGGTCATTGTCCTGACCATTAGGCAGTTTAAAACAAAGATAAAGTATTATCAATAAGCATGATGTCACTATATTTAATTTCACATACCCATGCTCTTGTATCCACTGTAGATAGATTTACCCTGGACATGTCATCTGGACCTTTTTTTTTTAATAGTTTTTCATTTCACCTGAATATCTGTTACCCAGTGTTGGGAGGGATCAGAAACTGCTGTAGAATTACACAGATTAACATTCAAATGATAGCACACAGATGTACCCTGGCATGATGTAATGCTTTCTGTCTTATCTCAGGCACTCAGGGTACGCCTCGGGCCCCTCGTGGCCCTCACTTCATGTGTTTGGTTTCAATACAAACAAGTCCCATCTTGTTCAGTTGCCTTGTTGCTTTGGTGAAAGAAGCAGGATGACACACTGGAGGAGGTAGACCAATTCATTTAAAGTTACAGTTTACAGTAACACCCCCCCTAACAAGGAGTTTCCCAAAGTGGATCCCTGAACAGTTTCCAGTGGGTTTCCAAACCACTTCCTTGGTAAAGCTGATGCTGGTTAAAAACCATGATATTTCATCCAATATCTTTTTTTTCCCCCTTTATTTTCCAGATCTCTAAACACATGGAGACAATACAGACCTACTGAACAATTGAAAGGCAACAACAGATGGTTATCGATTTATAAAACATATGAATAATGCTAATAAATAAATGAAACAATAAAGAATAAAAGTGGAAGACCAAAATAAGACAATAAACAGAGAGGGTGATCTGTTTGGGTTTGTTCCCGGGAGGCTTTGGGTTTGGTTTAGTAATAATAATAATTTATGTTAATACATACACACATACACACTCTAAAATACACATACATGTTACCCCAGTTACAAGCTTAAAAAAAAATACAATTATATTTTTGTGGCATTAGCTCACCAGCAGCTTGGTAGATCTGAGAATTGTTAAATCTATTTTTGAAATGTAACTTGTGAAGTCTAGATTTTTTCCCTTTCACATTTCCAGTTAGTAGTTTATTTTCTTTGCAATACTTAGGCCCACAAGTAATGGTATTATGATTTGTGTTGAACATGTGTTGATTATATCCACACATGTCTGAGTATGCATACAGACGGAGAGTATTGAATACTACGGTAAAGGAATAGGTATAATATGTTGGTTTGTTTTTTACAAGAATTGTTGTTTTGGTGGTCAAAGCCAGAGTGCATGGAAATAATCCCCAATATTCTTTCAAACATAAATGCATGGATGTCTTGATTTTCTTATCAGGCACCTACACTGAAAAAACTGAACCTTTAATTAAATGCATTATACAGATTTCACATCACTGTATTAGGTTAGTTCAAAGCAATAATATTAAGTTCAATTTAAAAATAAGGTTCGACTTAATATAATTGCTTTTAACTAACCTAATACAGATATGTGAAATATGTTGACAAAATACAAGTCAACGTTTCAGTTTCTTCAGTGTACAGTACAGAATCCAAATGCATTTGAACAGTATCAAATGAAAATAAAGCATCAGTTTATCTCTGTGTAATGTTGCTCCAGGCTTTGCTCTCAATATGAGCAGCTTATTGCTTGAGTTCTGGTTCTGAAATAAACTTACAGTCCTCTGCTTTTCATTGCCTGGAGCCCATTTTTCTAAATGTCTCAACTTCTGCTGATCCACATATATAAATAAATCCAAACTGATCAGGTGGTTAAACTGTTGATGTCAACTTAAAAATGTGATATATATCAAATAAATTAAAAAGCCACGGTTAAAGTCTTCATAAGCTTATAAAAAAACTTTTGGAGCACACTGACGCTCGCGGCTATGCTGGCTTACCTGTGTGAAAGGAGCAATGAATAATTTGATCACATTTTTCATTTCACTCGAGTGCTGAACAAACAGGAATCTGTGATTAACAGTTTTAATTAGGATTCTAACTTGACAAATTCTTACAGCCTCGCAACGTGCCTAAGATGAATAAATCACTGGGCCGGGATCATCAAGCTGCCTCTGAGTGAATGTGCCTCCAGATTACTTTGTGATTCCACCAACTGTGAGTCAGCCAAGGCTGAGTGTGTTTAACTAATCCTCTCCCACCACATGTCAGGTGCAGGAAGTTTATGTCCGCTCAGTGAGCCCACTGCCCCGCTCAGGTATCGGACCCCCAGCGCTCAGCTGTGTTTCTTCTGTGACTCTTAAAAGCTGCATGCCAGAACTGATTGTAGCCGGTGTTGGTCGGCCTCACAGCGTGGCACACCTGGGTTATGAAAACATTGTGGAAATCATTTTGCCTTGGCAATTGAACTTCCCTTTTTTTTTTTACAAATATATGTTGTTTTAATTAGCTATTGTTGTGACTTGCTGTGACAATGGCTTAAATAACCTAACATGTTTGTGGATGTGACTACAAATCCTTTAATACACAAGAGCAAAAATGATTAATTTACTCTTAGAAACACTTTAAACCAAAACGTTGTTGGTTACCTGTTTTGAACCATTAGAGCCAATAGAATCGAGGGGAAGTTCCTAAATCCATCTAAACATTACCATTGGTGAATGAGAGGATGCGCAGCCAGCATGCCCAAAACCGGAAGCTCTCATACACTCTCGTAGAGCTCATAGAAGCTATATGAAAACTACTCTTATTGACATAAATGTTATGATGGATAAGTAATCATTTCAAAGTGACACAGGGACATTGGATTAACCTTCAGCAGCATTTATATGCGTTTTAATGCCATAGAACACAACTTTTGATCAGAAAACAGCAAAGGTAAGACGTATTTGCCATTTTGGCTACGTAAAGTGAAGTTGTGTGTTGTCTTTGCTGGCTTTCGCTGCCGCGAGTCTTGGTCGCTCAGTGATGATACTTATACCATTGGAATCTGTGGAATCCCAGCTTTCATATGATATCTTGTTTTTGCAGATCCGATGAAGTATAAGTATATATATTTTTCTACCGTGAGATATGTTCCAATGGAGGTTTCTCCCATTTTCCCCTTTAACACTAGAATCGCCATTGGGTCAATTTGACCCACAGCAGTTTTTTTATTGTATGTAACTTTTTTTCAATAAAATATTAAAGTCTCCCAGTCCGTGACTTTTCCTGAAAGTGTGTTATGTAGCACCCTCTGTTGTTAACAATTGTCAATATGAAGTCAGATTGAAGAAATCGCCAAAGAAATTGCCATTTATACCTATTTCTGCCAGCGGGTCATATTGACCCCACCCCTTTTCGCGCTATTGATTTTGCGCGTAAACATAAACATGACGTGTTGCTATAGCAACGCCTTTTGTCTACTGCGGTTCCTTATAGATTGAGAGATAGATTGAGAGAGAGATAGATATATATTGATAGATAGTTATAGATAGAGAGAGAGAGAGAGATATTGAAGCCAACTCCATCGATCAAGCCAGTGTGGCTGAAACTTTCTCTCCCTCTTCTTCTCATACTCCCTGTCACTCTCCTTTAACTCCTCCGGTGACTTTCTTTTATTTGAAGATTGTTTTTTGCCCGGCGCTTGGCCAGTTACCGGTGGTTTTAAAAACATTTTGGCGAATGGTTAGGTGGCGCGACAGTCTGTAGTGAAGGAGCGCGCTTCCGCTCACGGGAGACTGCTCGCGCTGCGCTTCGCAGCAAACAGCTGTTTGCTTTTCACCCAACAACGACAACCGCCTCACGAAACGCTATGTTGTAGCGTTAATAAACGAAACAATTTAACAAAATTGCTTGTCAAAATACCAATACCACAGGACAATTTTTTTTTTTAAAGCAATATTTTTAGTGGCCCGAGCGGGCAAGTTCAAAGTACGTTATGCATTTATAATGTCGAGCCCTGTATATCATATGAAAAGCTGAGAGGCCACAGATTCTATTGGTATACGTTTCATCCCTGTGCGATCAAAACTCACTGTTCAATAAAAGAACATTTTACCTTGAAAATCAATGCATTCTAATAGCGGGTCAATTTGACCCAGGTGGCGGTTTTAGGTATACAAAAACCTCTGGCGGTTCTAGTGTTAAACAGTGGGTTTTCTCCAGAAGTTTTTCCTTGTACGATGTGAGGGTCTAAGGACAGAGGGTGTCATATTGTCATACTGATATTCTGTACAAACTGTGAAGTCCACTGAGACAAATGTAACATTTGTGATATTGGGCTGTATAAATAAACATTGATTGATTGATTATGTGCTAAGCGCGTTAGCACTATTTTGCTTAGTGCTAATTCAGAGGCTCGGCGTTACACTTGTGTTTTGTTTCGGTAAAAATGGTTCATATCGTCAGGTAGCTGAGTTTCTTCCCGTTAAGTGGGTATGACACATTCATAGTTTGTTAAATGTTAAGAAGCCCTCAGACGCTGTTTCTTGCAAGATGTTTGCGTGAGCCCCCGCCCCCGGGAGCTCTTGCTCTGTTAGCATTTTTGGTCTCTGCTGGGACATGTCTCCCTGCTTTAATGTTCAAAAAGCTCTTTATTTTTCTCCTACTGCCTGTGCTGCAGCAACTCTTTTCACCCTCTGTCTGAAACCAGAGCCCAGTCTGCTCTGATTGGTTAGCTGGCGGCGGTTGTGATTGGTGCACCTCTTACAGATTGTTAAGGTTCGGCAAAAGGTAGGACCCAAATGCAGATTAAAAGGGAAGCGGGTTTCAAAACAAAAGTGAGCTTTAATAAAAAAGCTGATGAACGTAAATAACATGGCATGAAACATATAGGTAACACGAGGAAGATACAATACCAAAAACGATCGTGACCAACATGGAGGGAGACAGGAAAAACAATGAACCGACAAGGCACACAGGGGAAGACAAGACTAAATACAGAGAGGGGTAATCACAGGACGAGACACAGCTGGGCAGGGGAGGCAGAAACACAAGGGCAACAGGTGAATTAGACAATCAGACACAGGAGGAAAAACACAGGAAGGAAAACAAGAGACAGGGAGAACAGGACAGCAAAACAAAACCCATTACCAGACAGACAAAACTAAAACCGTGACATAACACCAATATCGTGACACAGATGTCCCGCCCCTTATTCCTATCACGTACAATGTGTTGGAGCGATACTTAATAGAGGCTCGAGTGTTACATAGTGATGTCACTATGTTCTGGAAGTAAACAACGGAGTCCAATGGAGGCGTTTCAGGCAGTGGGGGGGGGGGACAAAGGGATTTTACTCTTTGCAGACCACTTACATGCACAAAAACCTATAGAACACACTACAAGAGAGGGAAAACCCCAAAAAGCATGTTGAATCTAGGTTATGGTTTTTAACTAGTTAAATGTGGAAACCCTTTGTGCTTATACTTATAACGTCTTAGATGGTCCATTAAGTACTTTATTTCTACATTTTTCCTTTAATCACAGGTTCTTGCATCAAATTTAAATGTAGGCTATAGCTACTAAAAGTACTGCACTGTAAGTTTTTTAATAGCAGTTTAGTGAGAGTTCAGAATGGAGATATAACCATCTCTCAACCCCCGTGACCCGCCCTAATGCCGGATTTAAACATCAGAAATGTGCACTGGGGTCTGAAATTCCATTGTGAAATGTTAGATTTAAACCTTGATGATATGCATCGTAACTATTGTAATCAGACATCCCAAGCTTCGCCTCCATTATTAATTGTCCAAAGCGTAATGATTTATTGTAGTCCTGGAGAATGATTATTCATTTTCTGGTTGATTATACCTGTGGGCGGTAACAACACTGTTCTGCATATAAGCATCTGCTAAATGAAAAAGTATTCTTCACATGAAAAGATGTCCTTGGAAACAGCTCATTTTTACTTTAATCAAACATATGTAAAAGTGCTGTTGATTAAGGAATGTGGCAAGCATTCAGAGGGAAAAAATGAAATGATCATTATCTGATTATATTTATTGTTCAGACTTGTGAGAAGACTTTTCCTGAGCAGGCACTTAGGTCCAAGTCACTGTTGTTCTTTTCAATCATTTGCACGCTGTAACTTGGACGCACTTCAGTGCTGCAGCCTGCGCTGCACCTGCACTGCAACAGAACGTGCAGCCGAGGCCTTAACTGCTGTGACACTGCTGGTTTACATTCCAGGGGAACGGCGGAGAGTGACAGGAGTGTGTGTACAACACACACTTCCCTCAGCCAGGCAGGTCTGGGTCCGCCTGAGCCGCAAACAGCAGGCCAAGTTCAAACTTCACTTACGGGATCTCAACACTTGGAGGAATGCACAGGTGCAGACACTCAGCAGCAGACAATCCAGCTAACACTTGATCAATCTGACACTCTGCAGGGCCCATGCCAATGACTGGCTCCTGTGGGAGTGGGCCTCCTGCAACAAAAGAAAGAAGTCCATTGAGCTGCTTTTTACCCTGCACTGACAAAACTGAAACTTTGACTTTAATTAAATGTACTACGTCAACAGATTTTACATAACTGTATTGGGTTGGTTGAAGGCAATTATATTACGTTTAGATACAAACATATTCGGTTCAACTTAATATTATTGCTTTCTACTAACCTAATACATTTATGTGAAATCTGTTGACATAATACATTTAATTATAGTCAACGTTTCAGTTTTTTCAGTGTGCCTCCGGTCAATGCAATAACCACGTTTAAAAATAAAAATCCTCTTTACTTTCCTGCTCATTGACAGCATTACAGCTGATGGTTGTGTAATAACACTTTTACCCTGATGAGCTTGGCATCGGTATCCAGTGGCATATTAATCTACCCATGTCCAATTAATCAATGCTGGATCGCATGCTGCTGCTCTCATAGTTACTGATGTAAGCTGACATGTGGTACCTGGGATCTCTTCCTATAGATTAGGAAGCATTGCATATATTTATACAGTATATAAGCAAATGCATGTTTTAATATTCTTCATTAATCAGTCAGGAGAGAACTTCTGAAGAGCTCTATTTGCAGCTTCATTGATCACAAGAGATATCACTGTCCCTCAAACCAAATTTCCCAGGACTTTCATTAACCAAATTAGATTAAATATCCAATTAAATTGCTCCACTCATAAAATTAGAAAGGAAGGACATGATGTAGTGTTTTAATGATACTGATTCGGGATTTTGCTTAACATCACAGCAGGCTCACCCCAAATTAGACAGTTTGTCTGGAATAGTTCCTCAGACACAGTCCACTCTGGCCACTCAGAAGGAGAGACCGATTCATTAACAGACCTTTGCAACCAATGAAGACAGGTGGCAATAATCCTGACAAGAGACAGATCTGAAGCCTCTCATACAAAACCAATTTCAACCGCACTCCATTTTTCAAAAGCTCATCAGGGTGAAGAAGGAGAGAGTTGAACCCGCGTGGCTGCGGAATTTGTTTCTCTCTGATTGCCTTGTCAGGGTATCTTATCCGATGGCAGATGACCAAAACCCCACCCTTCACAGACCGACTCCCTTTCTCTCCCCCTGACACACAGACTGCTCACACAATGCGTCCTGTGTCTTTCCCACTCGTCCTCTCACACTGTCTTACACTCACCAACAGAGACGCACTCAGCCAATAAGGTTTCAGCCAAGTTCCAGTCGAAGCGCTTGTCAAGCTTTCCATTCTCGCACTGCACAAATGCAGTTTACAAGGATAACAGATAGATAACAGGGCCAGATGTACCACTCGGAATTCCTATTCATATTTGAAAGAGACAGAGGTTGACAAAAGCGGGCTGCTCATTCCTACTCAGCAGCTTTCAATTTTACAGGCTGAAATGACAACTGTCACAGCTAATGTTAGCTCTGAGGTGTGTGAAGACACCGTCTATTCTAGGCGAGCACCCTGTAAAGGAGTATAAGATGTGCTAATGATATGCTAACTCTTGGCCTTGGAAGTGACACTGGTTTGGGTTACTACTGTGGGTTGGAAACCTGTTAGCCGGACATGCTAACGTTAGCACCCTACATGAGAGCTCATAAACACACTGTTTCATCCACTCCCTATACTTTTACTTTAGTGTTTGAGTTTGGAAAAGGCTACAATTAGACACTCAACTGTTGCACACCACTGCAACATTTGGACACATCCAAGGACTTGCTGAGAGTCAATTTCATTAAACTATGACTTTTTTTCCTTAATGATGAAGACGAGAAGACTGCACCTACTTCATTAAAGCGTAACTGTGTCTATACTGTAGTAAAAGAAAATTAATTATTATATATTATTTTTGTTCATCATGATCATGATCATATCATGACTGCAGCACCTACAAACAATGAGAAGTACTTAAATACATACTTACTTACTTACTTGTGTATACTTACATAATTACTCACTTTCTCACTTACTTGCATACTTACTTAATGACTTTCGTACTTTCATACTTGCATACTTACATACTTACTTATTTACTTACTTACATACAGTACTAGCGTACTCTAATACTTACCCACTTACTGACTTACTCACATTCTCGCGTACTTACATACTTATTTACAAGGGCTAAAACGTCAGCCACAGCTACTAAAATAGCCAGGATGAAGAATAATTTACAGCTAATCTAACACTCATGATAAATGACTATGACTGATGAATCTAGATTTGGTGGAGGGGTTATTTCTCATTCACTGCATTGTTTTGTTAGTCTTAATCACCAAAGTTCTACCACAAAAACTTTGCAGTTGTCTCAAAAAACTTGTTAATTAAAAGTGAACAGGAAAACTAAATTGCTTCTATAGAGGCATTGATTCTGATTATTTATCTTGCTTATTGTCTTCAGTACAATGAGCTTATTTATGTGAACTGAATAGACCCCACTTGGTTTCGAGCGTTACAATCAGCAGCACATTAAATGAATGCTGCTATGCATTGGCAATTAGTACATAATAATGTGCTGCACTTGCATTAATGGGATTGAACATGTCTGCTGTAGGGATATGCATATGGAAATTCCTTCCTTTGCCTTCCACCACTACAGCTAACCCTCCTCAGGAGAGCTCAGTGGTCGATGATAGGATCCACCCTGACTGTCCAAACACACTCCCCCAGGAACATTAACTTCAAGCAGTCCCACGAAGAGTCGAAAGAGAGAAAGCCCACTGAGCATGAAGAGCAGGGAGTGGAAACCACCCTTTGAAAAATAAGTCTCTTTTTTTAAAAGGAGAAAGTATAATGGCAAATTAATTTCCCAGAGATTAATGTACAAGGTACATATTTTAGTGTGATTTACCTTCTAAAAAGTCAGAGGATGGACTCACTCCCCCTGCCTTGCTCTCTAATGCCCCTTTCACACCAACGCAACTCCGGTTCAAGCTCCGTGCTAGAGCTTTTCTGGTTCAGAACCGGTTCTTCGGTTTAGCGCCGGCTCTTTTCACACCGCTCAGAGCCCGACTGGTGCTGCCGCTGCTGCGTCATGACGTCACAGTTTACGTCGCTGAGTTTCTCCCCAACGCCGGAGCTCACCTCACAACAACGGGCCGGGGACTGCGTTGCTTTTAATCATACGAAGCCAGATTAAATTAAATAACGACTTCTCCAACCTTGTACTTTTCTCCAGAGTGCCGTGGTTCATTGTTTATTAATGTGTTTCAGCGGCATTTACCGACCGCTGCAGTGCTGGCCGGCTGCTCTTCAACGGGAGTGTATTCTCCCGTTAGCTCCGGGTTAGCTCACACGGCTCTAAAGTATTCACTGTCTGACTGTCACACAAGCAGCTGATACATATCCCCAGTTCCCCTTAAGTGAATGTGTGTCAGTCTGAATTGACGCTGTTTGGTGTCAGTCTGAATTGACGCTGTTTGGCATCACAACGCTGTTATGAAAGTTTCTCTGGTATAACATGGGTGATGTTAGCATAGCAACCGAAGCTAAACTGACTACTTGCTAAGCAGTTTTCTACAGGCACTTTTTACCGACGTATTTTTCATTATGATTCTACTTGTGATAGTCGGACATGACAACCTGTGCAGCCCATGTATTGATTCCATCCGATAGCTGCTATAATAACAAACAAAACGTCTGCCTGCTCTCCACAATGATCAATAACAGCGAACGGATGGTCAAAGTAAACAGAATCACACGAAGCCTGGTTAGTGTTGCCTGACTTTATAAAGTGTGTTTTTTTTAACAAGTGTGTGGTTGCGTTCTAGTCACTTTGCTCAGCACTACTGCTTGTTACAACTTGTATTTTGCCGTACTCGCCTTAAATGTTAGCTCAGGTTAATCTCGCCCCCCTCCGACGTAAGCGTGACGTATGCGGTTCTTGCTTCTAGACGGACAACTTTTTGGTGCTCGAAACGAACCGGATTCCGGAGCTATGACGCTGCTCCGCTGCGGTGTGAACAGGAAAACCCGGTGCTTTTCAAGCACCAGCACCGAACCGGCCCTGAAACACCGTTGGTGTGAAAGGGGTAACAGTGTGTGCTGAAACAGCTGAGATGCATAAGGAGTCTAATGAGAGCAGAGATTCCAGGCCGCCTGATGGCTCTCATCAATCACCTTTCTCCTTTGGAGGTGTGATGCCGGCCGGGGGGAGGGGCCACGGAGGGTCGGGGGGAGGGAAGGCATCAGGTTTTTAATCTCAATAAGTTAATGGACTTTCTAGTCTGGTTTTGCTAAGTAGAACTTCATCCCTGTTGTTCGCAAACAAGCAGCAGCACACGGGAGACTGTCTCTGGAGCGGCTTGGCATTTCTACATTACACACTTAATTTGTGTTGCAACCGAAATTAGCAGATCTAACTAAAGTTTGTCGATACGCTGATAACTGCCTGCTGAAGGTTACTAAGTACTGAGTTTAGGAAAAACAAATGCAGATCTCTAATGGAGCAGGTATACATGGTGCAGTTCCTTGGTAAATATTGTATTGCTAATGATGCTGCACGTAGCCGAAGGCATATATAGTAATCGTCCCAAAGTCCTAAACCACACAGGACACATTATATGGTCGATTATATCCTCAAGCATGAAACATGCACAGATGTGATATTGTTTGGAAATCTGAAGGTGGAATAAACCAAGTCCTCCATGAACAATAGATGTCTATAATCGTAGCTAAGCAACAGTAACTGGCCAGCTAAGCTTGATGGTCATTTTATCGTATTTCCAAAACAAAAAAATACAAAGGCAGAATCATGAATGATGGATTCAAAAATGTATTGAATGGTCAAACACATCATCGTACCTAAACAACAGAATAGAGCGTTAGCCAATGACTACCAAGAGTAGCCATGAGCATTGTGAAACTGTTGCTCATAAAGAGTTAGCATTAGCTATCTAGCTAGCTATAGATGTAGGTTAGGATGGAAGAGTGAAGGCTACTTGTTAAAAATGAGATGCCTGCTTTTGTCTTCCTTTTTTTTAACAATGTTTTCAAAAACAACTTTCAAAAATGACTATTGACGCCGATAACGCAAAGAACTGCAGTTCAGGATTACAAAGTGTGGCATAGCATCAGTAACAAAGCAGTATGAAAGTTAAAGTGATTAATTTGTATATATGACTATGGTATGACATATCATTCTGCAGCAGTTTGTTCCACCTCAAGCATTACATCTGAGAAGACTACAATGTGTATGTTATTCCTGATTAATAACATATCATAAATAAAATGGCAGGTCAAACAGGTGTGACCATGACTTTACAGTATAAAGATCATATTGTATGTGTGCCTTTGCTACCTTTTCTGTACCAGTGTGATATTTCTGGTACACCTTGGTTAATTAATTATCCCCATGCTGGACAATGTGTTCTGAAGGGAGCGGGGGTAATGTGGAAAATATGCAGAAAATGTATTTGGGTTGACTGTCCGGCTATTAATAATGATTGTGTTTGGATAAATAGTGCCCTACTTTCACAATCTGTGGATCTAAATATTCCCAATAGGATTCTTCCCTCCTGTATTGATTGATTGGTTTAGTGTTTAAAGGTCATAGTCATAAAACATCAGCATGTAATTAACACAGCGTGATTTTTAACCAGCGGTTAATGCATTGCGTGCTCACTTTTTAAGTTTTAGCTTCTCAGTCTAGTGTTTGGATTTGAATTGAAGATAAGTGCAGAGGAAATGTAATTTGGTGTTCTTCACAAAGAAGGAGCAGGTGAGGCTGCAGGGCCTGTGATACATATCCTCATGTAGTGAGTCTTTAATCATGGTTTCCTTCAAAGAATAGATGGACTATTGTGTCTCCCCTTCCTCTTAACTAATGGCCTCCAAAACACTAAACCCCTACTTACATTCCATGCAGAGTCACGTGGAGACAAGACAGATGCGGGTCTGCGTCCTTATGGTTACCTCAGCTCCTAATGTGGCAGAGGGAATACAATGAACATTCTGAGATGCTTTTATATTTCATATTGGCTTGGCCTTGATATGAGTAAATGCTGAGATCCTACTGATGGATTTGACGCTAACAGCTTCCTTTCAATATGCCTTTTACGTATTGTCACCAAAATGTGAACTGACCACCACATTTAGTTCCACCCTTAATTGCTTGTGTAATCAGGTTCCATATCTAAATAACAAAAGAAAGCCTTCACATTTGCTCTGTTGTTGGACTGGGAGTTGAGTCTATTCATCATTTCTCTAAGATTGAAACCATGTGTTTTGGTTTGTGAAGACATTTATCTGAATGTCTCGGCTTTCTTTGGCTAAAAGGATGGAATCCTATTTTTCCCTCTTCCTCTCTAATAGCCTGTGCACTGAAGGAACTGTTGTGCATTATGAAACCAAATGCAGGAAGATGTATACATTCCTAATTAGCTTTTGATGATGATTAATTACATAATTAATTTGATATAAATCTAATTTAATATTGGTATAATTTATTTAAATAATAATTGCAATGTTCCAAATGAATTTTAAAATGTTTTCTCATTCAATGATCTTAATGTGAACCTGATCCACCGTTTTGGCTTGTCTTGTTTAAAATCAGCCTGACTGCTTAAACTGGTTTGTTTTAAAGCAGATTGCTTTGAAAGATCACTACCCTCACTCACTTGGCAATGGCTCAAACCCAATTGATCCAGGAGAGGAACAAGATGGAATGTGAAATTAACACAGGGTTTACAAATTCCTTGACTGTAATATTTATCTGAAAATCCTTACTTTCCATTGTTAAGGACAGTTTATATTCCACAAACACAAAAACGGGGTTTGGTTTTCATTTGGCTGCAGCACTGTTCCACCTTGAGAAGGAAAAATCACCAGAAAGAATCCGATATGAGAGAAAACCACAACCCCGGTAATTTAATCAGAGTGACTAAAATCAAAGGAGGCAAAAGTTCAGGATCTGAATGCAATGTAATGTATCAGTTCCTAAGAACCTACTGACATAGCTCACTTGTGGAGGAGCAAGCCTAGACAGAGGGCTGAGTAATGAAGATGGATGCATTCTGTTATCAGGCAGCCACTTACTGGGCCTGATGTAACCTTAAACATTGAGGATAGCTCAGTTGCACAAAGAATCTAATTAATGAATAGCCGCCATGAAAGAGGACAAGGCAAGTGTGCATTTGCAGATGAATTCCAGACACTAATCAAACACTGTTCAAGTGCTTTGCTTGGTTTGTCTCCAGAGCAAGGCAATATTTGGCCAGGACTTAAAGCAATGTTTGCACACTGGCTTGATGACTGCATGCATGCTTCAGTGTGTTTTATGTGTGTGTGTGTCTGATTCTTTTTATTTAGTTTTCTTGTTTGTTTTATTTGTGTGAAAGTGCTTTATACAGTTTTAAAGTGCCAAGCCAGTGGTAATAAACCACTACATATACAGATCATGTGTAATGTTGTATTATTAAGTTGATTGTTTACCCTCCATCATTGGTAAACTCTACAGTTAATAGGACTTATATAAGGGGGAAATGTCTACTATTTGCTCATTATGGCTATAGCTCGGTATATATTGATTGTTTTTAGCTGGAAACCCACTACACAATTTAAAAGCTAATGGCTACTAAATTAGTTTGTGTCACCATGTGTCTTGTAATGGTAGTGTTTAAGGGTGCAAAACCCTGGCCTTGGACAAATTATTTAATGACTAGATCTGGATGCGATCCAAGTGATCCATTCTTCACTTGTTAAGAACACAACTCTAAGCAAAGTGTGCACTTGTGTAATCCATCAAGGTTAGACATAATTAGGACCCATTATTTCGCTAAAGTTTTTTTTTTAAATAGTCAACATAACCTGGTTCCAGATCTGTGCATGGCTTTACATTTAAATAACCAGATAATTTTAATGTAATCATTTCTATGAACAGATATCTGCATATGAATGCAACATATGTAGACAATGGTATGGAGGATTTTGCTATTGGAAGCCTCCTGGTTTCATGTGTCGCCTAGTAGGATTCACCAATGTCGTTTGAGCCGACTTTGGTTGCATGCTGGTAAACTGTTTGTGTTGAGAGCAAAACACAGGAAACACATTGACCAAATGCAGGCTGGGAAACCATTGGCTATCTTCTGGCACAGAGATGTGTATATGACTTGAGATTGGACTGTTAATACCAGCACTCTGAAGAGGAAGTCTTGGGGTTGCTTGCTACACTGGAACCCGAATAATATTAGTTGTTACACCCTGAGACTAAATAGTCATCAAACCAACAGCTGATGGGTTGATGAAGTCAAACAAAATGGTTATTCAGTGTGATTAATAGGCCATGCAAGCACCTTATGACACTGTGCTAGGACATAGCTGTGATTTAAATAAATGCTAATGTAAGGATGCTAACATGCTAAAAATGGCAATGCTACAAATGCTTGGCAGTCGATGCCTTATATGGTTAGCACCTGAGTGTAGCATGTTTAGCAATAAAGTTTGGGACGATGGGAATGCCATGGTATTTGGTCAGAAACCAAAGTATTGAAATGATGCAAAGGTCAGATAAGAACCAATAACATTTAGAGCGGATCTAAAACATGTTGCGGACACACAACACGTTATTTTTCCTTTTCGTTAGCATTTTTAATGGGGCATTGAAATCTAAAACTGCAACCTTTTGATGAATGTGTTTATTTTTCTAGTGAAACAACAGTGTGAATTCCTGACACTTACAGTACTTCCTGCTCTCTGTTGTCCAGTACCAGGTCCAGAGGAGGTCTCCATGGCGCTCTGTGAGCTCCCAGGGGCAGACGTGGCTGGTGCTGCTCAGTGCTCTCGTGTTGCTGTTTCTGGTTCCTTACGCTGTTTACTGCCTGATGACCGCCTTCACCAACCCTCCTCCTTCCATCACCTTTAAAGTGGCAGCAGCCTCCTTTGGTCTGCTGACAGAGATCCTGATCCTCAAGTGAGTACTTTCCTTTTAGTATTAACTCTCAAATCTGTACTTAAAGTGCCCTTGGTCTGAACTTCTTCTCACATGGCAAACACAGTCAGAACATCATCTATTAAAATCATGACGACGTCTCCCATCTCTGTTTTTTTTTTGTCCTAGCTGTGTGCTCTTCAGCAAAATAAATCTTTGAGCAACATTTCATCTTTATGTAATCTTCAAAACAAGTAGCGGTGAGTGTCGGTTTCATCCAAATAATCATCTCTGAAAACTTGCTGTTCTCCGACCCCCAACACCCCCCCACCTCTCTTGTTTTTTCTCTTGTGCTTCTTTCCCATTTCGATATTGCTAATTGGAATGATGCCTGCGGTATTGTAAACCATTAGTAAATGAACAGTCTGTTTTTATCAACATCTAGCTTGTAAATAATGCATTAGATTCCTGGCATAAACAATATCTACTCTGTGATTAGAAAGCAACATATGGCGGATACTGTAATCAGATTACAAATGCAGGTTATATAATCTATAATTGCTTAAAAGCAGTACCCAAATCAGGCTGAAGAATACAGGATTACGTGAAAATAGAGAAATAATAGTCCTAATGGTAAAATATTGTGACATATTGACTGTCCCTCATCAACTGATGCTGGGATTTAGACAAGCCCCGCTTAATAACATTCATTGTGAAATATAATGGGAGTAGTCAAAGTGATGTAACCTTCCATTCACCCTAAACAGCGTTTTGTGCCAGTAGCAAAATTAAAACTTTGTGTTCCTCTAGTATTCGTCTTAACTAAAATAGAGAGGCTGTTTGTAATTAACTCAACAAGGCTCGTAACTTTTTTCCCCTATTAAGCGCCTTTGCAAGGAATGCGGCTAGTGAACTGGTAATTAATAAATATGGTTGCACTGCTAATGTGCTTCTGCATCATTATGTTGTTGCAGCCCTTATCCACGCTAGTAATGAGCTGTAATTTTATGACAGGAAATTGGTTTGTTTACAACACATTCAGCGGCTTCAGACGAGATACATTCTTGGCAGATCTGGGCTGCAGGTAAGTGCTCATTGTTTGAGTTTAAAGAGGTTCAAATACGTTGTCATGCTAACAGTTATACCGTTAAAATACTAACACTTTGTTAATGAGCATGAATCATTCAAAAATAACTTGTTGTTCAGGCTTTTTTGAAGCTTCAAAGCCTGAACAAATCTAAAACGTTTGCAGTAAACCCATAATCCAAACTGTATGTAATATCATTATATATAATGGTGGAACAAGTATGTTGATATGTAGCAAACGTAACAATACCACTGTGTCAAAGTACTCTCATACAAGTCAAAGTTTGTCATTCAAAATCCTACATAATTAACGTGAAATTGTCAAAAAAACACCATTAAATTAAATTGGCTGACTTCCTGTTGGGTTTGCTGACTCGCTCTAATTTGTTTTGTTTGCTTTGTTGTCTCTATGTTTGACATTTAACCACTAAATTCATCCATGTAGGACATTTGCAAAGATAGGTTCTATGTAGTACTGTTAAGTCATTTTGCAAAACCCTGTGCTGCAAACCCTTTTTTACATACATGTTCACCAGCTTTGAATTTAATGAAAAAAATAGTTTTTTTTTTAAAGATGATTTTCAAATGTCCAATTCATTAATAATATTAATACTAAAATAATAAAATGAAAAATAATAATAATACAATGGGCAAAATAATATATAGAACATGTACAGTATGTGTTTATTATTATTAATGTGTCACTACTTGTAATACACCTGGGTATCTTAATAAAAAAGAATACCTCATAATAAAGAGCTGATTTACTTTTTATTAATATTGTATATCTTCAAAGTAACTTGTTTAGTTCAATTAAGGATTACATATCAATTAAACCTGTGTTAGAATAATGACCTAAAAGCAGGTCAGGTTCAGTTCCAGCTTGTCTCCTGTCCATGTCTCAGTCTGCTCCTCACACTGGAGGTGTCCCACTGCAGGAACAGGTTTCTGTTCACTCATGCACGTTATCACTGGTGTGATTGGGAGGGTGGTGGGTGCCCTTGTTAGGATGGGTGGGCCTCACAGACCCGTGCCCCATGGTGCTTGTGCTGCCTGGGATGTGCCAGCCTCCTGCTGCCCGCTGTCAGCCTGCATCTCAGTCACTGTTCCCCCCGAGGGTGGAGGTCCCTGTGAGGCCCGACCCCCTCATCTCTCACCCACCACACGGCCTGGTTTCTAAGAGAAAGAATGAGACGAAGATAAACACGTCAGAAAAACCTTTTATTGTGTTGAATCCATATTCTGTACTCACGTGTTCATTAATAATCACTCTTGATTAAATGGTCACATGCTATAATGGCAATGTATTGGAAAGAGGGCTAAAGCCTTTTGCTGCCATCCAGTAAGTAAAGTAAATGAGCCTCTGTTTCTTACCTGTTGTCAGTTGCCATGGCTACATCACTTCAGATGCAGGTTTTAAGCAATTACATTGTCAGTTCTGAGGAAATATGACCGTTTAGAATTTATTTTTTTACCATAATAAAAGGTTATGGTCATTTGGCTAATAGTTGTAATTATTTCTCTTTTGTTTGTTAAAACCAATATTCTAGATTGTTCTTGGTGTGAATAAGTTCCATAAGAATAACAAAAGCTAAATAAATTGATCCTACTTCTAAAAAGTTGTTCCTCCATCACCATGACCTAGCACTGCAGTTTGTTTTTGCGATTCAGTCATCATCCTGCTCCATAAGAAACTCACAAAAGAACCAAAGCTGAAAATAGTCCCCAAATAACACACTTTTTCCTAGTTTAAGTAACGTGTGCAAAAAACGACAGTGCCCAGCTATTTACTAAAATTACTGAGCCTTTTTTTCAAATGAAACTATTAAATTGTGGCCCATAATTAACAATTGACATTGTGCGTAGTAACTAATGGGCTTCATGGCTATTTCAGAGATATTTCATATTTCAACAGAGGCAGAAAAAGAAAAAAACTTGGCAGTGCTGGGTTAAAGTGCTGCAAGCTAAAATGAATGTAAAAGGAAACCCAGTGAAGTGTACATTATTTGTTCTTCACAGTGTTGTTAATTTTGTCAGCTGTTTTATAAATTAGTTTTAGCCTTGAGTCCAATGTCCTTCTTAATTGTTATCCTACTTAGTCAATATTACTGCATGATGATATAGTCATAGATAGAAAATAAGGTACCACTTTACAATAAGACTACCCTTATAAAGGATTCATAAAGGGTTTATAATTAGGTTATGAATTAGGTTGTAAACACTTTATTAATCATTAAGAACCATTTATAAACCAGTTCTAACATAGTTTTCATACATCAACACAGGCTCACTATTTGGCAAGATGACTAAGCCTTATATTGGCTACTCAGCGAGAATCAACTCAGTGAACAACAGATACCAAGGATGCTGGCTGATGAAGAAGATGAAGTAAGCTAAGTAGCCAATATAAGGCTTAGCAGTACAGATAAATGTGGGCTCACTATTTGGCAAGCAACCGGTCACAGTTGCCCTGTTTATCTCATGTCTTATAAAAGCTTATTAATGATTTATAAAGTGTTCACAACCTAATTAATAAATGAATTACAAACTATTCATAAACCCTTTATAAGGGTAGTCTTATTGTAAAGTGGTACCGAAAAGAATTACATCTGTGCCATCTTGTTCTTGAGGATTACATTCATAGATTTAATTAAAAAAAATGAACAACAACTTATTTTGTGTGAATCCTTCATATTTCTATCCACTGCAATGTGGCTTCCTGTTTGAACCTTTAAAATAATCGTTATTTTTTCACCCTCGGTTTGCAGCTTTGTTATTGGACACATTCACAAAGTCACATGACATTTGTCAGGCTTGAACTGCCTTTCAGTTTGCTGTCACACAGTCTGCGCCCTCTCCTTCCTGTATGTCAGGGCGAGCGCTGAGACGCTGCCTGACCACGCAGCTCTGCACTGTGAATTTTTATATGCCATGCCTGGAGGTTAGAAACTCTCATTATGCCGTGTTAGATTTATTAAAATAGATTATGGAAATGTTAATTAAGTCATTAATTACATTATTTAAGCAGCATTGACAGATAAGGGAGTGTGTGTGTATGTGTGTCGGGGGGGGGGGTTGTCGAGCTCCCTGGGTGGTTTAAAAGGATGTGATTGGTGACAAGGGACACTGTGGAGATGGCGTCTAACCGCTAGCACTGACATGATACAAAGTGGCCTCCGCTGCTCTCTCACCTCACGCTACTGTCAGCTGCCCGAGGACCAGGAGCTCTCCATCCTTTTGCAGATATAAGTCTTCACAAAAGGACAAATGTACTTGTTAAAAAGGTAGTAACTACACACTAGTGAAGAGCTCAGTGCTTAGAGTATAAACATTTGCAATCTGCTTTACATTTTCCTCAGTGGAGCATTTGGTGGAGCATTTGCTGTGACATTTGAGCCAAGGCCTCAAACCATATTTCCAAGCTGCTCCCAAGGAAAACACAACGGCACAATTGTAAGATGAATTACCCGGGAGTTGATACTATGGACTCTCTTATCTGTTGACAGTTTAGTTACCGCGAAGCACAATAAATGTGTTTTCCCATTCTCTGAGAATTGAGCTTTTCTTTTTCCCATCAAGCCTATATTAAGGGAGGGAAAATTGGTCTGATCACACTTGATAAGAACAAATGATAGATGTTGTAAACAAGTAGAATGCTTCAATTCTGATCTAAGGCATTGATTTGCCTCAGCAGCCAATTACTGTGTGGACTGAGGTTATGCATCCAGTCGATCTGCTGGGAGAGGGAGTTTTGTCTGCTGTCTTTTACTTTGTACCAAACAGTTCCCAAAATGTGACTGAATGTAAAATGTATTATTAAAGGTACTTATTATTCCCGCCAGCTGTGCTGATCCAGTGAGTTTACTCTGGTATCTTCTGAACCACTCCAGGGTCCTTAACCTCCTAATCAAACTATATTAAATGATGGCACTGACCTGCACATTAGCACACACACCCGGATGCCCCCCTCCTTTTATTATTTTATTTATGTTTTCTTTTTCTTCATATCTCTATTATTCTTTGGATTTTGTACAACTTTTTTGGTTGATCTCTGTTTGTACTATTTTCTTTCATGTGTTCTTGTTATATGTTGGCTCTGTAGATACAGCTTAATGAAAATGGAAAAACTGCTGAATACAATCCGACCATGTCTGTGAAATGAATTTGAAGCTGAAATAAAAACTGAGTTAAAAGAATGTAGGTACTTATTATAGCAATTTACATACATTTATCGCTTTTGTATTATCACAAATGTAGTGAAAGTCTAATCTGGCTTTAAATTTGGCAATAGCTTAATGTTCGCAAATTACTTAAAGGACACCTATCATGCTATATTGAAATGATATATTGTAGGGCCATACCTATATAAGGTATATTTATACGTTTCTGTTTTCAAAATACCAAACAGATCATGCATTTTAGCCATGCCTCATTTCGCTCTATGTGCTGTTTGCTGTCTACGGGTCTGATTCTGCTGACCACGCCCCCCTGCAGGAGAGGGGAGACGTGCTCTGATCAGCTGCTGGGCTGTCAGAAGAGGGGGAGAAAAAGAGATCTCCGTGTTTTATTATATAGAGTCGTTATTCATTTGTTTTAAAGCTCAATAAATAACAAAGAAGGCCTTTGACCGGCACTTTTCTAATTTTGTCCGGAAGATTTAAACTTTAACGGACATCTTGACCGGCGAAACAAACTGAAACTGAAACTCTGCCGCACGGTCCCCTCGTTCCTTGGAAGAGGCGGAGAGGTGGGTGTTTGTCATCTGCTGGTGGACTAACCGGAGAGAATTACAGTGCTTGCCTCGACGGGGAGGGATTGCATTGCAGCGGGAGCAAACGCTTGCCTCGGGGAGGGAGAAAGAAAGCCACAGCGGAGAATAAACAGAAGGGTAACCATGGTAACCAAGTCTTCTTCACTGCTTTTGTGGCAGACTACAGCGCCACTTACAGGCCTGGCATATGTACTACAGCGTCTCCAGCGCTTTCGAACGGCAATGGCAGTGGCTGTCTCCTCCTGATTGGTGGAGTTGGCCCAATAGCCGTAGCGCCACCGTCCTGACGTCAGACAGTTTTCAAATCTGGATCAGTTTTGATCAGATCCGTTGCAGCCCCTTTTTTAGAGATTTGGGTATGGAGGAAAATAGAGAGGGTTGTGTTTTCTGACACTTGGTGAGTTCCCTGGAACACCGGGGACACATATTCATGTATAAAAGACGTACAAAAGTGCATTTTGCATGATAGGTCCCCTTTAAACAGCTAACATTAAGAAGCAAAAATGCTAGATTGATGCAACATAGCTGAATTAGAGATAGCTGGCTAACCTTTACGGTAGGGTGACCAGATGTCCCGCTTTGCGCGGGACTGCACAGCATTTTCACGACTTTTGGTGCGTCCCGCAAATTGAGACGATGTCCCGCATATTTCATTTTGATGAAACGCTTTTCTAAAATCAGATTTATCCAATGGCTGTTGAGAAAGCAGGGAAGGCTATCATCACGGAGCTGTGTTTGCTGTCAATCAAACTGTAAGACACGGCGGGTGCTGGTCAAGTGTTAACCAATGAGAGTAACTCACTCACACACACACCGCCGCGGCCCCGCCAAACAACAACAATGAAAGTCAATAACGTTGGTTATGGAAAATGGAGGAAACTGAAACTACAGCTAAGAAAAGAAGAAGATGCACATACAACAAAGACTGGGAAGACATTTACCACCTCGGTACCGCAAATAATCACCGCTAGTACATTTTCAACGGGGGGGGGGGGTGTTGGGACCTGGTCACCCTACTTTACGGTGGCCCTGAAGTGCAAGTCAAAACAACATTTCACAAAACACTACAGCATTTCATAAAACACAACGACATTTCAAAAAACACTACAGGATTTCACAAAACACTACAGCATTTCAGAAAACGCTACAGCATTTCACAAAACACTACAGCATTTCACAAAACACTTCAACATTTCAACTTTTACGGAAAGGGTATTCCTTTAAGCCCCTGTCACACTGTCCCGAAATTGACACCAGATGGACACACGATAAAGGAAATGTTCAAATTCGGCTCTGATCGTAACAACATCGGGCCATTCGTGAGGGCATCTTAAGCCATCGTATGACACCAGCAGCAACTTCGTGAGCGGTGGCAAAATCTTTGGCATGCCAAAAAATTGCCGAAGGACCTTGCGAAGGTTCAGTTTCGTGTTGAATTCGTGTGTCCATTTTGCCCTTCGTAAGGCACTCGTGAGGGCATCTTGTCAAATCGTATCATCTTCGTCTGATCATCGGTGCCATCGGGCATTTTTCGCCTCACGAAGACAATACGAAGGAAACGAGAAGCTGCCCGATTGTCTTAGGAAGGCAACACGACTACGTGAAGCCCTCACAATGCCGTCGTGTAGCCATCGTATTATAGTACGATGACATAGAGATTGCATTTATTGCACAACAAAATCATGTAAACAGATTATGTAAATAACCCAATTTGTGTTCTGTGAAACTGAAAAGGATATTACATTGTTTTTGTTACTTTCGTTGCAGTTGTATGTCTTAAATGTAATTTAGGTTAACTTCCTGTTTTATTTAGATGCTTTTATTTTGAAGGCGAGTTTACGCTGTTGACAGGAAGTTGTTGTTTCTATGGAAACAACATGACGGAGATAAGTAATATCTTCTAATCTACATATAAAGACGGAGAAAGTAAAGAATAAAGTGTATGTTTAAATGTTAGCACCCCCCGAAGAGGCACAAGCTCTTACGTTGAGTCTGGATACATTCTAAATCATCAGTAAAGTCTACGACCATATATCAAAATGAACATAATTTACCGTGATTCAATTGTAATACACGTTTAAAAAATGATGCCGAAGTAACAACATACTGATACCGGTTAGTGAAAACCATGAATTAATGCTTTGACAAGTGTGCAGACAAGACGGCAGGCGAAAAACCTTTTAAAATGCGTGTTTTCTGAATGGAGATCGGATCGATCAGGCTAAACTAACCTGTAGCTGCTCCGTCCACACTCACAACAACGTCATACAGACAGAAAAAAAGCAGCGACTGTATTCGCCATTCACCGTTGTCAGACAGTCTGTGTTTTGTACATGTTTCTGAACATATATGAGGAGCTGTGAGCTCTGTGTGCTAACAGCTAACGGCTGATGTTTTGGGACATGTTGCGCTGTGGGGTGCTGACCAATCACGAAGCGTAATTTCTTGACTGGCAGCAAAAATAACCAATCACAGCAGTGCTTCTCTGGTTGGCTCTGTCCAATCCCTAAAGGAATACCCTATCCGTAAAAGTTGAAATGTTAAAGTGTTTTGTGAAATGCTGTGGTGTTTTCTGAAATGCTGTAGCGTTTTTGAAATGCTGTAGTGTTTTCTGAAATGCTGTAGCGTTTTTGAAATGCTGTAGCGTTTTTGAAATGCTGTAGCGTTTTCTGAAATGCTGTAGCGTTTTCTGAAATGCTGTAGTGTTTTATGAAATGTTGTTTTGACTTGCACTTCAGGGCCACCATACAGTAAACCTTAGCTTTTATGCTCGCTAACGTTATTGCAAACATAAGGTCGTATATATTGGTTGGCTAGCTTGACTTCACCAGCGAGCTGGATCCATGATACTAACTTGTATGATAAAAAATATGTTGATTTTAGCAGACGGTATGCAACGATAAAAAGAAAATGTGTATAATTAATGATTGCTTTCTATTTGCTGCGGCGGCCAGCTAGCCAACTGTAACTTAAGCTTAGCTAAGATTAGCTAGCTAGCTGTTATTTAGCTACACGGCAATGGATCTTGCATTGATTACATCCTAACGAAAGTAGATAGAATAGTGGAGCCAATGGTCGAACAGTAAATTACATTATTCTAAATATGAGATTAATTCAATCTAATCTCACAACTCTATTTCGGTCAGATGCAATGGTGAGAGCAACAGTTTACTGTATGCAGTTAACTTAACGGCCACCGGTGTATTTCATTGCAAAGATTTTCTGAAATTCACACATTTTACCTTTAACTTCCATAGTTTTATAATGGGGATCAGTCTTGCCTCCTCAGGTCCTCCATCAGGTTGCCAGGCAGTACTTAAAGGTGTATTTCATGATATTAAGTGGCCGCTGATTGTAGGAAATGATACACTATGAAGCTGTCCAATCACCTAGGAGTCAAGCTATCATGATTAGCTCCTACATCAGCCACATGAAACACCATGATAACTACCTCATTGCTGTGATAGTTAGTATGCACCACATGCACAATCATATGGTAGCACTGTGCCACTACAAGAATAAAACATGCATATTTCACCTGTCTGATAGCAGTTGAGTATGCAGTGAGAGAATAAAGTACCACACCAGCCCTTAAGGTCTTGATGATGACTTGCTGGAGGTACTTGTAACCTATTGGCCAATCACCAAGAAGGATATACTGTAACATATAACATGTAGATACTGTCTCATAAGGATACATTCGTAGTTTGCCAACAATATTTTCTCTTAGCAACTGAAGCACTTTAAGTATTTTTATGGATAAGGAGCAAGAGATGGAAGAACATTTACTTTTTCAATGTTTTAAATAAATAGTTTGACATTGTGAAAAAAAGGAGCTTCAGTCAGGAGAGGAGTCCAAAGATCATCAAAAAATGTGCCTACCAACATCTCTAAAGCTCTTGGATCTAATTGTAATCATGTAACATGACTTAAGAGGCCACATTTTGTCAGGATGGATTAAATGTATAGCACACTGTTGCAGGTGTGACACTTCAACTCTCAACTTTATTTTGTACCCAGAGGACATTTGTTTTTTCAGCAGTGCATATTTCAATATATGAAAGACTGCAGTACAGTGAGGGGGAGGGAACGTGTCCTAAACACAAGTGGGCTAGAAGTGCAACAGTGGTGACCAGTGTGCAAAAGCACAGCAGTAATAATATCTAGAACTAACGTATTGATTCATACAAAAATATATCCTTAAATCCTTACTTATGCCCTCTCAAGAGGGTTGTGCTGTCTGTATTTCAGAGACCCTGCCTTCTGTTCTTTATTTCTGTGTGCCATATACAAAGACCTAGCAACCAGGTGCTTGATCAAATTCAATCATTCAAAGGCAAGCTATGAAAATGGCCGATGTACTGTAGCTCAGAGAAAAATGCAAATATAGCAAGGCAAAACAAGAGTGAATCAGGGGTTAGCCTTCGAGCACCGTAACCCTCATTTATGGGGAGAGGAGGTGACGACTTTGAATATTTAGTTTACAAAATTAAACTGACACATTCTTCTCACTGTGGCTTTGATTTGCTTAACATTTTAAAAAGGAATATGTGTGATGAAGCAATCAGACCTCGAGTCCTTCAGTCAGTTCTCTTCTAATGTTTTAATTGTGGTGTTTTCCCAGGTGTGTGTCCAGCTTCCTCAGCAGCCGGTACCGGCAGGCGGCTCAGAGCTCCTTCACCGTGCGGGCCAGAGGCTCGGACCAGGACCGGAGGAGAGGGGGCCGCTGGGAGGGGTCTGAGGCCTCAGCAGGGTCAGGTCAGCCTTCATCTGCGGCCTCACCCAGTCAAGTGGACGGAAGGAAAGTGGATATGTTGAAGAGTGGATGCCTCAGCCTTTATTGAACAACTAACAGATGGAGTTTACAGAATACAGCAATCCTATGTGATTAAGCCATTCAAGATATCACATCGGCTTATCAGCATGATATTTATGAGATCTTACACTTCATAACCTATCTGCATGGTGTCAAACATTGCTGTTTTCGTCCATGTCAAAGCCTTGCACTCTTTCTTCAGCGGGTATATTGTCATACTGCAAATTGATCATAAGGAAGCTAATGCACGCAGCCTTCAGAAGTGTGTTCAGGCTCAGGGAGGTAAAAAAAAACGCTGGAATCACTCTCTTTCCTTAATGATGTCCACACAGAGACAATGGGGCGCCGCTCTGATTAGTGTCACCTGTCCTTGTGCATCTCATCAGCTCCATTATGGCTCCATCTCCCATGCTTCTTCTGCTAATTGAATAGCCTGTGAAGTGGTGACGAGGACAGGGGCGAGAGCAGCGTCTGTCCCACTGCTGCTTCACAAATGAGAGTGAAGCTTCCCAGTGAGACACTACTGAGGCTCTTAAAACATAAACCATTATCATACAGATGGAAAAGATGCTAACAAGTAGCCCTCATGTTATATTGTCATATCGTCTACGGATTATGTTATCTGTAACAGCTTTCAATTGGCATCTAGTGTTTGTTTTCAGAGGGCCGATATGCTGCACTGCACATTTCTTTAGTGTATCAGAATGAGTGTTAATATTAGAGGCAGAGGTTTGATATGTTGAAAATATGCCTACTTGGAAAGGAAATATATGTCGTTCAATACTCTGCAGCTGAGCTTGAGTTAGCACAAAGACAAGGGGGAAAAAAGCTTGGTCAATGGTAATAAAAGTCGAACTACTAGGACATCTTTCACTAATAAATCAACAATGCACACCTTGTTCGTTTCATTCATAAAAAATGAGAGTGTTAGAAATGGCAATTCTGTGTTATATAGTATATTTCCAAATTGTCCCCAAAAAATGTTTTTATTGTCAAAATATCCCATAAAAATATGATGGTTCCATTTCTGATCCAGTGGTCACCTGCTGCTTGCGGTTGTGGTTCTTGTTCTAATGTAGAATTGTATATGCATTTGGAGGGACCTTCTGTCAAGGAATCACAATTTAATTTAGTTGGACAATCCCATGACCTCCTGGCCTTAAAGACTGACATACTGTAGAGAAGATAGAAACTGGCCTCCAGTTGTTTGAGAATGGCCACTAACCTCCAAATCTAATGGCGCATTTCCACTACACGGTCGGCCTCGGCCACACTCGGTACGGCTCGGTACGGCTTGGCCGCGTTGGGCCTTAACAGGGCCGACTCACTTCATGCTGCGCTTCCATTACAGTTTAGGAACTGGGGTAGTTACTATAGTAACGCAGTGTAGGCGGAGCCGTGACGTCATCTTCAATGAGAAATCCAGAAACACAACACAGCCGTTAGCTGTGAGCACTCAGAGCTCACAGCTCCTTATATATGTTCAGAAACTCGACAAAAGTTAAACAAGTACACACCACAGACTGCCTGTGTCATGGTGAATACAGTCGCTGCTGTATTTATGTCTGTATAGGCCGTTGTTGTGAGTGTGGACGGTCGGGGCATATACTGCGTTAGCTTAGCCAATCTCCATCTAGAAAAATACGAATTTTAAAAGGTTTTTCGCCTGCCGTCTGTCTGCAGACTTGACAAAGCATTAATTCATGGTTTTTACTAACCGGTATCAGTATGTTGTTACTTCGGCATCATTTTGAAACGTGTATTACAATTAAATCACGGTCAAATATGTCCATCTTGTTGTAGTTCTAGCCCTCTTGCCAGCGCTCCTCTCTCTAGTTTAGCATACTCAGCCCTGTTTGTTGGCCCCGATAGAACCACAATTTTCTAGGGCCAGAAAAGAGGGGAAAAAGTGGCCCCGCGCCGTGCCGCGCCGGAACGAGGCCTAGTGGAAGCACAACCAAAAAAGGGGACGGCACGACACGGCACGCTTAAAGCGAGCTACGCGCTGCAATGGAAATGCGCCATTAGAGATGATTGAGACTGGTCCAAATGACGGTGCTGCAGCAGAGAGGTTGGTGGATCAGTTCAATGATGTCCTCTCCCATTTTGCAGATGCAGCTGTTTTCAGGAGATTTTCCATGAGGTTTCTCTGGGTTTTTACCAATCCTCCAGCAATATATGGACTGTCCCACTTGCTTTACCTGCTCTCTCGATCCTTGCTCTGGAAACATCCTAGATTCCAATTAGGCTGTTTGCAGAACCGCCCCTTTGGAGATCAGACCACTGTGGAATTCACCTCTTGCTTTAACCATTCGGCAGTAGTGGCGCGAATGAAACCCTTCCCCAAAGTACTTTGTTAAAGTGTGGTCTTAGGAACCTCAGAGGAACCGAGAGGCTGTCCAGAGAACACCGTACTGGATGTTTTCTTTAAATCTTGCATAGACGCTCGTTAAAGTCACAGTGTGCCCTCTAGATTTTGTGAAGATGTGTGGAAGACAAAAGGTTTGAGAATCTTCCCAAACAACAAGTCTAGGCATCAAAATAACTGAAATGATGTCTTAAGGCAGAGAAAATGGCGTTCTGCAGTGGTTGCTGTGAGTTCTCTCAGAAAAGAGGACACTCAAAGATAAATAAGATTGCAAGGACAATGGGTAACATGAGAAGCACAGGAAAGCTTAAATGCTCCAATGGGGGTGGCCAGAAAGAAGGAAGAATGCTCCGTCAGTAACAGGCAGTGCTAATGAGCTAAAGGTTTATTACAGTGTGTGTGGTGCCTGTGTGAAGCCAAATAAGCGACCTTGAGGTTATGAAAGGCGCTATATAAATTCAAGTTATTATTATTATTATTATTTTAAGAATATGGCCCAGACGGACTACAGGCACAGGTCCTTAAAGAGCCAATTAAAGGGAGTCTTTACAAGGTAATTCCAGTCACACACAGCGCCCAAACAAGGGAAAATCTCAATCATTGAGGCCGTTCCCCGAAAAACTCTATGATTGTCAACCAATCAACATCACTCCTGTTCTTTGTAAAACCGTCGGCGGTGTTAAAGCTAGTCCTCAAAATACTCAAAATACTCAAGTAAAGTATACTTGTACTTTTCCATTTTATGTTACTTTCTACTTCTACTCCACTACAATTCAGAGGTAAATATTGTACTTTTAATCCACTACATTTATTTAATACCTTTAGTTACTTTGCAGATATACATTAATGATTAACAATATGATCAACACTTAAATAACACTTAGTTGGACCAAATTCATGAAATAAAGTTATTAAAATGAGTTCCTCCTTTACCAGTTTGATAAACACATCAATACATCAATAATTATAATCAAAACATATCATACATATGATTGTGAAATGGCCCAGTTTGCTTAATAAGTACTTTTACCTTTTATACTTTAAGTATATTTAGATGCCAATACTTCTGTACTTTTACTTGAGTAACATTTAGAATGCAGGACTTTTACTTGTAACAGAGTATTCCTACACTCTGGTACTTCTACTTTTACTTAAGTACAAGATTTGAGTACTTCTCCCACAACTGATGGCATGAATGTTGCCCTGCTTTGTGTAATATGTAAGGATTTCATTTTGTGGGTTGTTGTTGACTCATTGATATTGGGGTTAATAGTGGTGTTATTTGTCTTTCTATCTGACAACCATTAGTGGAACAACACCCGACCCCTTCCTTCTCCTGTACACAATCATTTGAGATGAAAGTGAGGGTTTTTAATATGCAGAAGACACAGCCTTAGTTGGCCTTCGTGTCTGGCACGAAACAATTCAATGTTGATTGCACTTAAGATATAATCATTTGTGCCATGCAGGGTTTCAGAAGAAAGCCAAATGTATTTGACATCATCGCACAGACTGACGGCCAATTTAACTGAAAAGATGAACTATATTTAAGAAAATGCACACATGGCTTTATTTCGTTAGAACACAACGAGCAAGTCAGTGAAAAATGTTTACAAAACCCTGTTTGAGAGTGACTGTTTGAACTGCGAGCTGCAGAATGAGATGGAAAGGATAGTTGGCATCGCCAGCGAAATAATTGGGACGCCCCAGCTTTGTGAGCTATGTAGCATCAGGACAACAGCATTCTCAATTTCATATTCAGACCATTAATATACAAGCAAACAACTATTTGCCATGTCAAAAGAGTAAGGGAGGCTTTAACCAAACATTGTTCCAAGAAAGAATTATATTCTAAGTTCAATCAGCATTTTAAAGTTTAAAAACATTACAGATCTTGCCACAAATCTTACGCCACAGTATTTTGTTTAAGGCTTAAAGCTGTTTAAGGTATTTATCTGTCATTTTCTTTGTGAGCACTGTAGTATAAGCTTTACTTTCTCACTGGTATATTGTATCCAGATGTGTTCTTTATAATACTTGTTTTATGTTACCTGTTGTTGTGCCGCTTTAATGTTTTGGTGTGCCACCAACAACTTTGCAGTATGGTGTACAATGCACTTGTATTGTATTCTGTTTTAAACAAAAATGTTCCTTTACAACTACCAAAATACTGATGTGATGGAGAATAAAGACATTTTTAAAGAATATACTCTTTTTTAAACAGCTGTGCATTGTAGTTTTAAGAAAGCTTAACTCTTAACTGTCTTTTCTCCTTTGGGACTATTTTCAGCAGCGGATTAATCCACAGGTGGAGCTTTAGTGAGTAACTGGGGCAGCAGGAGGTGCATGTGGGATATATTCAAATGAAACTGCAGTGTGTGTTCACGGTACTGAAGGAACGTGGCCGGTGTGGCTCTTTCTGTCTTTAATAGTTTGGGAACACATTGAAGCTCTGTGCCACAGAGGAACAAGATACATCTGTGGAAACACAGATACATATTTTGAGCAGAATCACTTCACTTTTGGTTTTGGGCTTCTCATGGGATTTGTTGATAATGAGAATAATAAAGAATATCAACAGCCTTATCCTTTGTGCGTACGGCAAATGTGTTCATGCTCTTGAAAATCCCTGTTGTAATTTATGACATTTTCACGTTGAGATGAATGGCTGAGAGCTCTCCTTGAGACAATTATGCTAAATAATCCAAACACAAACACTCAGACATTATGTCCAAACCATTCACCACGCAATAATCTGATGTCATCATTCGGGTCATTTTGTCCCCCAGTTATACTATCATATGTTTGTTATAAATGTACTGTCAATAAATTATCCTCTAAACTGTGTTTTAATGAAGTTATGATATGAAATATCTGAAAGTCTGCCGTAGACCATCATTGAACTACATGGTTAAAAAACTGTTGGTACAAATGAAAAGGGGGACAGGTCTCTGTTTGATGTTTGCACTGACTCCTCTCCAGGTCTGTGTGTTTAGTCAAAGAACATACATAAGATATTTTCCAGATCTGCAAAGAAAACCTTGAAATATAATGAGCCTTTTATTTTGAGTGGATAAACAGTGGCAGCTGTGATGCAGGGTGGTGTTGGTGCTCTGCTGCAGCCGGAGCTCTGCTGCCTGAGCCGAGGACGCTAATGTGGAGGATCCTGCTCCCTGTGCAGCTCATCCTCTCACCCCCCTCCGTCTCACCCCTCTCCGTCTCTCCATCTCACCTCTCCATCTCTCCTCTCCGTCTCAGTGGTCTCCATCTCACCCCTCGGTCTCACCCCTCTCCGTCTCACCTCTCCGTCTCACCCCTCTCAGTCTCACCTCTCCGCCCCTCCGTCTCACCTCTCCGTCTCTCCTCTCCGTCTCACCTCTCTCCGTCTCTCCTCTCCGTCTCCCCTCTCTGTCTCACCTCTCCGTCTCACCCCTCCGTCTCACCCCTCCGTCTCACCTCTCCGCCCCTCCGCCCCTCCGTCTCACCTCTCCATCTCTCCTCTCTGTCTCACCTCTCTCCGTCTCTCCTCTCCGTCTCCCCTCTCTGTCTCATCTCTCCGTCTCACCCCTCCGTCTCACCCCTCCGTCTCACCTCTCCGTCTCACCCCTCCGTCTCACCTCTCCGTCTCTCCTCTCTGTCTCCTCTCTGTGTCTCCCCTCTCCGTCTCCCCTCTCTGTCTCATCTCTCCGTCTCACCCCTCCGTCTCACCTCTCCGTCTCACCCCTCCGTCTCACCTCTCTGTCTCCCCTCTCCGTCTCACCCCTCCGTCTCACCTCTCACAGCAAAGTGACTCTCAGCAGTGCGCCACCTCAGCCCTTTCTATAGACACCACAGAAGAAGTCCAGCAGTATCCCCCCCACTACCTGCTGAATGCCACAGCGACAGGACTGCAGAGACTCCAGTGTCCCCATGCCTGTGTGGTTCTGGGCTTAATGTGAGTGCGTGGGGCCAGATGGACACTTTCATGAGTGTATGAGTGTGGATTATTCTGTGGGCTATATCTGGGACTCCACGTGGTACAGCAGACTGTAGGAGAGGCAGGTGTGGGGGGGGGGGGGGCACCCCTCCAGTGGGCTTTCTTACATCTACACCCACCGACAGGGCACTGCCGCCATGACACACCTAAAGGTTACTGCACACAGAGGTGGGAGGAGTAGGTAAAAGTAGAAGTACCAGAGAGTAGGAATACTCTGTTACAGTAAAAGTCCTGCATTCAAAATGTTACTCAAGTAAAAGTACAAAAGTATTAGCATCAAAGTATACTTAAAGTACCAAAAGTAACAGTAGTCATTGTGCAGATTGGTCCATTTCAGAATAATATATATGTTTTATAATGATTGATCATGAAAGTGTTCTCAAAGCTGGTAAAGGTGCAGCTAGTTTGAATGACTTTGTATACTGCAGGGTAGCTTGTGAATTTACTCCAGGTGGAACTAAAGTCTGATTTAACACTTGATTAGATTTCACATCATTCATCCAGATCTGTAAAGTAACTAAAGATATTAAATAAATGTAGTGGAGTAAAAGTACACCATTAACCTCTGAATTATAGTGAAGTAGAAGTACAAAGTAGTATTAAATGGAAACAAGTAAAGTACAAGTCTCTCAAAATGTGACTTAAGTACAGTACTAGAGTAAATGTACTTAGTTACTTCCCACCTCTCACAACGCAGCAGCAGCTCTCAGGTGTCAGCTGGGACTCTTTACAGATCCTCCATCCAGCAAACGCTTTTTCCCACAAAATATTTTCCCCTTATACACATTTTGAGAACAATACTGGCTGTGGTGTCTTGCTCAAGGACATTTTGTAATGTGGACAAGAGGAGCCACCCCACTCCAATGATTAATGGCCTACCTACTCTACCACCTGAGCAGCAGCTGCCCATAATATGAACATGCCACCACCAGCCACACATTAGCTCATAGTGCTACGTTCATTGAGGGCAGTGTTTATCAGCGGGTCAAACAGGCAGACTGCAGACCATAGAGTCATACTGTATGTCAAGAGAAACAATAAAACAATAAGGTAAGGGCTTAATCAAGCAACAGTTATCAATATACAGCTATTTTAATCATTGTTCAATCATTTCAAGAAGTATCACCTCAATCAAGCAAACTGTATTTATATAGTACTTTTCAAACAAGAAGGTAACACAAAGTGCTTCACAAACCACAAAGAAAGTATACCCCTCCCCTTCCCAGCTAATAAATACCAAGTAAAACAAGTTGTGATTGATAAAACTTAAAACCAATAGAAGTCAATAAACACAGGGCTGAATAAAACAAGAATAACATAAATAAATAAATTAAATTAAATTAGATAAATAAGAACAGAATAAAAAAGAAAAAGGAAAAAATATACATGTTATAGTTAATTAAAAAAAAGGTTTAATAAGCCATGTTAAAAAGGTGGGTCTTAAGTTGGCTCTATCTGCAGTAAAATCAAAAATTGAGAATTATCGAATCATGAGGCCAGCGAAGATTCATAACTACAGAATCCTTATTTTTCTTTGGCCACTTTCTAATCACAACATTTGCAGATATACAGGTTATTGTCGCGGAAAATGTAAAGAGGCCCTCCTTCACTCCATTGTAATGATTCCTATTATCTGACATATAATAGACTAAGCAGCAATTACAAAACGTTACTTACACTGACAGAAACATCCTTTGTTGGTATCACAGCCACAATGAGCTTGTCTTTTTGCAGTAATAAACATTTGCATATCATTAAAATCTCCCCATTCAATTCACCAATCAATATACTCAATAAGATACTGAATGTGTTTCAGTCAAAAATGTGTATCTTCAAATTAAAATATTAAACGTATACATTGTCAAATTCAAAACATTACATTAAGAAGTTAAATTCTGGTTGCTGCCCAAATTATTATTAGTATTTATAATACGCCTGACAGATATCAGATTGAACTGATGCCAGGGCCTTTGTGAAATCAGAGCTCATTAGCCGAGTCCACATCATGATGCGCTCCATCAGGAGAGATGGACCTGGCTGCTGGGATCCAGAGTCACACGGCGCAGCGTCAGACCGCATGTGAACACCAGATCTGCTTTGAAGCCCCAACACTCAGATCTGGATCCGCGTGTCAGAGAGCCAAAAGTCCCGGGCTGTGAGAGACGGGGGATCTGCTTTTCAGTTGGCTACCTGTTGAGGAGGATTAAACGAAATACAGATGGTGTTTACATATTTAACAAACAAAGGCAATCTCTCTTCTGATCCTGGAAAAAACATTTTCTACCATGAGAGGTTGTAGTTAGAAGTGGCAAAATAACTTGTAACTATGTTGGGAAAATGGGCCTCCTTGGAAGCCCCTAAACATGGTAAAGTTCCCTCTAAGGTGCCCATTCAGTGGAGAAAATATTCTTAAAGCCTTCTATGATGCCCTTTAATGAAGAACATTTGATTAAAATCCCTCAAGAGTGGCTATAAAATTAAGAAAACATGATCAATCTGGAGCATTTTTTTCATCTTTACCTCTGCCCCTCACATGTTGAAGTCTGCCACTGAACTGTGGCTGTGAGGTAGTTTGGGGTCCTCTGATTGGTAGGTTGGTTCGATCTCAGGAGTCAACTTCCTTGGGCAAGAAACGGTGGGTTACGTATTGTAACCCTAGTTATATAAGCACAGGCGGAGCCCTCTAATGGACTCTATGGGTACTACCTCTCCACCATACTATGCGAGCATTCATCAACTGAAATATCTATAACCGTAGCCGGCCCCCTGGGGCGGGCCTACCTGAATGCGCGTGCAAGCCCACCGTATATAAGGCGGCCTCGCTTCCTGGCTGTCATCCTACACTTCTCTTCAGCGAGCAGCATAGGACAGACAGGGCCCCGAGTAGAGGGCTCCGCCTGTGCTTTTATAACTAGGGTTACAATACGTAACCCACCGTTATATCTCACACAGGCTCCGCCCTCTACTGGACTCTATGGGTACAGTGGGTGGAGCCCTGATGCCTAAACGCCCTGTCGTCCAACAACATCGAGTCACCACACTGCCCCTGACCGGCTTTTGGTTGCCAGCCCCTGCACCGCAACCCCCTCTCCCCCGGTTGTGACCGTGGAGAAGTGGGGGCCACAGCTTACCTGGCTGGTAGGGCACACTCAGACACACTTACCTCGTGAATAGTGTGCCTGGAAAACATTGAGGAGGGCTCAATGTTTCCTCCAGCCCTGTATGGGGCTTACTGCGCACCACGTTTCCCGGGTCCCTAAGGAGCATGGGAAAACATAAGTGCACTATGTCCCAGGGCGGGGGGGGTCAGATACCTGCTGAGGGGGGGCACACCGGGACACTCCGTGTCCGAGCGGCCCTGCACCCTGAGAATTCCAGCCCATGTTGCCACTGGAGCCTTCGTTCTCAGTGGCTGTCGCCACGTCGCCTCCACACACTGCCAGATGTCTGGCAAGGGGGGCGAATCGAAGGCCGGCTGCGTCGGACGAGCTGGGCCGTAGAAGCCCTGACGGAGGCGGCTCACCGGCCTCGGTGGCAGCGGCGGGGGGAGCGGTAAGCCTACATGCTCCGCCGCCATAGTCATCACCGCCGGGAAGTCCTGCCGCGCAGACCTGTGCTGTGGACCCTCCTGGAGGCCAGGCCCGGAAGCATCAGACAACGAGGTGTTGTCGTCGTCTTCCTCCTCGACGAACGGAGCCGCCCGACCCGCTGGCATGGCGAACACGAAGGGCACCGTAACATCCTGCTCCTCCATCTCCACCACCTCGAGGTCCCGGACCTCCGCCTCTTCCGGCGAGACATACTGCGCCTGGAAGTGCTCCAGACGCCGGCGGCGGCTGATCCGCGGGATCAGGCGGCAGGCGTTGCAGGCCGGGGACTGGATCAGGCCGGCCACCGCTTGGTCAGGCCCCAGGCACTCGAAGCAGCGGCGGTGGAGATTGGTACCCGCAATTAAGCCCGGGCACGAAGGGCAGAGTCGTTGCTCCATTAGTGGTGAGTCCATGACTTTTCCTTTCAACTTTCTGTCTTTTCTCGCTCTAAGCTCAGTTGTTTCCTTGCTCGCTGAAGAGAAAAGGATGACAGCCAGGAGGCGAGGCCGCCTTATATACGGTGGGCTTGCGCGTGCATTCAGGTAGGCCCGCCCCAGGGGGCCGGCTACGGTTATAGATATTTCAGTTGATGAATGCTCGCATAGTATGGTTGAGAGGTAGTACCCATAGAGTCCAGTACAGGGCGGAGCCTGTGTGAGATATAACCTAACCCCAAGATGCTCCGAGTGGCCGGTTGTCTGAATATTAGCTTCCTTGAGCAGGTGGCCCCTATAAATGTATATGTAGAGCGCTTTGAGGAGACGTAAAGACTGGATAAAGCGCTGTGTAAAATCCAGTCCTTTTAACATGAACAGTTCTGTAGCATTTCTTCAATCATCACCATTTGGAATAATACCTTTCTCTTAACCTGTTAAGCCCGAGAGACCCCAGTACCGGGGCACTGCCGCAACATCTTGCAGGAAACAGTGTCTGAGGGCATGTTCATTTAATAAAACTATTAATGTTTTATATCCATGTAACGGGAAGAAACTCATCTAGCTGATCTTTTTTTTTTTTTTTTCAAAAGAAAACCCACAATGCCTCTGAATTAGCAACGAGCGAAAGATGCTAACACCATACTGCACCGAAGATCACTCACAAAACCTTATTATTTATCTTTTCACCACATCGAACACATCGATTCACATCGTGAGGTGACACAGAATCGATTGACACTGACATTACCACTGAATTATACGTATTTGCGACGTTATAAGCAAAAACGGACATCAAAACAGGTGACGCTAGGTAGCTAAAAATGCTAACATTTTTACCTTGGCTCTGTAGTCTCTCCAAAGTGGTCTTCAATGGCATTAAAACGATAAAAACGCTGCTGAAGTTAATCCATAGGTTAATCTAATGTGTCTGTGTCCCTTTGAAATGATTTCTGATAATCCATAAGCATTAAAACTGCTTTTCCGTTTCCAGATGTCAAAGCTAGAGATAGGTTCACTCTTATTGAAAATGAAATGCCCGAAGCCCCCACCTTTTCTCTTCACAACGTGTGTGTGTGGGGGACTCCCCCTTCAATTCTATTGGCTCTAACGGTCAGAAAGAGGTGTCAACCATCAAAATCGAGCAAGGGGGGCCAGAGATATGGAAAATCCACCCAAATGACCCCAGAAGTGATTTATTTTTGCTAAATCTCTCTAAAAAGGTCAAATGTCACTTGTTTTGCATCAATCTTGATACAGGGTACTTATTATATGTTGTACTTTGGATTCCTAAAGCTTTTAGTCTACTAACCCATCATCCAAGGGTGGTTTTCACTATAAGTAAAAAAGAATTTTTGGACGGACACTATAACTTACAGTTTTTTACAATGTAAAATCTGAATTTTCTTTAAAATAAAAAACATCTATATTGATTCTGACTTTTCTACATCCAACTCACAGGTTTATCATTACTTTGAGAAAAAAGATTATTAATTTAACCCTCTTAGAAGGGAAGATATGGTCATTTGTTCTGGGAATGTCATTTTCGAGCCTGAGACCTGAAAAACAGGCTCAGGGCTTAACAGGTTAAAGTGTTCCCACAGCGTTCCTCATGAGTCTCTGGCTGCAGACAGGAAGTCATGCAAGATGTTTTTTCTGGCCTGTGACAGAATCACATGTGACCTTGAGATCACCTCTAGAGGACGGAGGCTGCTCTCTGGGTTGAGTCTGATCCGGCGGGTCGACTTGAATAAATTAACTGAATTACCAGCTGCCGTTTGCGGGCTCCAGGATGCAGGGTGGCATGTGCACACCATTACAACAATGATAAGGATATCTGCATGGCCTGTGTTAAAGGAATTACACATAGCACACAGAGCCTTTAAGAGAGTCTGACAGTTGTGCGCACACTAGCAACTTAGTATGACATGAGAACGTGGCTGCAGAACGACTCGCTGCCTGGCCCGAGTCGGGGCCCTGGCTCACTGAGGAGTCAAACAAAAAAGGACAGTGTTATTGTGATGCAAATGACCACAGTATTGTGCTTTAATAATGCAATAATACGTCCCTTTTGTGCAGATAGCATCACAAGATGCACAATAACACAAAATGATGTCCTCCGAGGTTCTTTAAAGCGATATGACATCAAGCCCTGACACTGCAGGAAGTGCTTACTGCCTGTCCAACTGCTTTTGTCTCCGGCTTTGATAAAAGCAGATGAAGGATAGAAGGCTACTTTGAATCCTGGCCACTATAGGACCGTCCATTTGCATTATATTATGTATATTGAATTCAGCTCCATCCTAACGCTTGAATGTAAACTGAATTTAGGTCTTTAAGGAGGAAGTGTTGTAGCTTAAACGCAGGACACGTGGCAAGGTGTCCGATAACTGTGTCTCCACCTGTAATCTGATGCCGCTGAGAGGAAGGATCGGCGTCACTTCTGCGGGGTGATTTATGATTGAGGACATGTTAATAAAAATATCAAAACAATCTGAGCTCTGGAGGGGAAGATACCGGTCCGCTATGTACATCATGCTCGACAGGCCTGTGCAGGGACGCCTGCTCGCTGATATTATGCTTGTATGGATGCCCCGCTGCCCTGCTCCTGAATACAATATGCAGCTGTTGTTTTTGGGAGGGTCGGGGGGGGCAGTAGCACTACTCACACAAGGTGACATTTGCAGGAACATGTGCACTTACAGCCTGAGGTGAACCAGTACGGTCCAAAAGGAAACAGGAATGGTTTTCATCCTTTACATGGCACACCAAAGAGCTGATATGAGTCTTTAATTTGGGCCCAATGGAGTCAAATGCATCCAGTGGAACGGGGTGTTTCTAAATCTCCTCTTACTAAAGGATGCATATCCTAACTCACTGGAGAGACACACTCAAATAGTTCATTAAACACCCTGACTGACTGGATGAGAAGATGTAGCACTGTGTTCACTTCTCACAGATCTTTTTCTCCCTCCCTCTCGCCTTTGATGGATTTATATCGAGTATGGGCGTGGACGCAGAGTCATTAAGTACGTGTTAAAAGATGCTGCAGGGATGTAGCCTGTAATACTCACTCAATTCCATTCCAATATCACTGTTCCTGAAATCTCAGTGATTTTCTGTCCTCATGTTTTGCCCAACACAAAATCATCACAAAGTACTCTGTCAGAAAGAAAAAATTCTGAATCATGGAATTGGCTGCAGACGTTGTCACTCTGATGCAGAAGGAAGCCTTGATTCGAAAAGTCCTTTACACTTAGGATGGCTTTGTGATGTCTTCAACAAGTTGCTGTAATAATTTGCTTGTTTTAATACAGCAATGTGTTCTCTTCAGCTACCTCGCCATGTCATTTCTGTATGTGATGTCATTTTTTCAGTAAGCTAAGACTGTCAGATGTCAGAAGTGAAGCAGCTGAAGCCTTGGTTGCCCAGACGCAGTGTTGAGTAAAGTGCGGGGCTTAGCAGCCTTTTAGTGTGAGATCATTCCATGCACACAGCTGCACAGCTCCACATGTCTCTGTGCTGTTTCCACTTGTTAAAGTGTGTTTTCTTCAGATTGCCTCTGACCTTTTAAATTGAAGTCAATGGGGAGATGCTTAGAGGACACTTCTGGTTTACAACAACTCTACTTTTTTTGCCTATATTCTTTAACATGAGAGCAACCAATCAGGATATGTTCTTTCTACGTCATGGCCCCGCCCCTTTATGGGTGAAAATATCTGCTGTCATTTTACTGGCGGTAAATATAAAGTCTGATGTCTTTGACAGTGAGATAAAAAAGAATTAAGAATTCCATCCTTTTTTGTCTACAAGGTGCCCAAATACGATGGTCAGTCGGGCAAACATTACAGCACGTAATTGGAAATCGATGACTTGTGTCAATATGGTAAAATAAGAAGCAGAAAGGGATGGATTCAGGCTCACTGGAACTGGGGTTTCCTAGGCTTGTCAGTGTTTTATATTTAAATGCAGCATTGACAGACCGGGTCCATTCGGATAAACGTTGAATCTTTTTGCTGTTTGACATGCAGTACACCACATAGCAGCTTTTAGTTCAGACCATATTTTTCTGCTTGGTGCTGATTCTTTGTTTTCGTAACGCTGCTCTCATTTATTGGTTATGACACAATTGTATTCACCAATTAAATTGCTAAGACGTGGGAACACGGCCTCATCGCTACAATGAAGTCTGACGTGTAAACCAGTCAACAGAGGAACCGTTTTCAGAAAATCTAGTTTGTACAACTAACATGTAGTTTATTGAAATTGAATACAATGCAACCCACATCATTTAATGGCGAACACATTTGTGATCAGTCAGTGTTCCTGTATGTCCCTCTGCTGCCACACTGAAGGAACATGAGTCACACGGTACAGTAAAGGATCAGTGTGCTGCGGCTCAAGAGCTGTCAGATGGCTGATCATTCGGATGTATTCCAGGATGGACTATTAGAAAGACAACTATTGCTCCAGTCTAACAGCAGGCTGTGAAGACATGGTGTTACCTTTGTGGCCTTCACTTTGCTGTCAGACACCCCAGACTCCATGGGCAAAAACTGTCATTTTACCTTGCAGGAACACAGGAGTAATTGTTCTATAAATGCATCAGTCGGTTAGTTAGTTTGTGTTATTGTGTGACTTTCGTGACTCAACTGACCCTGAAAAACAACAAATTCAGACAGAATTAAAAACAATGCAATTGATGCACTGGTAAATCAGCAACTTCTACACTCCAATGCAAAGTAATATTACATCTTTTGTCAATGCAGTCTGGTGGTTTTGAAGAAAGCATTTAACAGATTTGGTTCCCCGGTTGAAAAGGACTTGGTAAATATAAAGATAATGATATGAATTTGACAGGTCAACATTTACTGTAGGGGAAACATTGACTATGGATACGTAGGCCTTCTCCATACAACCCCTCTGATGCTTTTGTTAGGCTTCACGTGAAGTGACTGGAGATGAGAACCCGCTACGCAAGCACTTAGACAGAAACAGTGGTGAAGTGTCAACAAATAGGCTTTATTTGACCACGGCACAGGCAAGGTGCAGACGAGGAGCTCAGAGAAGGGAGACGAGGAGCAGGACAGACCAGGGGGAGGCTGGACGTGGCAGGCAGAGCGGCAGGTGTGTGTGGATCTGGAACAGGAAAGAAGCAGGGTTAGAAAGGAATATCCTCTCACTAGGAGCATCAAAAAAGTTACTAGGAAAAATGCTAGTAGGCCTGGACGATAGTTTACCACTGAAGAATAAACGAAGAACTGGCGAAGACTGAGGATGGGAACCAGGGTTTTAAGCAGGTGCAGGTGAGTAGTGGCAATCAATGAGATGAACAACAGCAGCGGAGGTGAGTTGGCGGGAATCAGAATGTAGGTCAGCCACGCCCAGCCAGGAAGACAGACACACAAAAACAGAAGCGGAAAAGAAGGAGGGAGCACTGTAGATCCTCACACTTTTAGTTGCATTTTGAAAAATGCTCATCACTGATTTTTAGCAATTTCAATATGTCCTCAATTAACTTGGTGTCATGTTTACCAGTTGATGACTTAAACTATGGATATAAGACTCAGAACAGTGCAAATCTCCATCAGACACGTCTTCTTCCCCTCCGAAACAAAGAAGAGATGAATCTCCCTAAATTGGGGGGTGTGGCTCAGTGCGCTGATCTTCGGATCAGAGGGGCACAGGTTCAAACACCAACTGCAGTCAGCATGTCGTTGTGTCCCTGAGACACTTCACCCCAAATTGCTCCTGTGGGGATTGCCCACTGTACTGAATGTATGTAAGTCGCTTTGGATAAAAGCGTCTAACAAGTGACATGTAATGTAATGTAATGTAATGTAATGTAATGTAATGTCCCTACAGGCTCCCTTACAGCCAAGATGGTGATGAAGAATAAAAAAGGGGATATTTTATCCTGCCTAACATTAGTGGATTATAACATATTGGGGTTGCAGTTAGATGAGATAGCAGGTGCTCAAATGCGGAATTAATTAAATTGCAGATTCTTCTGCAAAATGAGATCAAACCTGCCTATGTTTGTCGGGTGTTAAACCACGACAAGATACACACACACAACACAACACATTATCTCCCTATAGGATTACGCATTGTGAAGATAATGAATCAAAATGATGATTAAATAGGTAGGTGCTTTGGAAAGTTGCCCAAACTGGTGATTTGTGACACTTTAGCTGATGATATGGGGTTTTCACAACAGTTGACTGCTAATAATTGACAAAAACGAGTGTGTGTTGAGTCTGAAAATCCTATTCCTGAACCATTTTCACCCTCCCCTACCATAACCTGTTCGCAGTTAGTTTTTGCAGCACTGCCTTTATTGATTTCAAATGATCTAGTTTTGAATCAGCGTCTCCTAACTATGCAGAAAAACATTCCTTCTAGATACATTTCGCCCAACATGAGCTGTCGCACCCTGACACTGGCAAACTGAGACTTGTATAAATGTCAAGAGAGATGTGTCCTCCTTTTGTTCGCTGCAGAATTTGCCAGCAGCTCATTTCCTCCAGGAGCACATTAACAAAGCAGTTAATTCTATCATTAATTAAAAGGAATCACAATTCAGTGAACACTTCAAATTAATCTTTAGAGATTTGCTCTCACTCAATGCTCCCATTCTATTTCCTTTGTCTCTTCGAAGAAATTGCAGCTCGAGAGGCATGTTGTTTTTTCCCCTCGTCATTTATGTCAGTCTGGTTCTGTGTAGCTCCGTTAGCAAAGCATGTCGCCAGCACTGCCAGGTTTTACAGTGTGATTGCAAAGGGATCCAGCCATGCAACACATGAATACACTCGTAGCATTAGCAGGGTGCTAACAGGAGGCAACGTTTTTGTATAATAAAGGGGAAATACTAAATAAAATGATTTTAAGTGGATGGTTCGAGTTTTTGAAGTGGGGTTTAATGAGGTTCTTATTCAGCAACACAGAAGAATACATATCAGCTTAATAGTTCACTGTAATTACATTATATTCTCTGCTTTACTTTGCTGTCAGACACCAGACTCCATCGACAAATACAGTGTTTTTATATCGCAGGAACACTGCACTAACCGCAACTTCTACACTCCAATGCAAAGTAAAATTACGTCTTTTGTCAATGCAGTTGTTTTGAAGAAAGTGTAAATAACAGATTTGGTTCCCTGGTTGCAATGGACTGTGTGATTATACCGGATATGAATGTAGTGTGTCTAAATATGCTATGCATTTCACATAACTCTATTACGTGAGTTGAAAGCAATAATATTAAGTTGAACCCTAATTTTTTTTTTATTTGAACTTAAAATTATTTCTTTCAACTAACCTAATACAGTAATCTGTTGACATAAAACATTTAATTAAAGTCAACATTTCAGTTTCTTCAGTGTGTAGGTAACACACTGACTATGGAGTCCCTCATACAACCTTCTTCAAACCATCCTTACTATCCCTTTAATTTGAATTAATTACATTTATCTTGCCGTACATTTGTATCTACATGTCGCTACATTAAATAAAGCGCCTGAGTTCACGTGAACTTCATCCGAAAGGCAATGTTTTTGTACTGAATCCCACATCTCATCTAGAATCCTGCAGTGAAATATTTTCTCAGCAGCAGAGTGCGATGTGGCCGTTGGCCTCGGTGAGCTGTTTATCTCTCTTGTCACTGGAGTTGTGTTATAAATACCCTGCGCTCGGTGTCTCCACAGTAAGGAGCCACTTGGAGGGTGATAAGGTGCTAATTAGCAACAGTTAGCAGAAGTAAAAAAAAAAAACACATGAGCAGAATGAAGCACATCTCTCCGTTGCCGCTGAGCGTTCTCCTCCGCTCGCACACACCGCATCCCCTTTATTAACACTGTGTACAAGAAACTCTCTGTTTTCTTCCTTCCAGGCAAGCCAGGTCTGACAAATGAAGGCTGTGGAGTCATTAGATTAAGATAAGAACTTATCTTTTACTCTGAGACAGACTTTTATCTATTCTATTTTTTTCTCTCCCATCTCCTTGGTTCCCTCTCCCCCCTCATTCACTGTGAGATTGTTAGAGTAATTGGGATGTTATGTGACCGGAGAGGCCAGATAAGTTTTTAACCCTGTCATGGATTAACCTTTCATGTCGGAGGTAGGTCAGGGAATGTGCAGAGGAGACATGTAAAGACTCATTTAAGGGGATCTTGATGTATTATTGTTGGAATAAGGCATGTTTCTGTGCAGGTACATGTGCAGGGAGGTCTGGATATGACTCCTGTATGCTGTCAGGGGTTATTAAAGCATGACGTGTATTCTCTTAGGGTCGCTGAGCAAGACTGCTGTGGTGTCTTCATCTCCGACTACATCGCTTAGAAACGTTCAACCAGGTTCTCATCACAGAGCTATTTTAAATGACCTTTTAAAGTTAATCACAGCCGAGCCCTGTTCAGTTTAAAGAGAGTATGCGTCAAGAAGGGGAATAAAAGCTCAATATCTTTCATAATATAATCCGCAGCAGGATAATTAGGTCTCTGAACATCAAATCAACAATCACCATCAGGCTCTCTGCTTTGTCTCAGAGCTGTGTTTGCATTTGACCCAATCTCTCAGGCTTCTGTGTGCTTTGTGCGTTATTAATATCTAAGAGAAATATCACAGCCCCGAGCCGCATGATTAGAGCTGTGAGTTTGATTATACTTCAAAGCAGAACATGTAAAAAGCACCTGAAATAAACGAGTTAGACCCTTATGACAGTGCATAGCTATGATGCCAGTGTTTATAATCCTTTTGTTTTAAAGGTCATTGCACCACCTCGTTGATATCTAGACGTTTCTTTGAAGCACTAATTGTGTCTACATTCTTGACCACTTTGTCAGACATCTCCGCAATAGAGCTGAGATCCAGAGGAGTGTGTGCTGCTTGTTTACTGCGATCCAGATAACAAGGACAAGTCTGTGAAATAACGAAGGCCGGGCTGATGCGGAAAACACTATATTTTCCATTTGAATGGTTAAGCGTGGAAGCCGGAGGAAAGATAGCTTGAAAAATGTAACTAAAGGATCGGATTCAGTGGGATCCAAATGGCAAGGGTAGCTGTTGGGCACGCTGACGTTGCTTTGATGTGAGCTATAACTAGCTTTAAGCCGGGCTCCGGCATCATGGCTGCACCCTGACTGATGCAGGGTTCCTCTCTGATGATGCCACTTTGTCGTGCCAGCCAACTGCACCTTTAATTTCAAATTCTCTAATGTCTCAGATGGGTTGACATTAAAAGGCCTGGGTCATTAGTGTATTGTAGTGTTTGCCCACAACTGTGTGAGCCAGACTGTCATCTCTTGGAAGTTTGTCATATTCATCAATGCCCTGCATAATGGGATGAGATACTATTTACATATTGGATCAAAATTGCCAGAGGAGAGCATTAATTATTGAGAATGTGACAGAATCAAAAGAGCAGCTTTTTTCCTCTTCATAGTTTGTTGTCTGTGCACAGACTGAGAGCCGCTCTACGCCCAGTAAACACAATTATCTCAATTTTAAAGACATTGCAGGCTTTTTTTGAGCGGACATGCTCGACACACAAAGGCCGCGGCGTCTTCTGTCAGCAGAGTAAAATGAAGGTCTGCCCTTCATGCACAGCAGGGTGTAAGAAGAGTGAGAGGACAGCCTCTGGAGAGACACCTACTGTAAAGATCTGCTCTGTTTGGGACTCAGAATAATAGAAAGTGCATCATATTGATCTGTGACATTGAGCGCCAATCTTGTAGCAACTTGATTAATCAAAGTGAAGCCGAGTGCTAACGAGAGAGGGACACAGCAGCAGGTAGCACAGCTTCCCTACTGCACATTCTCCTATTAACACATGCATTACAGACGCTCAATGACATTATGTAGCCTGTGAGAGAAAAACAAAACCTCCACTTGTGTTTCTATTGTACAATATAGAACACAGTTTTGAATTATAAGTGTGAATGTAAATGATTATACAGTTATAATGTTTTTTAATAATAATATAAATGCTGAATAAATAACATGATTTGTTTAGCAAAAGCAACAAATCCTGCAATACTGTACAATAATCACTTTTATGTGAAAAACATACATTTTTAGAAATGTCCCAACATTTTTATAATGTCTCAACACCATAACATGTTACTTATTTCCTTTTCTTTAAATTGCTGCTACTCATTTTTAGCCATAGATGTGAACCTGTTTGTCTTTATTTGTATTCTCGTACCAATGTGTGCTTTTCTTCTCTATATTTAATAAGTTAGCTTACTTGTTATTATTGCTTGCCTTTTTCAACGCGCTATGCCACTTCTGCTGTAACACTGTAAATGCCCCCGCTGCAGGACTAATAGAGGGATTCTGATTCTGAATTACAATCACTGTAAATATACTTATTAGGAAGATAAAGATAGGGATAGAATGTCATAAATGATAATTAATATGATGAAAAATATAACAAAATATGTTTGGAATAAAGATGAAGTGGATTGTAAAAGATAATCAAGCCGACCTAAAGTGCTACTTGCAGTGATACATTATGAACTGGTGAAGTCACACCTGACTCTGTCGCTGCAGACTGAAACTTTTTGGATTAAACTGTAATTATTAAATGTGTATGCACTTCCCCTTTGGGGTATCATTAAAATCTCATCTTGATCTTATCTTTTTTATCATAATCTTAAAATCTGTTTGAATATGTTGTAACCTGCTTTTCCCCTGATGCAGCAAATGGTCGATTTTATGCTCAATACCAGTGGTCCTAAAATATATAAATATAAGGTTAAAGCATGCCATTGGTTTCTTTTGAACACGTCTCACACCAGACGTGTGTTCAAACACAGCAATAATGGTCCATAATGACGTTTGTTTTACAGCACTGCCTCAGTATATACAGTGAAGTATATGCAGGCAGTGGAGACTTGAAAATGCAGACGGATACATTTTACTGCATCCTCCCCGTCCACAGTGTCATCCCCTTAAGCTGCCAACAGAGTGTAGGGGGGTGAATTCATGAGGGTCTTCTGTAATAGGCTGGCACACACACGGCACAGCCTGTGGACCCTTACAGGCTGCTCAGGCTGGGCTTGGCATTGCTTTTGGCAGCTATGTGGTTATGTGCTCCACACATTCTTCCTGAAAAAGGAAAGTTTTAACTAGCTGGTCTTACGGCTCCTTTATAAATGAGGAAGCCGCTGGCACAAAGAGATCTACATGTTCATTTGGTATATTAAGAGAGACACACAGTTAAAGAGTGTTCATTACAATTGTAAATGTCTGCCCTGGGGCCCTTAGCCCGGCGCTAGATTACACGAGGTCTGCGCTCACGGACAGCGCCTGGCATCTGATTGAGGGTCCAGTGCAGCTAATTAATTTCATTAGAAAGTGAAGTCATCTTCTAGCAGGAATTAATATTTGGAGCGTCATGTTGCTAATTTATTTCCAGATTTAATTAGCTCAGAGAAGAAATGTTGCTTGGGCAAGAGGACTTTTTAATTATCAGCTTGGATAAATTTGAAAATGTTGATGCCTTAGGGTTGAGTTAATTAAAACCTGCATTATTTTAACTTTAATTAGCTCCCATCTTTGTTTTTCCTCACCATATGGCCATGTCCTGTAGTCAAATTTAGTTAATTAAGCTAATTAAGCTAATCATTTTAATTACTCAAGACAATGTGATTGGATAGAGGATGACTACAAGTTTATAGCCAAGTACTTGTTTTTCATTAAGTTGAAGGGACAGAGTTATTTCTGATTGCAGTTGGCAAGCATAGCAGAGGAGCTGGAGAATGAGACAGCCTCTGCGATATTAAGGCTGAAGTCTAATTGCATTCCTTGATAGAAATGAATAAATAATAATAATCTTGTCACCAGCACAACTGTTTTAGAGGAGAAAAGCTTTACTAGGTCTTTAAGCTCTCTGCTCGTATGCTGATGTTGGCCGCTTGTCCTCCATCAGATTAAGTAATGTCTGCTCTTACTCACGTTTAAAGTGGTTCAATGTCAGAATACATGCTCTGCTCACTACCAGGAGACCCAATAAAAGATGATCTCCAGATAAAGTCATTGTTGGTTTGAACATCTCTTCTCATGTACAGGGTAGAACCATGTGAAAGCTTCACGTTTGACTTGTTTCTTTGACCACAGCAGGCTATGAAATTGGATTGTAATTGGGTAAAAGACCTGTGTGTGTGGCTGCTGTTGGGTTAGGATGCTGCCCTTCCCCTCCATGACCCTGCAGTGCGATGGCTGGGGCGGGGGTCTCTGTGAGCTGATAGCAGCTGTGCGTCAGTCTGGACGCAAGCTGGGCCCATCCAGGCCAGGCCTAGCTGACAGATGCAGGCTAAACCCAATAACGGAATAATACTGGGAGACATCATGTCCGTGGTTTCCATCATTGTTAAAAGATTTTGGTACCCCCACTTAGGTAATTTGTTTCCATGTATAATCCTATTGCTCACTATTAAATTAAACCAACTGGTCATTTCAGTTTGGAGCCTATAAATACACTGGTTGCTATGAGCATGGGCAGTATGTGGGACGTCTCATCTGATTAGAGGGGAAGCACTTAATAATTTCTACTGAAAAAGGTGACCTTCAGTGTCAGGTGACCTCAGTGGTCTGCCACACATATGGCCCAGCAATATTACTAATGTCTGTTCCCCATGTGTTTTTTTACAATCCGGATCCAGGACCACTCTGCACAAATTGTTTTGGACAAATGTTGATGTGTGGCGAGACAGACTCTGCTGGAGCTGTTTACATGTTGGGAGCAGTGACGTCAACCAACACGTTCCCGCTCCCAGCTCGTTACATACGGACACTTGGTCAGGACCCCAGGGCCACTTATTTACGCACTGGTTAATGTCAAACTATAACGCCTCACTACAGTCGTAGGTATAAACACGGGGTTAGCATTGTGTTTACAAACAAAACCACTTGATTAGGTGTACATAAAATTAGGGTTAGGGTTAAAAGATGTATGTTCTGTATGTATAATCTATGTAAAGAAGCCAATCTTAACTAATGTTTTCACACGGGAAAAGAACAGCGGTCCCCTGGATGAAAGTGTTTGTTTGACCCATCCATCCGGTCACCTGACTGAAAAAAACCTTGCTTTGAGCGTCTAATGTTATCCGTTACAATAACTAGTTACATGTCCTAAAAGTTCATCAGTGACCTCATCTGAGTATCAAAATATAAAAGTAATGTAACCAGATTTTCTTCCATTATTATATTATAATATCAAATGCAAAGCAAATACAAACAAGAGAAAATAAATAACAATAAGATGTTTTATACTTGAGTGTATATAACAACACAAAGGTAGAAACCAAGATATTATATATATTTCATAGAAAAAATGTAGTAATAGTTTACAAATGCTGTTTAAACTTAATAAATTAGTCAAAAGCATAGACGGTATTTCTATTTCATAAATCAAGCGTCCACCTTTGCATTAAAAATAAATGTATTTAAAAAAAAGAAGAATTAAAGTAGCTTAAATATAAGCCATAAACAAAATGCATTCAGTACGTCGACTGTAATATATCCATCTTTATTTCAAAATCGATTGTAACCCTGTAATCCTGCTAGCATTCTCTATTTATTTTTATTTTTACATGTAACAGTAATCTGATGACCTATTATTTTTATATAATTGTAATCGAATACAGTTTTTTACTGATTACATGTAATCCGTTACTCCCCAAGCCTGGATATGTTCACATTGGATTTATTTGAAAGCGGGTCTAATACATGGCCTGGGGGCTCCTTCTCTTCTTGAGTCCGTCTCAAACGCAAAGGGGTGTGACAAAGGTTTGAAGACCTGGGGATGTGACGGCCTGAACAATGGATGCACTGGTCAGGAGAGATGATAGGCCCCTCTCTGCTTTCATCACAGTGAGCTGGTTAGTCATCAGTGTGCTCATGTGTTGGCCAGTTCCAGCAAGGACTAGCCCCCAGCCTCCTCATAGCTGCACTGTAACTTAGAATGCAATATGAGAGGGGAATTAGTCACCATGTCCCCAACGGGCATTCTTCCACTTTAGTAATGTTTCTGTCACCACCTGTGTATTGTAAATGGTCCTGTCTCTCGCTGCAGCTGCCCACCTGATCTGAGATACTCATTACATCTCTGGACTTTTGGGCCAAGACAAGACCCCAGGAACCTGATCTGTGTGCATTAGATGTAAAGAGGTTGTGAGCTGAGTTTGTGACGTGCTAATATTTAGTCTCGTGTTAGAAACCTGTCACTTTAAGAAGAAAAATGCTGCCCCCAGTTTGGTCTTACCTTGTTCATGAAAAGAGTCTATATGAACGGCCAACTTCATAAATGGTCATTTTCTAAGTTCTCCAAATTACTGAATTGTGACATGTTTGCTGGCGCGATAAATGGCAGAGACCATGAAAACAAATATTTTGTGTTTTTAGTCATTACGAGTTTTTTCTTAATTTTATGTGAGAAAGATGTTGATACTCTCAGGGAAACATATTTTACCTCTGTCACTTCCTGCATTACAATACTGAGATTGACAATCAAGAAAGCTAACACGCTTAGACGCTAAAACATGCCATTGCCTAGCAGCTGTGATTCCATGACTAAAAGGCAATCATATCATGTGGAGTTCTTACTATGTCATAACCAAGAGACCGTTTTATCTGAAGGAATGAGTTAGGCCAAATAATAATAATAATAATAATAAATGGAATTTATAAAGCGCCTTTCAAGGGACCCAAGGTCGCTGTAGTGGACAGACAAAACAAAACAGACAATGATGAGAAATGTCTTGCATTGTGATTTAACTGGCCCTGGCTAGCTTGAGTTCTAAAATGCTAACTTGAATGATATGTTAAGAGTCTTAGGTCGCATTCACACCAGCCTTGTATAGTCCGGTTGAATCGAACCCTGGTGCGTTTACCCACTTGGTGCGGTTCGTTTGGGTTGGTGTGGACCGCTTGCAAGTGAACTCTGGAGTGGTTCATCGCTGGTGTGAACGCAGTCCGCACCAAAACATATGAAGTGTAGTATTTACGCGTCCCTCATTCGTAGAACCAATACAGAATATATTTCCTCCTTCCATTGTTGTTTTGCATTCATTATAGACACAAACTTTGCTTTAACCAAAAGAATGTACTATATTCACTAAATTGACAGCTGTTAGCTACAATTAGCCTCAGGTATTGTTGATTGATTGTGCTACTTTAACTATGGTTGTGCTTTTTAAAATGTAAAAGGAGTCAGTCTGTACAAATCTGGCAAGTTATGCACCTGAAACGTTGGTTATGACATTCAAATGCTAAAACAGCTAATTGCTAGTGGAAGGTTTCTTCACTAGCCTAATTTAATTATTCTGGTCTGAGCATCTTAGAAGCAGATTCATTTGGCCCACTGTCCGATATAAGCCTTCCACTGGCCAAGGAGAGCTCTGCGAGAAGCAGCTTAATAGATTTAGATGAAAGGAGGAAGTCATGGAGGCCTCCACCAGCAGAGAGTGAGAGCATCTGCTCAAAGGCCACCTCCCCACGCCCGGATCACCATCTCCAGAAGAACTCGGGCATGGAGCCTTCTTCTCCGCAGCTCCACACTAATTCCAGTGCCCCCGCCACACGCAGGCTAATTAAGGCCATGCATTTATTTATGACTGAGCTCATTAAACAGCGAAAAAGATGGTCGCCGCTCTGAAAACACATTAGTCCCCGGGGAAACTGCCTGTGAAGTCGCTCTCCTCGGGCTGTTTCAGGTCACAGATTCTGAATCTATGTGACATATGAAGAAACAGGGAGCTGTAATGCCTTAACAAAACTAAAACTTCAGTGCTGAGGCGACAGAGGGATGGTTCAGGACATTCTTCAGGGTAGAAGCAGCTTGAACTGGTCCCTTAATTACATGTATAGGTCATTTACCAGGGGATGAGTGGAAATTCATTTCAGGTCCTGTGATTTGCATTTTTGTCTGCAGGGATTTGTGTTGTTCTTTACATTCATGATGTACTTCCTTTAATATAATATGACAACCAAAATAAATGACTCTTTGGGAATACATAGCAGTTATTAAAGGACATAATTCAACTTTGACGAACACAAATGCCTCACCCTCACCCTATTTTTTATTTTAATATACTTTTTAAGTTAATTTCAGACTAAGGCAGTGCAGCGACTGAATCAAAGACAGCAGATATCCCTCAGGTATATGTTCTGTCTCTGGAGGGCTTGTCTCTCACTCTCTCTTTTGCGTGTGGTGTGTGTGTGTTTTGTGTGTGTTGTGTGTGTGTGTGTGTGTGTGTGTGTGTGTGTGTGTGTGTGTGTGTGTGTGTGTGTGTGTGTGTGTGTGTGTTGTGTGTGTTGTGTGTGTGTGTTGTGTGTGTGTGTGTGTGTGTGTGTGTGTGTGTGTAAAGGGCATAGACAGAGCGATCCCAGGCCGATCCTCCTCCCTTCCTTGTAATTGCAAAGATAATGCCAAATCACACAGTCCTTTGCAGAGACAACTGGCAACTTGATTTAGTGCTCTTTAATGGCTCCAACTTTGAAGACTGAGGAATTCCTTGTGTAACTTTGAGATGCTCGTCTGGACTGGAAACTGAAAAATATGTTGGTTCTTTTGTTTTTTTTTCCTATATAAAAGACTTGCGTTCCATCAGATTGTCCCATGACTTTCTATTTATTTTTAAAGTTGCAAGAGTCATAACAGAAACACTGAGAGATGTTTGCTTCCTTCAAATGGAACTTTTGAGTCTGAGGTCACAACATTGTTTATATGCTTGGCATTCAAGTGATTATGTTGTGAGAACACCTCTTTTAGGCAGCAGCAATGTTAATGTTTCCATCGGCGCCTAAAAGCCACCAAGGCTAACAATATAGCAAGCTAACAAGCAGGTAAGGAACTGCAGAAAATGCCATAAGGAAACCAAGGCCCTAAAAAAAACGATGGGCTTTAAAGACGACGTATTATGCAAATGTTCATATCAGTATGTAGTGTCTCTCCTGTGACTTGTCTCCAGTCTTTAACCTGTTAAGCCCTGAGCCTGTTTTTCAGGTCTCAGGCTCGAAAATGACATTCCCAGAACAAATGACCATATCTTCCCTTCTAAAAGGGTTAAATTAATAATCTTTTTTCTCAAAGTAATGATAAACCTGTGAGTTTGATGTGAAAAGTCAGAACAATATAGATGTTTTTTATTTTAAAGAAAATTCAGATTGAACATAGTAAAAAACTGTAAATGATAGTGTCCGTCCAAAAATTATTTTTTACTTATAGTGAAAACTACCCTTGGATGATGGTAAGGTAGACTAAAAGCTTTAGGAATCCAAAGTACAACATATAATAAGTACCCTGCATCAAGATTGATGCAAAACAAGTGACATTTGACCTTTTTAGAGAGGTTTAGCAAAAAAAAACTCCACCTCTGAGGTGATTTGGGTGGAAATGGGGGTTTTACCGTTTCTCTGGTACCCATTGGTCGATTTTGGTGATTGACATCTCTTTCTGACCGTTAGAGCCAATAGAATCGAAGGGGAATCTCCCCACTCACTAACATGGTACCAAAAAAAGGTGGGGGCTTCGCGCATGCAGTTTTGCATCAGAGCGAACCTATACTCTAGCTCTGACATCTGGAAACGTAAAAGCAGGTTTATTGCTCATGGATTATCAGAAATCATTTCAAAGGGACACAGACACATTGGATTAACCTATGGATTAACTTCAGCAGCGTTTTTATCGTTTTAATGCCATTGAAGACCACTTTTGACCACGACACAGGTAAACCATGTTAGCGTTTTTAGCTACCTAGCGCCACATGTTTTGATGTCTGTTTTTGTTTATAAAGTCGCGAGTTTGTATCATTGAGTGATAATGTATGTACCCATCGATTCTGTGTCACCTCACGATGTGAAACGATGTATTGGATGTGCAGAAAAGATAAATAATAAGGTTTGTGAGTGAATTTCGGTGCCGTAATCTGTTTTTCGCTCGTTGCTAATTCAGAGGCTCAGCGTTAGCATTGTGGGTTTTATTTTGAAAAATCAGTTAGATGAGTTTCTTCCCGTTACATGGATATAAAACATTCATAGTTTATTAAATGAACATGCCCTCAGACACTGTTTCCGGCAAGATGTTGCGGGAGTGCCCCGGTACCGGGGTCTCTCGGGCTTAACAGGTTAATGTTAAAAAAGCTCTTTATTTTTCTCATACTGCCTGTGCTGCAGCACCTCTTTTCACCCTCTGTCTGAAACCAGAGCCCAGTCTGCTCTGATTGGTTAGCTGGCCGACTCTGTTGTGATTGGTCTATGGCTCTGAACGGCAGGGACGTTGCTCCAACAGAGGTGAGTCCATGTTTTTCCTACTTCTCGCTTAGCTTCGCTCAGTTGTCTTGCTTGCTGAAGAGAAAAGGATGACAGTCAGGAGGCGAGGCCTCCTTTTATATGGTGGGATGCGCGCGCATTCAGGTAGGCCCGCCCCGGGGTCGGCTACGGTTATAGATATTTCAGTTGATGAATGCTTGCATGATATGATCAAGGGGTAGTACCCATATAATCCAGTAGAGGGCGGAGCCTGTGAGAGATATAACTGCACTACTCCTAACCTCTCTGTAAACCCGCTTCACACCTCGGATCACTTTTTCATATCATTCTCTCTACCCCTTTCCAAACATAACAAACTAATCTCTTCTAATTCTGCACCTGTCCGCCGTAACCTTCGTTCCCTCTCCCCCTCTACTCTTACCTCATCGGTGCTCTCAGCCCTCCCTTCGTCTGACTCGTTCCAACTCCTGCCTCCAAACTCTGCTGCAGAAACTCTCCTCTCAACCTTTTCATCCTCTCTGGACTCTTTCTGTCCTCTCACATCTCGACAGGCTCGTCAGTCCCCTCCTGCTCCCTGGCTAAATGGCGCACTGCGTGCTAATAGAACCATCCTTCGGGCAGCTAAGCGGAAATGGTGGAAATCCAAACACCCTGACAACCTCCTACTCTATCAATCTCTCCTCTCCTCTTTCTCATCTTCGATCTCTCAGGCAAAAAGCACTTTCTTTCAAGATAAGATCCATTCTTCCTATTCCAATCCCCAAAAACTATTTCTATCTTCTCCACCCTCCTGGACCCCCCAGAGCCCCTTCCCCCTCCTCCCTTCTTCCAAGCGACTTTGTTAACTACTTTGAAAAAAAGGTTGATGATATTCGCTCTTCTTTTTCCGACTCACCTTTACTCACCACTGGGTCACCAGACCCACCGTTCACCCACACACTAGCCTCCTTTTCCCCTCTCTCTCCAAGTGGGGTTCTTACCCTCATTACCTCTGCCCGTCCTACCACTTGTCCTCTGGACCCTATCCCCTCAAACCTCCTTCAGACTATCGCTCCTGATATTCTACCGTTTCTCACCCATTTCATCAACACTTCTCTAACTTCTGGTCACTTTCCAAACAGTCTCAAGGAGGCAAGAGTAAACCCTCTCCTAAAGAAACCCACTCTCAACCCGTCCGATGTTATAAACTACAGGCCTGTCTCTCTCCTCCCGTTCCTGTCTAAAACACTTGAACGCGCTGTCTTTAAACAACTCTCCTGTTATCTCCATCAGAACAACCTTCTCGATCCGCACCAGTCTGGTTTCAAGGCAGGTCACTCCACAGAAACTGCTCTCCTTGCTGTCTCTGAGGAACTGCACACTGCTAAAGCAGCCTCCCTCTCCTCTGTCATCATCCTTTTGGACCTGTCTGCTGCATTCGACACGGTGAATCATCAGATCCTCCTTCGCACTCTCCAAGAACTTGGTGTTTCAGGCTCTGCACTTTCCCTCCTCACCTCATACCTCGAAGACTGCACCTACAGGGTAATTTGGAGAGGGTCCGAGTCCGACCCTTGTTAATTAACTTCAGGGGTCCCTCAGGGCTCTGTCCTTGGTCCCCTCCTCTTCTCTCTGTACACAAACTCGCTCGGATCAGTCATTAGCCCGCACCTAACAATCAACATCGGCACCTCTACTGTTTCCTCAGACTGCAAGGAATCTTGGTGTGACCCTAGATAACAACCTGTCCTTCACTGCAAACATCGCTGCTACAACCCGCTGCTGTAGATACACACTTTACAACATCAGGAGGATACGTCCCCTCCTGACCCAGAAAGCGACCCAACTTCTGGTCCAGGCTCTCGTCATCTCACGCCTAGACTACTGCAACTCCCTCCTGGCTGGTCTACCTGCATGTGCTATCCGACCTCTGCAGCTCATCCAGAATGCAGCGGCTCGTCTGGTCTTCAACCTTCCTACCTTTTCCCACACCACACCGCTCCTCCGCTCCCTTCACTGGCTTCCAGTAACTGCTAGAATCCACTTCAAGACAATGGTACTTGCGTACCATGCTGCAGGGGCGGACTGGGGGGAAAAAGTGGCCCGGGGATTAATTGACAGACAGGCCCACTTAATGCGCGGCATGTATCGGCTGGCCGGCGACGAAAGTATGTTACTTAACAAAAAGACCTATGCATTTAATGTTATTTTGGACCATTATTCATATAGTAATCACATTACCTGAGCCCTTGAGTTGCCTAGAGCAAAAATAGTTACAGCATATATTTAGTGATTTTAATGTTAACTGATCATTGATGCAATAACATTTGGACCCAATTTGCCTGACTTGACACATGGAATAAAACATGGGCGTAGGAAGCATCCTCAATGTGGGTGAGACAATTTAACAGGGGGTGTGGGCAGGTGGTGGACCTCACCTCCTCTAGGGGTGTCTGGGGGCATGCTCCCCCGGTAAGATTTTCTTTTAAATGTTGAAGTTAAATGCATCAATCTGGTGCACTTTGAGAGCAACATGAGGGACTAAATCTATGGATACATCTCTCAACACCCATATGAAACAGAACTGTACAGATTTACTTTTTCTTTCAACATTTATTTGAACAGCAAGTGGAGGCAAAAGTGACTGCACCCAAAACAATAAACCTGCTAGCTAACTAGCCTAAACTCAGTAACAGAATGTGGGCAACACGTTCTTCTCCACAGCCGCACGACCTCTGAGTCAGACGTCACTTCCCCCTTTTCTATCCTACGGGTACAGCCACTCCCCCTGAACCCCGTTTCCCTGCCAGGGTGTGGCCGGAACACTTACAAATGTGGGCCGGTAGGATTTGGGTAAGCAAAAAAAAAAAAAAAATGGAGTGGCCGGAACACTTACAAATGTGGGCCGGTAGGATTTAGGCAAAAAAAAAAAAAAAATCATTATTATTATTCATTTTTTTTAATTATAATTTGTTGGCCCTCCGGCCCACGCACAACATCGGCCCACCGGGAAAACTCCCGGTATTCCCAATGGCCAGTCCGCTCCTGCCATGCTGTGAATGGATCTGGCCCTTCCTACATCCAGGACATGGTTAAACCATAACCATACACCCGTGCACTCCGCTCGGCATCAGCCAAACGGCTCGCTGCACCCGCACTGCGAGGAGGACCCAAGTTCCCATTAGCAAAAACACGTCGGTTTGCTATCCTGGCTCCAAAATGGTGGAATGAGCTCCCCATTGACATCAGGACAGCAGAAAGATTACACATCTTCCGGCGCAGACTAAAAACTCATCTCTTTCGACTCCACTTCGAGCAATAAAAATTACTAACAAAGCACTTATATACTAATAAAGGACTAGCTTATCTAAAGCTAGTTGAGTAGCACTTGAAATGTTTTGGCTCTATGAAATCTGAAGTACTTATGATTCTGTTTTCTTCAAGTTTGTATCTTCTTGGTCGAATGCACTTATTGTAAGTCGCTTTGGATAAAAGCGTCAGCTAAATGAAATGTAATGTAATGTAATAATGCAATAAAACATCCATGGAGGTAACAAGTAAGGATCTTTAAAGGTGTCCTATCATGCAAAATGCACTTTTTTATGTCTTTTATACACAAATATGTGTCCCCGGTGTGTCAGGGAACTCAAAAACTGTCCGAAAATAAAACCCTCTCTCTTTTCCTCCGTACCCAAATCTCTAAAAATAGGGGTAAGACGGAGCTGATCCAGATTTGCGTCAGATATGACGTATTACCTGAAATGTGGGCTGGCTTTAGACCCACGGCCCTATCAGAAACAATGCACAACGTTTTGGAAGTAATATGGTCTTTGTTTACATTAGCAAGCATCGCTAACACTCCGAGCTAACCTGTACTGTAGAGAGTATATGTAAAAAAAAAAAAAGGAAATAAAGAAAGGAACTCACCTTGTGGTAAACCTGAGAGAGAAAAAGCATTTGAGCTCCATACTGTTTCAGAAATAATCCTTGATGTGAAATGAACATGATATGGCGTTTCATCACGGCAGCATTTAGCTGAGAATCGGTAGAATTATGAGCAGGCATTAGCTCCCACCCCCTTTTTTTTTTTTTTTTTTTTTAAAGCTAAGGAGGATAGCTGAAATAGAGGGATATGAGGGATGTCTAAAATGCATGATCTGTTTGGTATTTTTGAGCAAAACACATCATAGACATGTTTTTTATATTTTTTTATATATCTGAGACCCATAATATATGCCTAAAAATAGCATGATAGGAAACCTTTAACATGTTTGAAAATCAAATAAGTATGTGATTTGAAATGTACATCCCTTATTCCTTGATTTTTGTATTCATCAGTTGGTGTGTTTGCAATGCTGCACCACAGAGGAGCTAACATTGATCCACAAATGACTGCTTAGCGCTTCATTTTAGCACGGCTGATAAACAACAGCATTTGGTGACCTTTTGGTGTTCTTATGAGGGATTTAACCCCCTGCTCAGATCTGCCACACGCTGGTGGCTCCAGCAGACAGGAGGGTGACGCGCTGCAGCTCAGGGGCCTTCCTCACAGGCATGGAGGCAGGAAGGCTAAAACGATGACATCACCAGTGAGGTCCTCTGACACACCGGACAGTGTGGGACTCTGACGGTGTTTTGGGCTTATCGTATGGAGTCACAGATTGTGTGTAGGCGCCTAATTGTGAGTGTGTGTGTGAGACAGAAGGGGAGGGGTGGGGGAGGCGAACTCTCTGTGTGATGCTTTCAACAGCAGACAAACTGGTTCTGCACTTACTGTGAGAGGAAGCTCTGAGTGTTTAGAGTACTCAGCCCACTTAATGCATTATTATTGTTACTGCATTCTTGAGGAGAATGGGGAAAATGGAACAAGGAATTCTTTTCAAGAGTCAGACCAGTTAAAGGGGAGGAGATGTGTGTGTGCGAGCATGCATGTGTGTATGTTAGTGTGTGTGTGTGCGGCGGGTTGAACATAAGTGTAGAATATCTCATTCCTTTAGTATTTATGCTCATTTTTTCAAAAGAGTTTCATAAAAGCTGTATGAACCCAGATGTCATGTTTGTAATATTCCCAAGTGAAATAAAAACTGATGTCAATGAAAAAGTGCCCCCCCCCCCTCTCCCTTTGTCTATTTATTTATTCGGTAGAATAGAAGAGGCAGTTACTTTTTGATTAGAGATGAATGTCTTCACCTCATAATAGTTGTTGCTTTTATCATTATTCTGTTCTCTTTTAGAAACTGATATTTACTTTTGTAGTCTTTTCCTCCTTTTTTACGTTTCTTTCTGGGAACAGCAATTCCACCTAGAGTAAATGTGTCTTTAAGGAGATAGAGTCCTGACTGCAGGAGGTGCTTTGTTTCTCTCCTTGCATTACGAGTGCATTTCCACTGCGAAGGACATCTGAGCGTAAAGTGAGCCTCTTTTGGTCAGAAGGTGAGCCTTTTAACAGTAAAAAGCAGAGCTTTAACAACTCCTTGCACCACTGCAGCATACATAATGGAGAGGATAGAGTTACCTGCTACTTTAGGCCCAACATGACTGCCAATAATTGCCTTACCAATATTTGCATGTCCCTCACTGGGTTATTGAACACCCTGCTAAGTAACTGAGCACCCGGCCCAGGCACTATTTTAAGTTGTTTCTGCGAATTCGGCTTCGGGTTTCATTGAAAGCTTGGATTGTGGCCTACTGAGTACCATGTAGCAACATACTAGCGAGGACATCAAATATGTCATTTATTGTTTGATATGTTAGAAGAAGCATTTACCATGAACAGTGAAATGGAGGAGTACCTCCTAACTCAGGCCAAGCACTTATAAATACCTTTCTATCATAAATGTTGTGAAGTCTAATCATTATAATCTGGTTAAACTGGAGCATGCCGCACTTGCCCAAGTTTAGAATCTGATAAATGGTTTATGAGATACAAATGAACAAAGGAACAGACAAAACCCCTTGGACCTAATCAGTGTAATTACAGAAATGCTGGAGCGCAGCGTGAGATGCATCACTTTCACAGGTTTTGGCAAAATCTGAACAAGACTAGCCAAGGAAACAGATGGATGGATGAGCGAATGGTGGAACAAATAACGAAATGTTTGCTGATGGTATGGAGGACATTCTATTTAAGAAATGCAGGAAATGGCCAACAGAGCATGTATTTATTATAGAAGCGTTTGAGGAAACATGAGAAAAGAGTTAACCCTGTAAGGCTGCAGCATTAAGAACATGTATGTCAGTGCAAAACTGAGTTAGCTTCCTGCTTTAGCTTTAGCTGTTAGCATGACAAACAGGTTTAAAGGCGCCAGAAAACACATGTTCTTATTCCCTTCTACTTCTGTGTGAAGGAGTCCCGCATAAACTTAACCTCTTCTGTGAAAGTTTCCACATGTTTGGTTATTTTTTGTGAGATTTTATTGTTCTTTATTTGTGTTTCTGAGATATTTCACTAGTTCACAAGTGGGCGGAGCTTGTTTGGAACAACGTGATGTCACAGATCCTTGCATAGCAGTTGTGGTTGTGTAGCCGAGCCGCTGTCAATCAAACTGATGCACTACATCCTCACAGTCCTGACACAGGGTTAGTTTCTGACTGGTCAACTTTAGTCAATAACAACTAAGGATATTTCTTTCCAAACTTTAATTTAGACTTTTGTATATTTAGTCTATGTTTGGTACAATGTTCAGTTTTTCTTTCCCAAACAATATTTCATTTCAGCTGGATCTTTTTATAATCAGAAGACAAGCTATATATATATAGAATATTTTCTTACCATATTATTCAAGTTTGTAAAGTTAGCTTAGTGTCACTGAGTTCTCTGAATGTCAAGAAACTTTAGAATTTTGAAATTCCATATAAATATGTATCTGTCAAGTCAAAGTGAGAAGACTTTTTGTTAACCTCCACCACGAAAGTTAGGTTTTTGGTCCAGTTTATTTTTAATCAAGGACAGAAGGATTACTAAAAAACAAACATCTCTTACAAAACTCTGAATTCACTTCTTAGCCAAACATTAATTTTTATTTCTTCCATATGTTTTTCCTTTGTGAGTCAGAAACTTTAAAATGTGTGCGTGTTTTTGTATTGAAAGCTGGCCATCAAAGCAAACATCAGAAGGGTTCTAAGCATTCATCACAGTTGCATGGCTGCAGTGTCCCTGTTAGCTCACATTCATGCATGTAATTCAGTGTCCAGCATTACTGATTTATTATAATAATCTTTTGGAAAATGATAAATTCCACCAAGGAGGTTATATTTTCAGTTTGTCTGTTTCTCAGAACTGCCCTAACTTTCATGAAACTTGATGAAAAGGTAAAGCCAAGGAAGAAGTCATGATATACATTTGGAGCGGATCAAAATAATAGGGTACTTTAATTATTTTCTCTTTTGTTATCATGGGAGGCAGGGCTTTTACACATCTTCTACAGTTATTTGATAATTTAGAACATAATGTGCTTATTCATATTGTATCACCTTTGTGCCGACTGCTATTCCACTATGGGATGTTTGTAAATAGTTATTAAAACGGATTGGGCTTATGATCAAATGTATTGATATTTCATATCATTTCAATACTGATGTTACGTCACTACAGAAAGGTGTTTTTCACAAAAACACAGCATGTCATAAACCCCTTTGTCCAATAAATCCAATCTATAAAACGCGTTGACATAATGATGATTATAAAGCATCTGGAGAGTATTATGTTTGTGTTTCTGATACAGTAACATTAGAGAGTTTTGCAGATCTCTGAAAAAAACAACTTCAGTTTGCTCTCCATAAAATATTTTTCCAATCACACAGAGATAAATGAAAAGTATGCAGCAGAATGAAGAGATAAACTAATTATAAATAAATACAAGGTGACTAATCATAAGTAATCCAGCAGTGGAGCCTTGGCAGACTCCCCAGTGAGAGCAGGAAGGAGCTGCAGTGATTTCCCTCAGGCAGACATGCCATTTAAGTGTGCTCCATTGTTGTGGGTGAGATCCATTAGACCTCACTCCGGTTTGCCACATCAAAGCAACTTCTCATATATGGATTATGTGTAAATAGAGTTTAGGAAAAAATCATCAAGTGACCTATTTGACTTGTTCAATACGTTGAAAAGGGAGAAAATGTGTTTTCATCTTGCGTACATCCATCTGTGTGTGTTAATGTGTGCCTGGATGTGTGTGTAAACAGCTTAATGGAACCAAGCGGATTTCATAATGGAAAAGGCCGACCGCAGCGTAGCACGAAAGTGTTGTTACGATGTGGATTACACTTAAAAGCAAAATCAAATCCAAAATCAACTTAAAGGATAATTCATTAAAAAAGAAAATCTGATACTCAGAGGCTTCTTTGGCCTGAGAGTCGTTCAATAAGCAGGTGAAAGTGGAAGGCATAGTCACCAACTCCCCATCCTCAGCATGGACTGGAATATGTTCCAACATTCATACTGGAATCCTCCTAAAAGTCCCTAAATCAAATGAGCAGTTAAGCTAAATGAGGATAATGATTTTGAAGCATTTCACAGTCATCTAAGTATTAATGCTGATATTCAGAGATATTCCCACAAAATCATGTTTAGAGTGCTTCATAGAACCTCCAGCCAAAGCTCCGTTTAAATGTCAGCCGAATCATCCCTCCAGATTGTTTGATTTCCTGCTAATCTGAACATATTGCTTTTGTGCATTTGCAGTAATACTCAGCTACAAGAGACATTTTGGAGTACTCTTTTATAGTTTACCTTCAATTTGATGAATTCAAACTGTAGTTTCTTTGTTTTTATGTTGGTACCAGTGTTTGCTGAGCTTCTTTGCGCACCTCGCCTCTTCTTCTGTGACTGTGAGTCAGACCAGGTGTTGCCTTGGACTCACATCTGAATATTAGCAGTCATTTTTAATCAGTTCCAGCGTCAGTCTTTTATCATCTAAAAATATCCCTACAGTAAGGACAATCCTGTGCAAACATGATCTTGAACAGTGAATCCAGAAATAAGTAATAAGTACGGCCCAGGTGTTACTGATAACACTAACGATGGCTCGGCTGTATCACGCGTCTCAGCAGGCCGTGGCAGAAGCTTTGTTTCCATAAACTTATTTTTATGCGCATTTTGAATAATCACAGTTAAGTTTTAAGTGTATGCTCGCTTGAGGTGGTTTCTGCTTTGTTGAAAGGGAGTTAGGCTACGTTCCAAAACGCATACTGTTCTACTTTTAGTATGTACTGCAGCTGTTACAAAGTACATACTGTTGCTTGACACACACTGTGACCCTCTTGCTTACACAGTATATGCATTGTGCAAAGGATTGTGGGTTTGTATGCCGGCTTGCATCATGCAAAATGTGACAGGATGCAGTGGTATATCCTGGTATTTTTGACAAACTGCATTTAATATACTTTATATGGGGTATAATACAGGGTGTGTTCCAATACTCATACAGTTAAGTATGCCAGAACAGCATTTCAATCAGGAGAGACTTCATTTTGTTTAAAGAACATTTATTGACACGTCATATGATAAATGTTAAGTCTTTGGCGATTCGACTCCGATCCTGAAATCGTATATCTAAAAGGGGGAAATGCAGCCGTGAGCATAAGGACACCCCCCCAGGGTCTAGACACTGGTGATGATGCTGAAGATCTGGATTTGATGAGGAGATGGGATGAAGAGGAGGTGTGATGAGGTCTTTGGATTAGCTCTCCTGGCACTGGATATGATGAAAGGAGGTGGATGGGGGGGGGGGGGGGAGGCGGGCAGCAGCATGACAACCTATAATGCAGCTGCAGATCCAAAGTCATTTCCACTTAAGCGTCCTCTAACAAAAGTACAACTCATGTTCTAACATTAAGAATATACCATATGACGGGTTATTCTTAGAGATGGGGGGGGGGGGGGGGGGGGGGGGGGGCAACAGGGTCCAGTGCCCCTGTAACACTGAGCTTGGACCCCCCTCCAAAAGATGAAACCTTGATAATGCAATGTGTGAGTGTTGTGGCAAAGACTGAGCCGGGCCAAAGCTAACAGGAGTGTTGTTTCTTTTCAATAAAGTCATTTAGGAATATTGTAACGTTATTGAAACAAATTCTGTTACTACAAACACCAACACAATTAAAGAAATAAAATAAATGTTATTTATTATTTATACTGAACTAAAACTGCTGTACTCTTCAACACGGCCTTTGTCTCCTTTGTTCCCCATTAAATAAGCCCCTCTCATCTCAACTGGCCCAAGTTTTTTGCAATTATTGTTGCATGATTTTCTTAGCATTTAAAGCAACTTTGCAACATAAAAGTCTGTTGACTCTTTAGAGTGATTTCCTGTGCTGTTGGAGGCATGTCTGCGTCCTCATCCCGTGCAGCAGCATTGTTTCCGCCCCCCCGAGGGGCTCCGACGGGCTCCGAGGGGCGCAGACTCACAGATAAGCCCATCAGCCATTACCGGGTTCCTCCTTCAGACCTATTAGGTCTTGCAAGGACTTCAAACACCAATTTGTTCTGCAAATAGCCCATTCAATGTGTGGCTGCCAAAGAGAGACACCTCTCTGCCTCTCTGCAGTAATTGAATCTTCAAAGGGACATTTTCCTCTATTTCTGTCAGGTATTAGAGTGATGAATAGCAAACGGTCATCTGAACAGAAAGAGAGGATACATGTTTATCCATGTTCAGTTAGACGCTCATCATGCACCTTGTTGAGTGCACGGCTGGAAACTGAGTGGATCTTAAAAAATGTTCAGAGGTAAGGCAGACGAGGGGTTCAGGGGGGGGGGGGGGGGGGGAAATCAGGAAAGCAATACAAGATAAAAATACACTAAAATAAACAACTAGTGTAACTTTGACTAGATTGACGCTATAAAATGAATTTAAGGAGCCGCTTAAATCTTCAATATTTTTATTAATTAAATACACCATACTGGAGCAAATGTCTCGGAAAGTATCACAAATAAATTCTCTTTCATTCGGCATTTATATGTTGGTGATGATCTCTACATTACTGACTATGAGCACATTTCTTCTGTTGCCATGGGTTGAGTCTGGAGGGTGGGGGGGGGGTGGAGTGTGGAGGGTCAGATGTACTGTAGCCACGCCTGGACAACGACATTAACATGCATACTGTACATACATGGTAGTTTACAAATACACCAAGAGTGTTCATGATTTGTTTTCCACAAAAAGCCACTGATTTTTTTAAAACCCCATCTTCTTCTACATACCACCAAAGAAAAGAAAAACACATTCCCCTTTGACAACACTTAAAATATATAAAGTGGGAACACCATGTTTTGGGGAAATCAGGATAGAAAAGGAAGAGAGGAAAAAATGAAAAAGGTCCCAGGTTTTCCCCGAAATGTCTTTAAACAAATATGCAGAGTTTATAAAGCCTGCATCTCTTCTCTTCATTAGTCTTTTTCTCAACATCTCTCGTGTGTTGGATCATTTTCTCTACAGTGAGAGTCCCCTTGGATTTTCTTTCTTTTATTCCAAGGTTGTGGAGTCCTCAGAGTCCAGATTCAGGTGCATTAAGTGCAAGTGTCCGCCCATATTTACGGAGAAGCCGAGGTTGAAGCTGGGCTCTGGGCAGCAGAAATCAAAGTCATGTAACTGGTAGGATGGGTGGAGGATTCCTCGGGGGGGCAGAGGGCCTGGAGCACAGCTAAAAGGCTGGGCTGCTGGTCCACGCTGTCTCGGTGACATGAGTGAGGGCTAAAATGAAGGCACACGTCCTGCTTCCTGCTCAGCTCCCGCCTAACACACCTGGATAGTGAGAGATCAAAGATAAGACATTTTAGAATGGTGCGCCGTCATTAGTTCACATAATGACATGAATGTTTCACCCTGATAAATCAGCTTCCCCCCAGTGTTTCATTTATTGATCAGCCAGGCTTTGAAACCCATCTGGTGTCCCATTTACTTTGCATTAACTTAAAAGTGCATCCATGACGCGATTCTCTTTGGTATAATCATAACGGCGCTCAGCCTGGCACACAGAAACACTTTCTTTTTCTTCTTTATGATTCTTAGGGGCGATTTACTTTTCCCTTCATCCCTCAAATCACTAGGAGGGCTCCGGTCTATTAGTAATTGCAAACTCCTACTTGGGGGCTAATTAAAGTGACTGACGCTGGGAGGGTCTCGCTCCCCTGGGTCAAAGAAGCTCTGTGTGAGAGAGGTAATTTGTCTGTTCTGAACAAAGAGATTAGGAAGAAAGCTTAATAAATGAGCATCAAATGTCCCACGCCATGGATGCGGACAACACCAATTATGTTACGGCAAAATCGCACATAATCAAACCAACGGTCAGGAGATAACCCCCGTGTTTCCGTGTGAGCGGTGACTGCTTCATCTGCTCCGTGCTGAACCAGCCTGTGTTCCTCCAGTCAGTGTGTGGAGGACACCGGCTGTGTATTGATTCTGAACAGTGTTATCATTGTGGAAGTCAGGCTGATGCCAGGCCATCAGAACAGCGTTTTAGCAGCAGAAGTGATGTTTGTGTGATACAGTGCTGCAGCTCTCCTTCTTTCACTCAGGCAGATAACAAAGCATCCTGAGACGGTTCCCGCTGAGCGGTGTGTCTGTTTATTTCATAATTCTCTCTCTGCTATAATTAAAGCACCGGGGCCAATATTCAGATTGCATTTAAGCATCAATAATTCAGCAGTTTTCACTACAATTGATGTTAGCGCATAAATAAACAATGAGGCCTCATATTTACTACACCAGCCATGCTACAAGAGACATTGGGGGGGGGGCGGGGGGAATAAGGACTTAAACAGACATTTAAAATTAAGCTAGATAATGCAACGGCTTTCAATTTAAATGTGAGGAGCTCTAAGAGCTCTAAGAGCTGATTTGTAGAAGTGACAAGCCCTTAAAAGGCCTGTGACGTGGAGGGGGGAGGGAAGCGGGGGGGCTTAATGGAGTTCTACCTCTCCTCTACTCACAAAACCACTCAAGGTGAAATGCATGCTCCCAACAATATAATTCCTCTTTCAGTCAGACTCTGACACACTCCAAACACCCTCCATATCTGTGTGTGCTGTGTGTGCAGACAAGGTATCAATAAAGCTCTTGTTGTGAGGCAGAAATGATTATATCTCCTGCGGCAGAATGAAGCTATCCTGAAGAATGAAGTTATCCTTCGTATATGATTAGGCCTTCTGTTTTGCTTTCACTGGAGGCATCTAGATGAAATCAGGGAAGCCATGGTGACAGCTCTCATGATATACTGCTGCTGCAGCCGCTGTCTGTGTTCCACCTCGGGCCTGGATACTGACTTTGGCCTTGGAGGAATAACTTAGCCCAGGTGATCCCAGCCTTGTTGATAAGGAAGTCAGATGCCGTTTTAAACACTGTGTATTAATGGCATCCTGTGTCATTTTTCAGCAGGGTAGTTACTGTGGATCTGGATGGAAAATAAATTCAAGATGACTCAAATATGTTTCTGCTTATAAAAAAGCGTGTGTGGGAACAGCAGTACAGAATAAAATAATTTCACATGTTTTGTGCCGACGGTTAATACTGACTTTCTGTGTATCCTCCAAGAAGAATGATGGAAAAATCCATTGGCTGTCTAAAAATAAAATTCATCGTTGCTCGGAGAGATTTAGTATCTGCTGCGTGCCTCGCAGTGAAGTTGAACATCAATGTAAACAGAGTGAAAAATGTCACCGTGACAATTACAGATGTTTTTTCTTTTCCTGCTAATGACTCCCGCTGACTGATGGCATCTTTTACTACTCCTTAACTCTGAAGTTATGATCCCTCTGCTCATTTCAATACTTTGAAAAAGAAGCATAAAGAGCACTCTCCATCAGCAGACAGTGGGTGTTTCTCAATCTCGAGGAAGGCTCCTCCAGAGCCACTATTTCAAGGATGCTACGTCATCGAGTCCCGCCGAAGGACTGTTCCAATGTCCAGGATCCTTGGAATCCTACCGAGGCCGGCGTCCTTCGTTGCGGGAAATTTAGAGGCTGCACATGTGTATCCTCCACGGCCTTAAAATCCCCACAATGCTTTGCGCACGGACCAATTTCCCCAAATCTTTGACGGAAATCGCACTCCATTTAAGGCGGGGCCTCGCATATGACGCACACCTGCACACCTGTTAGCCTGTTCCACCATTCTTCGTTTTCCGAGGCTAGGAAGGATTCTTGCCTCGCATCTGAAGGACCTGACTCGGAAGACATGTCCTACCAAGGAAGCGTCGACATTGAGAAACACCCAGTGTGTGTGGGGGGGGGGGTCTTACCTTCTGGTCGGGCAGTAGTGGGTTCGTCTGCAGTGAACTCAAATGTCCGTTGATGAGTGCTGTGGGTCTGTCGTGTTCGCAGAACAGGCTGCCGTTGATGTAGTGGAACCGGTCCCCGGGGACCAGCCGGTTCCGGCAGGTGGAACACGTGAAACACTGCGAGGGGGGGGCAGAGAGACAAGCGTTCACTAGCAGGCCCCAGTGCTCAATCCTATTATGTAATAACACCTTGTGAGCGCAGACATAGGTATTTGCAGGTGTCGGTGCGGGTTGAAGGTGGATAATACAGGAACAATTAATAAAGTAAATACCCAACGTGTGAATGTAAAAGCTTGCACGCGTCTTAAAAATGGCAGTTGCTAACAAGAAGTGGTGGTCATAAGAGGTGCATGCATCATAACATTGGAAATCAGACTCCAATGGAAAAACCCCACTGATTTTGTCAAGGAAACCAGGGCATTGCTAACTATGAAGATTGGCCTTCAAAAATCCGTCATCTCTTTATCTCTACGAAGCCAAACTGATGTTATTGACAAGCATCTTCACACTCCCATACAGTAGGTGGCGGTATGAACCTTTATAAAGGACCTTTATATTTGTTAGTGATCCGCCAATAAGCATAGAGGAAAAGAGAAACACAGCCAAACACATCATCTGCTGTGACAACAATAGTGAGTCAGTTAGGTCAGAGCTATGGACTACAAAAAGATGTTTGCTTGGCTATGAAAAGCCAGTCATAATTGTTTATCGTATTGGCTACACAAATGCTATAAAATATACGGGTCAATTCAATCCAGTGCAATGTTATCTATCCCTGTAAAGGCAATTGTTAAGAAGAACACCAGTAATCAAAGGCCTTTTTTCAAAAAAGATCTGTATAGCATTCTTACGTTGCAGTTTAAAACTTGATAAAGGGGGTTTACCTTGAGGTGGTACACGTTGCCCTGCGCCCTCATCACCAGCTCACTGGCTGGAATGGACTGACCACAAGCGCTGCAAGCTCCGCTGTTTCCAAATAATCTGAGAGAAAAAGAAAGGTGTTACTACAGAGCCACTGTAGGCATCCTCACAGATGTAGCCTTGTGAAATGGACTGTGGCGTCCACACTTGTGTCTGTTCAGTATGTGAATGAAAGGAAACTAAGTTCAATGCAAAGTTCAATATTCCCCAGCTGCATTTCTTACAGGAAGGAGAAAACATACCGGGGGAAAAATAAATAGAACATCATCACTTTATCGACAGAGAAATGAATTCTGTACATCTCCACGAGCATCTCGCTCTGAAACGGCATATTACTTTTGCTGCACATTTTTTTGCAACCTAATAATAACCTGGAACATAAGCAATCAGGACCTAAGAGGATTTGATTGTACATCCAGGCGGAGACGTAGTGCTTTTGCCATTAGGACGCCTGTGAATGCTCCGTCAGTGCCGTGTTTCCATTAGAAACCAGTAGCTACTCGGGTTGATATATAATGTGCATGGGTTAACCTTTTCAATCATGGTGTCAACACTTTAGATTTGCTTCTGCTCATCTCTTTCGTCCCTAACCTTCTCCCTCTCTCTCTCCCCCTGCCTCTTGATAATGAAATGCTTGCTCCAGCTTCCCTTCTATCTTCCTTCTGAGTCCACAATTTAGATTACTTCATCTCGGTGAGCAGCAAACTGAATGAAATTTCGATTTGAGCAGAAAGTAATTTACTGGGATCTGGACCCATTTGTCATCATATCTCACCGGGTGTTTGCTCTATCACTGCACTTTTCCTAAGCAATCAAATAAGACCACGGCATCTGACATGCTCCGGAGAGAAGGGGAGAGAGGGATGGAAAAAGAGAAGGGATTGGGGGAGTGGTTAACATTGGTGTGTGTGTGTGTGCATCAGATCAAACTTGTTTGGCTTAGAAGAAATTAACCAGAAACAGATAGTGTTGTAAGACTTACATTTTTTCTGTTGAGACATTCTCGAGGACAGTTTTATGAAAAGTATTTAGCAAATTCACAAAGACACGGAGCGAGGGAATAAATGCTTCTACCATTCCGACCGTAACCCAAGCAGTTGTTAGATATATTGACGAACAAACAAGTCAGAGCTCTCTGCAAAGGGACACAGAAATGGCTTTCATTAAGAGAGCCTAGGCAGAAACAAATTGTGTCTTGGCATCATTTGGAATGGCTCCATCAAAACTCAATTTCAGAAACTAATTAACTGGAGACTGTTGTCACAACACTGCCAACTCTCGCTTTCACTGGGACGAGCATGAGCGTGGAAATGAACGTATATCGCTTTAAGACTTGTGCAATCTGTGGAGAAACAAAACGACACCCTCCCGCAACGACATTTCTGCATATCAAAGCCGAGTTGTTTGAAAATTCAAACTTTGCTAAAATGGAAAATATGTTTTCATATTTTGTCATGTCATGTCATTCCTGGAAGAGTTTCCTTTGCGTGATTGCTTTTGAAAGAGGTCGAAACATGGCTATAGGAAGTGTTCACCGCGGCCTTTTATATTTCACCACAGTGTGGAACCAATACCAGGTTAATTATTTTATCATGGGATGGCTCTTGATATAGAATTTGATTTAAGGAGCTGAAGCCTTTAGGTGCTAAATGAAGCTGCTATATTGGTTTGAACTGGGGCTTTAATGGCCTCCTCTGCCAGTGACCTACAGCGCTGAGGTGAAGCAGACACCCTGGGTCAGTATAATTAAGGCCAAGGGACTCTTTAATTGCTGTGACACATCTTGTTTCAGCTTTTTCCTGAAAAAAAAAGAAAGAAAAAATAAATCAGTGGCTCTTACCATGTTTCTGGCTGGCTGACTTAATCTTGATTTTTCTGTTTTCTCGCTCTGTGTCTCTGACTTTGCTACGCGTTTGATTCAATTAAATAACAAAAAAAAACATTTGAAGCTGTCTGTTGTCTATATAGGCAACAACTATTGGATTTCATTTCAGCACTGACTGCTAGGTGAAATATAGCATGGCTTGCTGCTGCTAGGCTGTCTGGTAAATGCAGACCTCATTCACCAAGGCCTTTGAGTAGGGTAAAATTACCCCACAACAATGATTTCTGCAACACAGTCCATTAAAAATGCCTCTCTACATCAGCAGCCAAAGCACCTTAAAAGCACTAGGCCATATTGATACTGAAGCGGGGCTTTGCATAATGGCAAGAGCTGCATTAGAGAAAAGGGTGGAGGGGCCGGGGTGGGGAGATTGCTAGGATGAGGGAGGGCGCGCGTGGATCTGTGTTGTGCATGTGTTTTGGGAACAGGGGGATGGGGAAATGTGTGTGTGTGTGTGTGTAGGGGTGGAGGGTGGGTGGTGATGGGGGATCAGCCAAATTACACTTGGTTAATTCAGAGTAACAGATCTGGCCCCAAGTGAATTGAAGGCCTTGAATTAATTCTGTTATGACAAATCAAGATAAACGTTTCCCCTAAATTGCATGCGATTTAATTAATTTCTGAGATCCCGGTTTTTTCCCTGGCCTAATAGTTCACATTCTCTTGTGCTGTCATAGTGCTCGAGTGGGCAGACTTCAAAGTGATATTAAATAACCAACTATTAGATTTACCTCACACGTTCTATTGGAAAAGTGCCATTTAATTACCTAGGCTTATTCAATTAAGGGGACAGCATTCTCCCTGAATCCAGCAGCCACAAGTAAATTAATTCTCCCTCTACTAGCAGCCCACAGAAATAATATCACCGCAAGCTTAAAACAACATGATCCCCGCAGCTAAAGCAACTTTGGCTTAAAGTTTGACATTAAAGCTTTTGGTGGCAGCGCTGCATGCAAACAGAGATGCTGCTTGTCATCTGATGTGTGTTAGTCCTTTTGATGGATAGGAGATGGGTATCATCCCAGGCCAGGCTTACATCCCATTATAGCTGTGATGTGATTCGACTTCTGATCAATATAAGCATTTTCTTATCAGCTGCATTGATAGAAGTCTAGAGCTTAAAATGTATGTTGTTTGGGCAGTATAGCAGTCCATTACAAAAATGGGTCTGGCCCTTTAAGATGAGGGGGGGGAACAGCGGCAAATGGCATTCGCAATAATCCCTCTTCTCTATCTGTCTTTCTCTCTTGCTCTCTCTCAAAAGCCAATTTGGTTAATTAAATGTTTTGTTTGCAGTGTGGCTCTCATTCATTTCGGACACGTCATTGGGAGCGGATACAAGCCAGGGACCAGATCTCATTAGATAAAACCCATCAGGACTAAAGGAAATGGAGGGGGACTATAATTAAAGCATTTAATTGTGTAGACTCACTGTCAGATGTTTTCTTCCCCCGCTCCTATCTTTATCTCTGCAGAGATCTCGTGGTTCCATAATATGCGTTTTAGCTCTTCCAGTGAGCGTACTCTCATTACAAGTGGAAAGGTGTATGCACATTTTACCCCCTTCCAATTGTAATTACGTTATAGTCCCATAATGAATGAAGTACCCCATTGACTCCCTCTTCCTCTTTATGAGATGGGTGAGTGAGAGCGCACAGGCACACTTTAGATTGGGAATGATCCGTGGGATTTAAATAGCATGTTCACGTTGACTTCCCTGAAATCATTAGTTCAAAAATAAATACAACTCAGATTCACATATATTCTAACTTGAGAAAACAGAAACATTTAACAAAAAAACATTGCTATTAAAGAATAATAGTAAAAAAACAGTAAATGAACAGGGTTGATATTAATACCATTTTTGCGCCCCAGGGTGGTCCAAGAAGTATTTGAACTTTCAGTAAACTGTGCCGTCACAGCACACTGCTCTACATTACCAGGATGAGTGTCATCAATAAGCTCTGGTTGGGTGTCTGGCACACCTACTAGAATATTTAAAAAGGCTCTCTTTGCTAATTAAATGGTGTTTTTCTGTTACATAAAAACAAAAAATAAAAAGATAATCTGTACCGGACAGGAACACTCCACATGTGTCTCGCAGAGCTAACATACATCTTAGAAGGGCAATGTTGTGTCCTCCTGTTGACCATGAGCAGCAGACAGACATGCAGATGTCTTCTGCTCTGCTCTGTCAACAGCAGTGAGTTTGACCAGGGAGACTTCCACCAGGAGACTCTAATGAACCCTGATCATGGTACGAACATTTGAGACGCATGTTCTGCTGAAAAACAACCAACCTTGCTGATCATTGCATGAGTTGCCTCATTTTGTCTGTTTATAACTTGATTTACAATTGTTTTTTTAAATATTTGAGGACTTTTTGAAGTACATTTGTGAAATGAATTATCTTATAAAGTCAATGATAATGAACACGAGTGGTAATGTGAATAAATAGCCTTTCCTAATATTCCATATTGTAATGCACGTTCCTCTTTTTAACGGCACAGCTCTGCATCTTTTAAATGTAATTCTGCTGTACTGCACATTTGAAGATTTTCAAAAGAAAATTGTCATTGTTGTTTTTACTTTTGTGTATTTTAATATATTTCTTGTAAACATTTATTTTTATCATTTTAATACATTTTATATATTTGTTCTTTTTTTACAACTTAATTCCTCCTACTGTGTTTATGTATGCACCATTACACTCCAAAGCAAATTCCTTGTATGTGTAAATCTATTTGGCAATAAACCTGGTTCTGATAGTGATAATGGAAGTGCTTTTCTCACCTGATATAGTCGTTTCTGCAGAGGATCATGCCGCTTTTTGTGTAGCACGACGTGCCGATTTCTCCCAGCTGGGCCTGGCAGCAGGAGCACTTGAGGCAGCGGCTGTGCCAGTAGCTGTCCATGGTGTAGAGGAGGAAGCGGTCTGCGATTTTGCCCCCGCACCCTGCGCACCGCTTCCAGGACAGAGAACCTGCGCCCACCGGCGGGGGCTGGCTGCTGCCTCCGGGATTAACCATCGTCCCTGAAAACACACACAGAAAATGATGTTGACAGTCTGCACCCAAGAAGTTGCTGTTCATACTTTTTTTACCAGACAAGTATTGTTTTGTATACAATAGGGTCAGGACCTGGGATGGGCTTTAGGGCTGTGCCAGATACTTTAACAACAAGGTAATACGATCATGTACGCCACAAGTGAATTTATCAAATATCACATTTTAAAGTCCAGCCCCTTGAACATCATGTCAAATCAGATTGCAAATCGTACTAAAATAAATCTCATAAAGGGAAGAGTTCTGAGTCCTGTTCTGCTACAACAGAGCCACGAGTCATTTAGTGAACTAATCTGCCCTTGATCTCTGTCTCTGTCTCCCTGTGCTGTTGCTTCATTGGACCTCTCATGGTGAAAGACTGTTAACTGTTCACCCCAGGAGCCAAAGGAACAATTATGCAGCATTTGCTTTTGCTGAGCTATCCTAAGAAAGTGTAAATAGCACAACACTTCACCACACAATCCCTCACTCTATTGCAGTTTGAATAGCTGGGAGGTGGTTATGGGCAAAACACAAAGGAATACTATATGAAAAGCCTGGAACAGCCTCAGAGTGACATGTGAAACTGTTTGGCTTGTTGGCTCTGTGTTGACCAACACTTGATGCATGCAGGCCTTTTGACCTGAGCAATGAAGATGATCCGCCCTGCAGCTAAGAAAAACAATATTTAACAGCACCTTAATAGGCAACATGGCCCTGATATACCCTCCTGTAATGACGCTAAGTGTTCTAATCTAATGCAATGCAGGCATTTGTTTCACCCACAAAATTAATGTGGGCTCTTTCAAATGTAATCCCCTCCAATTTGGTGAGGCAGACTACATGCCTGGATAAAGCCAAATCTTTGTTGAAAGGCAGGTAGGCTAATTAGAGTTGGGGAGAGGGGGGAGAGGGGGGGTGCACACAGAAAAGCATTCAGTAAGCCCATTAGCGATGGCTCTTAGGGACAAACCACAGTACCTTAGTGCTGATTAAATCTAAAAGGAGATGAATCAAAAAGCCGACCTGAAAGTGACTCCCTGGATAAACAAGACGGACCATCGTCAAGTTTCATTCAGAGAGGGGAGATGGAGGGGACAGCAGGGGAAGAGAGGAGGGGGGTGGCTTTTAACTTAAATGGGCTAACTCAAGTAATTACACGGGCAGGCAATTTGGGCGCAGAGACCAAGTCATGGAAACAGAACGAGAGGGAGGAGGAGGAAAAAAACACATCAGGCAGCCATGTGCTGAAACCGTCCTGTGCGTGTCTGCTGCTTTTGACGGAAAAGAAAAGAAATGTAAGCCTTACATTGGCGTTTTTACGTGGTAACTGCATTAAGAGTGGATATGGAGGATGATAATGTCACACGAATCACAACAAAGGCTATCATATCACACATCACCGCTACAATTATTGAGAAAGAAAGATCAGACAAGGCTAGTTTCCAGAGTAAACTAGAAATAATACAAACTGATATTTTAACCATGCGTCAATACTACCCACCTCGTTTATCTCTTTTCAGAGTAATGGCTGTAAAGTTAATGACTTGCAGGATTAGGCAGGTTAACAGGTAGACCACAACAGTCCCACAAAGTACAGGTAAAAAGCGGGTAGTCTCGCGGACGGCCGGCCTCCAGCTCCGCGCGACAGAGGGCTCGAGCTCGGATATTCACTGGCAACAAGCGGCGTGCGAGCAAATGGAGTTATCAGATAGTATTTCCACTGGAAGGTTCCCGTTTTACTGTTGCTGCTTTAGTGTTCTTGTCTTCACTGAAACAAAAGGAGTCCATTGCAAGACGTAATTAGAGGTATGCGCTGTGCCGTAATGTCCTTCAGACGGAATGTTTGGCAAAAGAAAGAGAAAGAAATAACGCGGCTCGCGCTGAAGCTGAATCTGACTGTCCTCCGTCCGCTCTGGTCCCGTCCGTTAGCTGCTTGTTCTACATGTGTCGCTGTCTCGCTGACAGGAAGAAACCTCCAGTAAAACCCCTTTTAGCCGCGTGACGAAGGTCCCACGACAGCCAATCGGCGCGCAGTCCATTTAACAGGAATAACAAATCCAGCCAATCAGAGGGAGGAGAGATTGACTTTGACACGCAGCAGAGAGGGATGGAAACAGAGGTGAATAGATGGACCCGAGAGGTGAGAAAGAAACGGAGTGTCAAATGTATACACTTTAAAACATTGAGAGATTACAAGACTCCAAACAACATTATTGCCATCTAAAAATCTTTAGCAGTGTGTTCAGCTAAAGTAGTTGCAACACTTAGGCCTATTTGTGTTTTTATTCTTTTGTTTTAATCGTCCATAAGGTTCATAAATGGATTCATTGGCTCTGTTAGCTGGATATTATTGTTATCCTATCAAAACTGATGGATTGCATGTTTGACTAGTTTCTTCTAAAAGCACATTGAACCTTTTCAAAATTCTAGCAGCATGGCATCATCCAGTAAACTGCATTCATCTCACGTCTGAGTTTAATTAGTTGACATTCAATAACTACTTAGTTTACCGAGGGTGACTCCAACCTCTGGGAAATATCAGGGACTAATAGCTGCGTAGTGGCGCCATCGTCTGTCACTGAAAGTAATCGCATGCGGCCTGCTGTCGTTTACAACCTCATTAAGCCTCAGGTCATTGGTTTCAACACCTATTAAGGCTAATCTGCAAGACCTCGATTTGGCTGAGATCCTTTAATTCATTCAGTCTTGCAGTTTTAGTCCCCCCCCCCATCATGTGAGACTTAAAAGACAAGTTAAAGTGGAAGTGATTGCAACACCTTTTAATAAAAATAATGTGATGTGACATGTTTCCTCACATGATGTTGAAAGGGAATTCAGCTAAATAAAAGTGCTGCAGTGTAGCAGCCAAAAAACATTCTGTGAAAAACAAGTGACGTATTCAGTTTAAGAAAGTGTTGCTATTGGAGAAAAGTTGCCTGAGAGAAAAGTTGTTTGAGATTCACTGGGTTGACCGGTTTTACATGACAAAACAGCTTGATTATAAGATGCCCCTGGCTTCATTAGAAAGACATCAGATTTATAAAGATTATCTTTTTCTTGACTTTAATTGTTTAATTATTCCTGCGGCTCCAAGGAGATTGTGCTGCATCAGGCTGATTTCCCTTTGGCAAAGCCAATGCTACTCCACCTTGGTTTGAGCCACACTCTCCTGACATCCTCATCAAGCCTCTCACTCAGCAGAACAAAAACCGCAGAAGATGGCAAAAGAATATCTTTTCCACCAAGGAATGATTAATTGATATAAATGATTAAAACAGAGGGAAATTATGAAATGAATTTGAAAGGGGGCCTCACAGGAAAAGCTTTGTTTGTTCCAGGCCTATTTTAATGAGCTTTTCATAACTGGGCAGGAGAAATTACTCTGCACGTTCTTTTTCTGGAGCTCTTTTGCAAAATAATTATGGCTTGTTGAAGTGAGGAGGAGGAGGTGGAGGGGTCAGGGAGCTGTTTGGGGGAGAGGGTTAGGAGATGAGGAGGGAAGAGGGAAGGGGGGTGTTCCTGCAGAAATGTATCATCTCCTTCCTCCGCTGAGATCTCTCTGTCCTGTGGCAGTTTCCAAGCAGCTGCATTATGAAGCACACCAGATTAAAACGAAACAGCGGCACACAACAATGTGGCGGCACACTATTTCAATGTTTGAACAGGACAAGAGAGCGTCAGACGTGGCTCGCCGTGTTGATACTCCCCACAGGGGTGATCTCACCGAGATGAAAAGGAGACCATGGTGCTTCATAATGAAGCTGCTTGCCCTGTGGGAAAAAGCAAGAAAACCACAATCAACATGGTGGTTAACTTCGGATTGGGATTCACTCTGTGTTATATTCTATGACACTGAGCCACAAAGAGGCCAATTTCAATCTACAAGTCTACACACCACAGGCAATCTTCTGACTAAACAACACGCAGGTCACCATAACTTCTCCCACAACTTGATGCTATTTCGCAAACATTGTGTTGTTTACCGCAAAATAGCATCAAACTCCCTTTACTGCATGTGTGTGTGTGTGTGTGTGTGTGTGTGTGTGTGTGTGTGTGTGTGTGTGTGTGTGTGTGTGTGTGTGTGTGTGTGTGTGTGTGTGTGTGTGTGTGTGTGTGTGTGTGTGTGTGTGTGTGTGTGTGTGTGTGTTGTCTTTTACAGAGAATGATATTCAGTTAGCTGAGCCAACTGATGAGAGGAGATAGGATTCAGATTATCTTCAGATAAAGACGGCGCGCTCCATGACTGAACGGAGAATGGCGGGCTGGGCAGAAAGATCTCCAAATGAAATCTGCTAAATGAGTGACTGGCTACTTACCTGAAAACACATTAGGAATATTTTGACATTTTGGAAAATACACTTACTTGCTTTCTTGCCAAGAGGTAGATGAGAAGATCAATACCACTCTTGTATCTGTATGCTAAATATGAAGCTAAACCCAGCTGTCAGTTAGTTTATCTCTTAGCATAAAGACTAGATACAGAGACTGGTACAAGAGGGAAAGCAATGTGATCTAATGGAAGGTGTATAAAGAGCATATCTCTTTTTAGGGACATTTCACATTCAATGTATGGTTGCAGTTTTCAAATTTGGTTACTTGGTGAATTCAAACCAAACTACTTTGTTTTGCTAAGGAATCCATCATGGTTTAACGAAAAAAAGTTACCGGTGGACTTTTCGTTTGAAACTGGACACAAATCACAGCCAGCTGGGTTGAAGTCCTGTGTTCGTTTGATTCATCCACCCACCACATCCTCAAGCTTACATGGACTTTCTTGGTCTTTATATGTAAATATGACACCTGACTTCTGGAGCACTTGCAGTGTCAAATTGTCACTTAAGAAGCAACAACATGTGCATCAATAACCCGTGAGATGGCTTAAGAAATGAAGTGGTAATAGCAGGCTCGGGAACAAATGTATTTGATATCAATTTCATGCCATTGAGCTGAATTGAATGCTACAATGAGGACGTTGTTAGCCTAGCCTAGCCTAGCATTAGCTCTATTAAAAGGTTTCAGGTTTTTGACAGATAAGACAAACAGCAACAACATGTTAATTATGCTGGTTTTGTTAGCTTGGTACAATGCCAGACTTGATGTCTCTTCTGTTTCCAGCCTTTATGCTAAGCTAAGCTAGCCGTCTGTTGGCAGTAGCTTGAATGTATGACAGTGGTGTCTATCTTTCATGTAACTCTTAGTAAGTTGTGAAGAAATGATGGGCCTAATTTAATTCCTGAAAAACTATATCTTTATATGATTTTGCAACATTTGGAAAAAGCCATCATTCAGCTCCTTTAAACGTGTGATTGTTTTCATATGAAAGTCTGGAGATGAAGTTGAAAACAAACACAAAGAGATATTTCTGGTGCATTTGTGGGATGCATTAAGACCACATTCAGTTCAATTCATAGAAGATCAGTACACTCCAGTATGATGCTATGTGTAGCTGAAAAAGCATACAACAATAAGCACATTCAGAATGCCTAAAAGAGTGTAATCAAACCCTTCAATCTGAGTTCACGGCTGTGTTGCTCTCTCTTGTGGTGAGTTCTTTATACTCCTGCCATTTTCCCATGTGGTTCCAGCTCCACTTGGGTCATGAAATAATGAAGCAGCCAGAAGTGTTTTGCTCAATATGCCGATCTCAAAATATGTCTCACTTCATTAATTTGGTAGAGTTGATGTTGTTCATTTGTAATTAAACACAGAAGCAAGTGCGCTTAAGTAAATAGAAATCAACTCAATAAATACCCCCCTGTAAGGCAGCTGTTTTCTTTCAAGTCTGTGCTGATGATTTGACAAGCTCTGGGCACTGCAACAGCTCTGTGAAGAATGTGTCAGGACCAATACAGCGGTCTGAAGATCACCAGATAAAACGATGTTTGAATCTACCACAGTATGTGGTTCACTGTACTTTAGACACAAGTCACATGCTCATGATGCAAATAAGTCAGCAGTGAGCAAGTAGGTATTGGTAGTATTTATTGGCCTTAATAGTATTGTTTAAAGGGGACATGTTCTGCATATTCTCTTTCATATTAGTATTTAGTGTCTCTCCTGTGACATGTCTCAATGCTTTAATGTTCAAAAAGCTCTTTATTTGTTCTCATACTGCCTGTGCTGCAGCACCTCTTTTCGCCCTCTGTCTGAAACCAGAGCCCGGTCTGCTCTGATTGGATATGTCCCGCATATCTCATACAATGTGTTGGACAAAAAGCCAATACAAGCAAGAGTGTTACACAGTGATGTCACTATGTTAAAGAAGTATACAAAGGAATCCAACAGAGTGGTGCAGTGATGACGGATTTTCAATGGCCAACCAGGAAGTAAGCATCGCAAAGGGGTTCCTTACGGACCGTCCACACAGCAGCGTTAAAAAAATCTTGGAGGTGGGCGTATCTGAAGCTTGGGGATTTTTTGCGAGCAAGGCACCAACAACCAATCACATGAATCTCCCGCCCCCGACATACGAAGCAAAAAAGTTTGAAGTAAACTGGATATAAACTCCCCAAACAGGCGAAAACATACCACTGTCTCTGCCACCTCCCTCCATGCCTGGCTCCTCCGGTTTGTATCCCGGTAGGCAGTGGCGGCCGGTCCATAGGGGCGCTAGGGGCGCCGCCCCACCTCTTCCCATATTGATAAAAATAAATAATAATTAAAATTAAAATAAAAAAAAAAAAATATGTTTAAAAAAATATATATGTTTTTATTTTTATTTTTAATGAACAAGGTAAATATTATATAATTGGTATCAGTAAAATGTATAATCTACAATAAAATCTCGTTTAAAATTGTGTTACGATGTCTAAAGTTACTGATAAGTCACATGTTTCCTGCCTGGCCTTGCCCATGCACCTTCTCTCGTCTGGGCGCTAAGAGAGGAGCCTTCAACCAGTGCAGCAGCAGCCACCAGCAGCTGACTGTTGCTATCTGTAACGTGTAAACTATGCCGCGAAAATATAATTTCAGCCAATTAGCGTCGTCAAAGATGACGGTCACCGGGCGCCAATGTCAGCGCCCAGTGCAGTCTGTGAGTAGTTTGGACAGTGACTCGTATCCGGTTGACGCAGTAGTTGATGAGGATGGCTTCGTGTGCAGGTGGAGTCTCCGGACCTCGGTCCGCGCCTAATTCTGTTCAAGAGCTAATCTCCAATCCTTTCGAAAGGAGAAGTTTGGCAGATAAATTGTTGCTTAAAGACCTTGCACCGGACCAACCCGATTTGAATATATCGCAGCAATCTCGTGAAAAAGACAACATTTATACACGAGGCTTCACAAGTAGCTGGTACACAAGAAAGGCTTGGCTAGCTGGATGCAAACAGGTAAATGCTGTCTTTTGTTTCCCATGCTTGGATATCACTTTATATGTAGAGAGGAGGTTTCCCATGGTTGTTAGAAGTTTATTAATAAGTGGGCATTTATCACAGAAGTGATTGTTCTGTCTCCACGTTTGTTGCATTGTCTGTGATGTATTTTCCAACGGTTATAGCTCCTGTTCTGTCCCAGCAACACTACACGGTTTGCAGCTCCACCACATTTTTGGTTTATCTTCGGTGTCGCTTAAAATCTGCTTCCCATCGGACTAAAACCTCCACGTAATCTGAAGACAGATACTTGAAGTTATTTAAACCTTTTGCAAACTTTATGTTCTTTCTTGCTCTAGCCTTGCCAGATACATTGTACATAACACATATATTATCATTATGCTAACTGGTTGTTCGTGTTAGACGATGTAGCTTTTTCATTTCTGAGTTATTGATATATGTAAATAAGCCTGTTTGTAAATAATCCTCAGAGAAACAAAGAAAAAACACAATTTATGACATTTTGTGCTGTGGTTATTTTTTTTAAATTGCATTTATTCACAGTTCAGTTTGAAATGCTGTAGTGACTTGTATTGAACCACTTAAATATTTATAATTAATGCTACTGAAAAGATGCTATTAATTTTATATCTCACATGCAGTTCACTGTAAAGCTACTTGGTGAAGGTGTTGGTTCATAAAACATGAACAGTTTTAAGAAAGAAAAAAACAGACCAGTTCTGAGAACACAAATTCCTGGTAAAGTAGTAGATGTTCAGGTTGATAAATAATATTTTCCACACTGAAGATTATGGAGGTATTGATCAGTCTTCTCATATTTTTAAGCCTCGATTTCTCCTTCCCCCCCCCTCTAACATCACCAGAAGTCATCATTTAAGGGGTCATTTCTCGAAAAAAAAATTCGGGGGGAAACCCCCCGGGTAGGTCACTTGCGGTACGTCAAGAGCCCCACCAAAAAAAAAGACCACCGGCCGCCACTGCCGGTAGGTAAATAGGGACTGGTCATAAAGCACCGGGTGATTCCCTACCGCTAATTTCTCCTCCATTTTTTGGAATATGAGGAAATGACCTGTGGTATGTCTCTCCCAGCATACACGCGGTTTGATTGGCTAGCGCTTGAACTGTCAGATTTGCATACACGGGATTTGATTGGCTGACGCTTCCACCTCAGCTTCAAAAGTTGAACATTGCTCAACTTTGAATCCTGAAAATCCTGAAAATCTCCGCTCTGCTTCCCACAATGCAGTTCGGCGAAAAGTGAGGCAAAGTGACGTCACCCCATTCAAAGTGAATGGGCAGAAGCGTTTCAAGATTTTTTAACGCTGCTGTGTGGACGCTCCGTTACTGCAGAAATTAAGCTCTAAAATACTTACCACGTTTAGTTCAGGAGGATAATCTTAACATAGTAATGCCGCTTTGTGATTTTGAAGCATAAATGCAATCACCAGAAGTACAAAGCTAATGCTAGGCTATAAACAAACTATATCATGGTTCCATGGCTGCGCATCACCCCCGCTAAGCTAAAGACGTTTTATAGTCTCATCATTCTCGCCGTTTTTATGACACATAGAAGCTTCGGACATGGAAATCTCTTCAGGTTGTTTTAACCACAGACCATATTTCAGGCTTCTAACTACAATCCCTTTCAAAAAAACTTCGAGACAAGGGAACCGGAAGTGGTAAAATTCCGTCAAAGTTTTTTCCGGGTTAGTGTGTGGGAGAGAAACTCCCTCTGTAGGGAACACAGGGATTTTAGCCTCTGCAGACCATTTACATGCACAGAAAGCTATAGAACACACTACACGAAAGAGAAAACCCCAAAAAGCACAATAGGGCGTCTTTAATATTGTGCGTAATACACATATTTTCTTGCCTTCTTAGAACAACCGGATGCTGATGACGATGACCTACACTTGTATTTTCATGAACAATGTACGCAGGGGGGGGGGGGGGGGGGGGGGTAGGACCAGAAACATTTTTAAGCTTTTTCATGCCCCTTTTGAACATGATAGAAACTTTGAGAATACATTTTTTTTATACCTTGAACCTTGAATTATTATTATTGTTTGTTTTGTTTCTAACATGTTCAATAAATTGACTAATACAATTTAAAGGTCCCATGTCATGGCCATTTCTACTGATCATAATTCCATTGTTGAGGTCTACTAGAATAGATTTATATTGTGCAATTTTCCAAACTCACATTGGTTTCTCATACAGCATCTCTGTATAGTATGTGTATTCACTCTCTGTCCTACACGGCTTGTTGGAGCTCCTGCCCCCCCCTCCCTGTGAGCCCAGTGTGCTCTGATTGGTCGGGACGTTGAGAGGCTCGTTGCTGCGATCTGCTGCGAGGAGCGGAAGCCTGTCCGCTCCTCGCAGCAACGAGCCTCTCGGCGATACAGCGAGAACAAGCGAAATTCATCCTGAGCACACACAAACACTCACAGCCAAAGTAAAAACAATAAGTGCGGCTTGATATTGAGTAAGAAAAAGGTTTATAACGCCAGTGGCGGAGCTGGGGGGTGAATCCTGGCCACCCTATTGGCCACCCCAAACACCCTCACCACGGGGGCCCAAACAATTTTAGAACATTAAGAAAAAAATGTTTAAGTAACCTTTCATCATTCATCAATAATTAACATTAATATAACGTTATATTGATAATGTACTCACTAAACTTTCAATTCATTTAACTTATTTTCTTCCAAAAGTTAATTATCCAAAGCCTCTGGACACCCCCTTCTATTTACATGTAATGGTTTGGTCCCGCCTCCGCCTCCAAACGGCACTTTCTAGCAGAGAGTGGGTGTTTCTCAATTGCGAGTATGCTTGTTTGGTAGTACATGTCTGCCGAGCATCTTGCTTCAGAAGCGAGGCAAGAATACTTCCTGGCATTCGGAAAACAAAGAGTGGAACAGGCTAGCAAGTGTGCAGGTGTGCGTCATATGAGAGGCCCCGCCTTACATTTTCCGCCACAGATTTGGGGAAATTGGTCCGTGCGCAAAGCATTGTGGGGATTTTAAGACCGCGGAGTCTACACATGTGCAACCTCGAAATTTCTCTAAACGAAGTACGGCCGGGCTCGGTAGATTTCCAAGTATGCTGGAGATTGGAACAGTACTTCGGCGGCACTCGATGACGTAGTATGCTTGAAATAGTGGCTCTGCAGCAGCTTTACTCGAGATTGAGAAACACCCAGTGAGAGCATGTGAGCAGGGATGCTAGTACTTACGTGTGTGCCATTGTGACAGACAAGAATAGTCAATTCTGAGAGATAGATGTGTCCTGCTGTATGGGTTGATTGTGCGTTAATCTGTTGGTAATGCCTTGGGGTTCCAGTGGGAGGGATCACTGCGCTCTTCCTCGCTCGATTCAGACGAGTGAAGGCGGGAGCTGCGTGATTGTATGTCTTCACTTCTCTCACTCACTATTTCCCTTTTTAAGGGTACCACACCATGTCTCAACGACTCACAAAGTCAGGCTTTCAGAAAGAAAAGAAAGGAGAGAAAGAAAAGAGAGAGGGATAGTGGTAGTCTAATGGATAGTGAGGTGGGCTGAAGATCGGAAGGTTGTGAGTTCAAATCCCGCCAGGAACACCACCACTAGTGTGCCCTTGAGTAAGGCACTTAGTCCTTAGTTACTCCAGGGAGAATGTCCCTGTAATTGGTAATTGTAAGTCGCTTTGGATAAAAGCGTCAGCTAAATTAAATGTAATGTAATGTAATGTAAAGAGGGTCTAAAGGGCGACAGTATGTTTTTTTTCAAGAGAAAAGGTGAGTGTGGTCCATGAGTGGTAGAAATTAGTCTGTTAGCTAAGCGTAGTCCATTGTAAATAATAATTTTTATGTTTTTTTTTTACTAAGCTGACATTAAGTACTGTTAATATCTATATAGAAAATGCAGAGGTTTTTAATTTCACTTTGTGTTGAATTACATGCCACTTAACATATCTGAAGGGAGACTGGAATACAATATATATATATCAAAACAAAAAGCTAACATCTCATTTCAATTATACATTTCAAACACAGTATTTTCCCACATATTTAAGTTATATTTATTTGGATTGATGCATTTGTGTTGAGAATGTTCCATTCAAAAATGTTATTATTAAAAAGGCATTTACACCATAAAAGATTACTATTGAGATCTATTGTCAGGAATGTTAGTCTTATATGTATGGCCAAAGGGCAGGACCTATAAACACATTTACTACCCAATAGCATTGTGAGGCTGAACAAAAGGACCTTTTGACTATGTAAATGTAGTCTTTTAAAAAAACAAAAACATTTACTGACTTTTTTGTATAGCTTCAAGTAATGTACAACCGTAAAATTACAACCGGGGGCCTTACAGGGTTAAGGGCTATTGTTTATTGTTATTTACTTTAAGATGTTTATTCTTAACCAATAATTGAATTAAAAAACTCTTATTTAAATGATGTGTGTGTGTCTCTGTATTCCTGATGATACACTGAGAGAATGAGCTCATAGGGCTGCTGATCACCATAACCTAAACCAGGGGTGTCAAACTCAATTTCATCCCGGGCCACATCAGCATTATGGTTGCACTCAAAGGGTCGGTTGTAATTTTAATTATATGTAAATATATAACATATATTAAATAATGTATTAATGTATTGTATTGGCCCTGCATTGGATTATTATCAGTTCTGGTAATATCTTCCTAAATAACTACGTCTGAAAGCAGATGTCTAGGGCAAATAATTGAAAGTAAATATTCAACAATTACACCAATTGTATTGTATATTATATTCTTTGCAAGCTCTTGCGGGCCACATAAAATTAGGTCGCGGGCCGGATTTGGCCCCCGGGCCTTGAGTTTGACACCCCTGAGCTAAACAGTCTGTATATTGCACTACATTTGTGTAATGTAAGCTTCGTTGATACTTTGCCTGTGGGAATAAGAAAAAAATAGTTAGATATACTGAATATTATTTGATCTATTCCACCACTAGCTTAATCCCAAATAATGTAGAGGTGTGTTGTAGGTGCCTTAAATAACCCTTATTTTATAGTGAGATGTATTTTTATGTTCATATAATAGTGATTTCAATGCCACCCCAAAATGATCACTGGTTCCACCCTGGCCACCCCACTGAAAATGTCCTGGCTCCGCCACTGTATAACGCTGTGAGCATGGGTCTGCAGGGAGCATTTCTCCGCAATCCCAATTTAGTAGCCCGAAAAACGTTTACCCATTTAAACAGTCGTGGTAGATACCTTGTTTGTTTTAAACATCATAAATACACAAACAACAATGAATACTTACAGGTTGTGTACCCGAATCTCCCGCTGGTCCAAACAAAGTAGGAACAGCATCGTTCTTCAGTGCCCTACGCTCTACATATCCGGCATGAATCGCTGAAAGGTTTGGGAAGCTTTGTTTCGTGAAAGGCTGGCAGAGGGTGTGGCCTCTGGGTATTCACACGTCACAGTACCCAGGAAGAAAATGAGAAATCTCCAACGAGGCGTTTTGGGGAGGTCTTTTCTGTGTTAGAGTTTTACTCCCTACAGGGTGTACTTTGAGGGTTTTTGACTCTGCAGACCGTTTACATGCATAAAAACCTTCATAACACACAAGGGGACGGGTAATAACCGGAAAAGCATGACATGGGACCATTAAAAAAAAGAGCCGCTGTCTAGCTGTTTTGGTGATGGTGTTTGTGTGATGAGTCCATGTCAGGTCCTCAGTGATGTGGACACCGAGGAACCTGAAGCTGCTGAGACTCCATCTCTCTGTCCCTCTCTCTGCTGCTTCCTGTAGTCCACAATAAGCTCCTTGGTTTTGCTGATGTTGAGATGGAGGTTGTTATCCTGGCACCAAGATGTCAGGTTTTCGACCTCCTCTCTGTACGCCGTCTCGTCGCCGTCGGTGATCAGGCCGATGACGGTCGTGTCGTCAGCAAACTTCACGAAATCTAAGACCATTTACATGTAAAACACAAAGAAAACATGTCATTTTACTTTGCAAAAGCCCAAGTTTATATTAACTGTCAGATGTTTTGTAGAAAAAAAATCCCAAATATATATCTTTATATATACAATATATTAATGAAAATAATAATATACATCACAAAAATAAAAACAATAAATAAAATATATTTTAAGTAATAATAAAGCAGAATAGACCAGCAATGAAACATTTCAACATTTAACAATAGCCAACATTTTTCCAACATTTTGTTCAAAAGATATCAATTATAAACACTAAAGAAATCTGCCAGTTATGTGTGTGCGTGTGTGCGTGTGTACATGACTGCGTGTGTTTCTACTCTCTCCATTCAAAGTCAGCGATGTTTGTAATTAATGAATGCACCTTTATCGAGTGCTGTTTTTGTTTTTATTCCTTCCTCTCCACTTTAGTCCCCTTGTCCGGATTGATCTTGAATAGGCACCAACCTGTTGAACCCCATCCCCCCGCCCCCGGGGGGAAAAACGCATCATCTGCAGGAAACAGCGTCTGAGGGCTTCTTAATATTTAATAAACTATGAATGTTTTATATCCATGTAACGGGAAGAAACTCAGCTAACTGATCTTTTTTTTTTTTTTTTTTGCAAAAAAAACCACAAAGCTAACGCTGAGCCTCTGAATTAGCCACGAGCGAAAAAATCTTAAGGCTGTTAGCAAAGAACTCTAGCTATACCGATCGATATACTTATTGGATCTGCACAAACAAGCTTAGATAACATCCTGAGATTCCACAGATTATAGAAATATAAGGATCATCACTGAGCGATCAGAACTCGTGACAGGGGAAGCAAATACAGACAACACACGACGTAGCAAAACACGGAGATATGCTCACCTTAGCTGTTATTCTGATCAAAAGTCGTGTTCAATGGCATTAAAACGAGAAAAAACGCGGCTGAAGGTTAATCCATAGGTTAATCCAATGTGTCTGTCACTTTGAAAAAATTATTGATAATCCATAATTCAATTTTTATGCAAAAATCGGAGAATAAAAATTAGCTGCTAATGGTAGCCACCAGAGGTTAGCGCAGCTTCCGTTTTTTCTGCGCGTCACTCTCACTCCTTATTTGGTAACCTGTGTGTGTATGTGGAACTTTCCCTCGATTCCAATGGCTCTGACGGTTAAAAAGAGATGTCAATCATCAAAATCGACCAAGGGGGGCCAGAGATATGGAAAATCCACCCAAATGACCCCAGAAGTGTTTTTTTTTTTGCTAAATCTCTCTAAAAAGGTCAAATGTCACTTATTTTTGCATCAATCTTGATACAGGGTACTTATTATATGTTGTACTTTGGATTCCTAAAGCTTTTAGTCTACCATCCCATCATTCAAGGGTGGTTTTCACTATAAGTAAAAAATAATCTTTGGACGGACAGTATAATTTACAGTTTTTTACTATGTTCAATCTGAATTTTCTTTAAAATAAAAAACATCTATATTGATTCTGACTTTTCAGATTCAGATTCAGATTCAACTTTATTGTCATTACGTAGTACATGTACTAGTGACGAAATGTAAGTTTAGGCATCTGACCAGAAGTGCAAAATAGCAGTGCAGGAGAAGAAGCCCTGGGGAAGAAGCTGACCCTGAACCTGCTGGTCTTGGACTGGAGGCTCCTGAGGTGCCTCCCCGAGGGTAGGAGGACGAACAGATAGTTTGCAGGATGAGAGGTGTCTTTGAAGATGTTGTGCGCCCTCTGAAAACACCGGATGTCCTCGATGGCAGGGAGTGGGACACCGATGATGCGTTGGGCGATTTTCGTCACTCTCTGCAGTGCCTTCCTGTTGAGCATTGTGCAGTTCCCATACCAGGCTGTGATACAGCTGGTCAGGATGCTCTCAATGGTGCAGCGGTAAAATTTCACCAGAATCTGAGGAGAGAGGTGATCTTTCTTTAGTCTCCTCAGGAAGAAGAGATGCTGGTGAGCCTTCTTTACTATGCTGGTGGTATTGTTGGACCATGAGAGGTCATCGGATATGTGGACCCCCAGGAACTTGAAGCTAGACACACGCTCCACCGCCGTTCCATTTATGTGGATGGGAGTGTGTGTGTTGCCTTTCGATTTCCTGAAGTCCACAATTAGTTATTTTGTTTTTGTTGTGTTGAGGGCCAGGTTATTGTCAGCACACCACTCAGTCAGATGCTGAACCTCCTCCCTGTAGGCCGTCTCATCGTTGTTGTGGATGAGGCCGATCACCGTTGTGTCGCCTGCATACTTGATGATGGTGTTTGAACCATGTACAGGGGTACAGTCATGGGTGAAGATGGAGTAGAGGAGGGGTCTCAGCACGCAGCCTTGTGGGACACCGGTATTTAGGCTGAGGGTCATGGAAGAGAGATTATCTAACCTGACCATGTTGGGGTCTGTTGGTTAGAAAGTCTAAAATCCAATTACAAAGGGGGGCGTCGATGCCCAGGTCGTTGAGTTTTGTGATTAGTTTGGAGGGGATGACGGTGTTGAAGGCTGAACTGAAGTTGATGAACAGCAGTCTTGCGTAGGAGTTGTTTTTTTCCAGATGTGAGAGGACGGTGTGAAGTGTTATGGAAACAGCATCTTCCGTGCTCCTATTAGTCCGGTATGCAAATGTCCTTGTCCAGTGTCGGTGATAGGCGGGATTTAAGCTGTGCTAGGACCAACTTCTCGAAGCACTTCATGAGAATGGGTGTAAGTGCAACGGGACGGAAGTCATTCAGGCCTGCTGCAGCAGAGTGTTTGGGCACTGGCACTATGGCGGTGGTTTTAAAGCACGTAGGGACAACAGTTTGGGCCAGGGACAGGTTGAAAATGTCCATCATGACCTCAGTCAGTTGCCCAGCACAGGCCCTGAGAACGCGGCCTGGGATGCCATCGGGTCCAGCAGCCTTGCGTGCATTAATCCTGCTTAGTGTGGTGAAGATGTCAGAAGGTGAGAGTGTGAGGGGCTGGTGGTCTGCAGGGGGGACAGCCTTATGGCGCGTTTCCACTACAGCGCGGAGCCCCGTTTAAGATAGCTGTGACGTCAGCGGCCCGTCTTTGGTTGCGTTTCCACTTGGCCTAGTACCGGCTAGCGGGTCCTAATTCACAGTTTTTCTGGCCCCATAAAATCGTGGTTCTAGGGCCAGGAACAACCAGGCTGAGTCGGGCTGAATATGCTAAACTAGAGAGAGAATCGCTGGCAAGGGGGCTACAACTACAACAAGATGAACATATTTGACCGTGATTTAATTGTAATACACGTTTCAAAATGATGCCGAAGTAACAACATACTGATACCGGTTAGTAAAAACCATGAATTAATGCTTTGACAAGTCTGCAGACAGACGGCAGGCGAAAAACCTTTTAAAATGCGTGTTTTCTAAATGGAGATTGGCTAAGCTAACGCAATATATGCTCCGACCGTCCACACTCACAACAACGGCCTATACAGACATAAATAAACCAGCGACTGTATTCGCCATGACACAGGCAGTCTGTGGTGTGTACTTGTTTAACTTTTGTCTAGTTTCTGAACAGATATGAGGAGCTGTGAGCTCTGAGTGCTAACAGCTAACGGCTGTGTTGTTTTTCTGGGGTTCTCATTGAAGATGACGTCAGGGCTCCGCCTACACTGCGTTACTATAGATACTACCCCAGTTCCTAAACTGTAATGGAAATGCGCCATAAAGTGAGCCAGTCCTAACGAGGCCTAGCCATACCGAGCGAGGCCGAGCGAGGCCGTGTAGTGGAAATGCACCATTAGTGGCTGTCTCCTGGTTGTCCCTGTCGAAGCGAGCATAGAAATAATTCAGCTCGTTGAGGAAGGAGACGTCGTTTGACGGGAGAGAGGGGGTGGTGGGTTTGTAGTCAGTGATGGCCTGAATGCCCTGCCACATTCTTCGGGGGTCGGAGTTGTTGAAGTGCTCCTCAATCCTCAGTTTGTAGCAGTGCTTGGCCTTCCTAATGCCCTTCTTTAGGTGAGCCCTGGATGAACTGTAAGCCCGTTCGTCACCTGATCTGAAGGCGATGTTTCGTGCCTTCAGTAGTTGGCGAACTTCTTTATTCATCCACGGCTTCTGGTTTGGGTAGGTTGTTATCTGCTTCAGAGTGGTGACACTGTTGATGGTGGTGCTGATGTAGTCCAGTACGGAGGAGGCGTAGTGGTCAATGTCTGTATGGGAATCCAAGGTGGCCTGGGTGGCAAACACACTCCAGGCTGTGTGTTGAAACTTGTCCTGTAGCATAGAGTCTGCCTCCTCAGGCCATACCTTGACAGTCCTCACTGTGGGTTTCACACCTTTGATGAGTGGTGTGTATGTGGGGTAATGGAACAGTGAGAGGTGGTCAGACTGACCCAGGTGGGGGAGGGGAATGGCATTGTATGCATTGGCCATGTTGGTGTAAACATGATCCAATGTTTTGTTGCCTCTCGTGGGGCAGGAGACATGTTGTCGAAATTTGGGGAGTACAGTCTTCAAACTGGAGTGATTGAAATCACCCGCAACAATGAAAGCTGCCTCAGGGTGTGCAGTTTGTTGTTGGCTAATGGCTGTGTGCAGTTCTTTCATTGCAATTTTTGCATTAGCATCTGGGGCTACATATACGGCTATTACTAGGATTGCTGTGAACTCTCTGGGTTGATAGAAGGGTCTGCATTTAATAAAAAGATATTCCAGATGAGCTGAGCAGTGACTGCTGACAATGGCAGAGTCTGTACACCATGCTTTGTTTACATACATGCACAGCCCCCCTCCCCTGGTCTTACCGGAGTCGTCAGCTGATCTGTCTGCTCTGAAGAAGTTACGCCCAGTTAGCTCAACGGCGCTATTGGGAACGCCGCTGTTTAGCCATGTTTCCGTGAAGATCATGATGTTGCAGTCCATCATCCGTTTGTGGTTGACGATGCGTAGTCGTATCTCATCCATTTTGTTCATTATAGACCGCAGATTGGCGAGGAAAATGCTGGGTAGGGCGAGCCGATGCGGCGTTAGCTTCAACCTAGCTCTTAGCCCTCCTCGCTTCCCCCGCCTTTGTTTACGGTCTCTACGCCGCCTGTGGGCACTTCCGCTCGGCAGAGTAGACTGAGCAGGCTCCGGTGATCTGGCGATCTCCGGAATGATACGGAGATCATCTGTTAAAGAGTTGGAATGGCATAGTGATATTCAGAGCTGATCGTAAGGGCAGAGCTGGTGGTGTTGCAATATACACTGCTGAGAAACTACAGTGCTCTGTCCTTCACTCAATTTCAATTCCAAGGCAATTTGAGTTGCTAGCAGTCCAAATAACTATAGCAAATGCTCCTCTCACTGTTATTGGCTGTTATAGGCCTCCATCGGCCATCATGGATGCAACTACTAGCCTTACTAAATTGTTGTCTAAGTTTTCTTCTGAAATCATTTTATTGGGTGATTTAAATTGGGACTGGTTAAGTGATAAATCCTCACAGTTTAAGCAGGTTTGTGATTCTTTGAACTTAACTCAGCTTATTGATAGTCCCACTAGAATAAACCCTGCCAAACCCAATAACGATACCCTTATAGATGTCATTCTAACAAATGCAGCTCATAAGTATGTGTCTGTTGGTGTTTTTCCTAATGATATCAGTGACCATTGCACTATCGCTTGCGTTAGGAGCACTAAGTTGCCCAAAGCCAAGGGCCTTATTGTGCTCAGGCGCTGCTTCAAACACTTCTCTGAGCAGGCTTTCCTACACGATCTGGCAGAGGTTAAATGGCACTTCACAGCGTTAATTCCATCTGTTGATGTTGCCGTCCAATTTTTTATTGATCACTTTTTATCGATTATATATATATATATAGACATGCCCCCCTTAGAAAATTCAGAGTTAAGAATAGGAACACTCCATGGTTTACTAGAGAACTATCTGATCTCATTCATGATCGAAATAAGCAATGGTCCTTAGCTAGAAAGTCTAACACTAGTGATGACTGGCTTCTTTTTCGTGTCCTCAGAAATAAATGTTCTGCCCTTATTAAAAAAGCTAAAGCTGATTACTATCTGAGCTTAACCACTGATTGTTTTAATGACCATTCCAAATTCTGGAAAACAATTAAATCACTTCAGAACAAGAAGGTTTCTAGTTTCCCACAAAAACTGAAGGTCAATGATTCTTTTATTTCAGATTCAGATGGTATGTCTAATGCCTTTAATGCTCACTTCAAAAAGGCTGGTCGCATTTTTGATGAGCAAAGTCATGACTCTCTAAATGGTCGTACTCACAGCCATAGTCAAGAGTTGAACTCCCCTGTTTTTGATTTCGCTTATTTCTCGGTCTCTGAAGTCTTACAGGGTTTGCACTCGATTGATCCTAAAAAGTCTGCCGGGCCTGACGGCCTTGACCGATTCTTTTTAAAAATTGCAGCTCAGATGATAGCACAACCAGTAACTGATATTTTTAATCTCTCCCTGTCCACTCACACACTGCCAGCTGTGTGGAAGCAAGCTCTGGTATCGCCCCTCTTGAAAGCTGGTGATCCCACGGAGTTGAATAACTATCGTCCTATCTCAAATCTTTCTGTGTTATCAAAGATTCTTGAGTCCCTTGTTTCTACTCAGCTAAAACTTTTTTTAAATTCACACAACATCCTTAACCCTATGCAATCTGGATTCAGATCAAAGCACAGTACTGTGACTGCCAGTCTGAAAGTCTTAGACGATATTAAGGCTGCTTTGGATAAGAAATCAGTTTGTGTTGCATTGTTTATTGACCTAGCCAAAGCATTTGACACTGTAGATCACCACATTATGTCTAATGTTATGTTGGTGTCTCGTTTCGGTCACAATGCCATTTGCTGGTTTCAGAGTTATCTAACCGACCGTACTCAATGCGTCAGGTTGGGTAGTACTGTCTCTGACCCTGTCACCTTGGAGAAGGGAGTTCCACAGGGCTCTATCTTGGGGCCCTTGCTCTTTTCATTATATGTAAACAATATTTGTAATCAGATGCAATTTTCTACCTATCATATGTATGCTGATGACACTATTGTATACTCGTGTGCTCCTTCTCTGGATATGGCCGTTTCCAATTTAAAATCAGATTTTATCACGCTGCAGCATGCGCTTCTTGATTCTAAACTGCTATTGAACAGTAAGAAAACCAAAGCAATGCTTTTTGCTCCCAAGTCAGCGTCCTCCTCTTGCCTCTCCATTGACACCCTTGATGGCGTTTCTGTTGAATTTGTTGATACCTACAAATATCTGGGCTTTTGGTTGGACAGTAATCTGAACTTTAAACACCATATTGAAGTTTTAACAAAGAAATTGAAATTCACTCTTGGCTTCCTTTTCAGATTTAAATGTTGTTTTTCAATTTCATCCCGTAAAAGGTTGGTCTCTGGCTTATTCCTGTCCCAGCTGGACTACGGTGATACCATTTATAGATTTGCCTGTCCCACTGTTTTGGCCAAACTTGACCCACTTTACCATGCTGCACTGCGTTATATATCAAATGCACCCTATAGGACTCATCATTGCACACTGTATAGCCTAACTGGATGGTCCTCACTTACTATGCGTAGGATGCAGCACTGGTTTTTATTAATGTATAAAGCCATTTTAGGTAAGCTTCCACTCTACATATGTGTCAGATTTGCCCCAGTTTGTGACTCTTACAAACTCAGATCCAGTGCCTGGATACGGTTCCAGGTACCTACTGTACGGACTGAGGCTGGAAAAAGGAGTCTTTCTTATTATGGTCCTTGGTCTTGGAATGACCTTCAATCACGCCTTAAACTGAGGGCATTTGTCTCTATTTCATGTTTTAAATTAAAGTTGTCTGAAGTCCTCACCACCAGCTGCTCTTGCAGTAACAAGTAGTGTACTTTTTTTATTGTCCTAATGTGCACAATGTAGTGACTGCTTTTTCGTCTTTTGTTTTCTTTATGTTCTCTGTATTTTATATGTTTGTGTTATGTGTTATGTGTAACGTTGCTGCCTTCTTGGCCAGGTCAGCATTGAAAATGAGATTTTATCTCAATGTTTTTTATCTGGTTAAATAAAGGTTAAATAAAAAAAATAAAATAGTCCAATGTCCAGGAGTTGTTGTCGGCTGTATGAAGTTAGTGAAAGGCTGTTCCGAGTGAACAAACTTAATAAAAGTAGACAAATAAATACTATTTTGCTAACTCTAGAGAGACGCTGAGCCTCGCGTTGTGCACGCGCCGCCATAGTTCCATGTAGTTTTCTACATCCAACTCAAAGGTTTATCATTACTTTGAGAAAAAAGATTATTAATTTTCCCCTTTTAGAAGTGTAGTTATGGTCATTTGTTCTGGAAATGTCATTTTCGAGCCTGAGACCTGAAAAACAGGGGTGGGGTTCAACAGGACAGAAGTACACTTACATTTAGTGTTTAATGACTAATTATATGGATGATACAGCCATTAATTATCTTTACAGTTATACAGCTTGAAGTCAAAGGGCAATGCTACTCTTAAATGTACTTTTCATTAACTGTTATGATGTACATTTAAAGCATTGGTTTGAATAGAGTTTTGTTATATAAAGTCGTCACTTGGCATCACTATCACACTGGACAGTATCGCAGCAGGTCTGTAAACAGGAGTAAGCGGTCACTTGAAGATCATTTGAATGTGGGTAGCTACGAGTGCCATCTTGAGAGGTTTGTGTGTAACTGGGGCAGATGAGGTGCGTGTCAGTAGCAGAGTGAGCGGTGTAAAAGCATCGTAGTTAACCGAAATAAGTTTTAATGTGTTTGTTCACTGCAATAATACCAGGTTCCGCTGCCCATCCCATTTCGGTGCAAGAAATAGTTGCGTCTTCCTCGTCAGATTCCATTGTCATCAGGTGCTGACACTCACGCTAAGCCTTTACTTGGTGGTACAAGTACAATATTCTAATTATACTTGTGTGTTTCTCTGTTATAGACCACACACATACACTAAACCTGCTCCATGGCTGTATTACTGTGCTGTTGTGTTGATATTAATAGGTTAAGGAAATCAACCGCTACCAAGAATCTTGTGTGTTCTTACCGACACCCCAAAGTGTAAGTCACTCCGAGTGAAACCTTCCCCTATACAGTCCTACCTGAATCCCCATTCAATAGGACTGAAAACAATTCCTTTTTCCAAATAACTGAGTTGGTTTTCTTTTGTTGTCGACAAAGGGCCCTCTTTCCGTCATTTTCATTGAGCTGAAGTAAACATACCACCGATTGGCTAAGAGTGAGTTTGGGCTTTCAGGGAGGAGCCAAAGCACACCACTGCAAAGGAAAGGGGTACGCTGAATTTACAACCCAAGACAAAAAGCAATTGCAATGCTAATACCAATTTAGCATAGTGGTAGCACTAACTGCTAACAAGGTTTTGATATTCAGAGTCTGGCTGTTAGTGCTTGCTAGCATGTTCAATGTTATGGGCTAAATATTGTACATGCTAGTGTGATAAGGCCTAGGGGAGGATGCTAATGTTATTTAACTTCTAGATCCTTTCATTTTTCACTTACAGTGAAACTCAATATGTTTTTTGCATACTGTGCGCCAATCACTCTGTGTCTTAATTGTTTAATTAATGTTTTGTTAGGAGAGTTGGAGGCTGGAGATATTTTTTGAGAAACAACAGGTATAGATATAGTTGTAGCACAGGGTTTGGGTTTGGTATACGTGCTCAATGGGACAAAACCTGGTAAAAGTAAAGCTGCCTTAATAAATACTTGTATATTCAAATGGATTAGATAGGTAGGTGTAAAATTAAAAGCTTTCACTTGTGATGGCCCCAAAGAAAAGTATCACCTGTCTCTGAATTTCTTGTTAGTTCTACAGAGCTTTTTAGCATTTTCTGCTAAAAAGCTCTGTTTTTTTTTTCTGTTCAGTCTCACACGTCGTTTGTCACAGCAGGCAACTATTTGGGGCGAAAATAATAAATCTTTGTTAAATCCACTGTGCACTTCCTGCCCAGCACCAAATGATAGACAGACAGAGTTAGCGACTTGCTGGTGAACAAAGTGGTGCATTTAGAAACCAGTCATTTCCCTCAGGAGTAGGTGGAAACTAAAGAGCTAAATGGGAGTGAGTATTATATTAAGTGGACACAAACACCATTTCAAATAGATGCTAGTGTTCCTTTAGGAGTACTGAATCTGTTATCAGCGTGTGTCCAGAAAATGTCAAGAAGTGGCCAAATTCAGTTGATGAAGGTTTGGATTCTGTTTGCATAGGGATTAAAGAAATTACCCTTTGTACAAAAGCAGGTGCGGGCACTGCTGTTCCAATTGGCCAATATTCCAAATAGCAACAATCTCAAAAAAAAATCTCATTGCACCGAATGTCCAATCGTCCAACAGGCCTAATAACATGCTGCCTATTGCTCTGAAAGTTTATTGCTCTGGAAATACACACCTAGCCTGCTAAATTAAAGAAAAAATACCCTCCCCCCCTGCCTCTGGTGGCTAGTTCTCATTTTCTTTGTCCTTGTTTATAGGTGTATAGGCCTCAGCAGTGAGATGGGTTAGGTTATGGAAGAGCAGGGCTCCGGAGGAGAGATAAGGGTGTTTTAAAAAAAGATTTAAACTCCATAACGATCTAAAAGCCCTACAAAGATCTTGTAAAAACCCTTTAAAAGCATTGTAAAAGCTCTATTAAAACAAGAAAATACTGGTTAAAAAGTGCAGGACGGGACTGGACCACGGAACAGCGGCAGAGTATGTTTAAAAGCAGATATCATAAAGCCTTAATGCAATCGAATGTAAAACAAAAAGGTTATGATTGATGAAAGTAGTAAATCGGTCAGATTTGACCCGAAGACAACAGTAGGGTTAATTTGCTCTGTTTATTTAAAAAGGTGGCAGGTCGGTGAAATGGTTAGGGAATCAGAATCGGAGGCAAAGTAGGGCGGGTCATGCCTAGGTCAGCAGAAAATAAAATGTCTCCATCATGTTGCATAATAATAAGCCGTATGCTTCTTTTCGTGTGTGTTATTTGAACAATGGGCCATTGGAACAAAATATGTTTGTTTTTCCGGTGTAACTGACTGTTGTGTTTACACTTCAGTAAAATGGGAAATGTTTGGGACTTCTGGGGTTGCAGAACAAGGGGGCTCCTTTAGGTGTCCATGACGTTGGTGTCCATTAGTGCAACATGACTGAGCTGAAAGGCTTTGTATGGAAAAAAGACGAAAATATCGGAATCGAAGATTAGGGTTGAAAACAAATAAAGGGAAACAAGTGTTTGATAGGCATTCAACAAGATAAATCATTTTAATCTCCTATGGGTTAATCATCAAAAGATCACTGTCTGCATCTGGGTCTTTCTGCTATATTTTTGTGGCATTTTTAGACACTTTTTACATTTAGTTATTTCTCATTTTATTCTATTCTAAACAAGGGGGGACTTTTCAACTGTACTTCTTCTGTAGAGCTCCATAATGAACCCATCTGTCGTGACATTTTCATGTAAATGTAATAGATTTAGTAGGTTTTTGATGGATCTGGGTGCACATTCTCAACACACCAGAAGCCCTCCGCAGTAATGAATGTGCACAGCAGAGCCAGATAACATCTCAGCGATGGAAGAAAAAAAAGATGTGGAATGATGGAATTCAGAAACTAAATGACAGAGAAGCAAAAACAGCCCTTGGTTTAAGTGCTTTAATCGTGGGATAATTGCTTCTACACACTGTCTCAGACTCTCTGCATGCGCACACGTACAAACACAAACAGAACACCATGTGCTGCCTCTAACAACACTGCTTTAATGAAATGTCGTGAATCCTTAATGAGTCCCGATGTCTTGTGATACATTTCATAATTATTCAACCCCACACAACTGGAGAGGGAAATTCATCAGTCAAAGCAAATTAGTTGGGATCCATTAGGGTTCAGTGTCTTGTAGGGACATTCACTTTATTAGCTCCTTACACCCATCGCCATAATTGGTAGCATATTTCATTTGGCTCTAACCCCACTTTACTGAGTGACTGCTCTTTCCCTTTTTTATTTACAACCACATGCTGCATAATGTGCATAGAGCAGTTCAACAATACGATAGAGTGTGTGAGATGCTGTTGTTTCTTATATATTTCGAAAATGGCATTCTTTTATCGTATCAGCATTTGCTCATTCTTCATTCAGTGATGATATCCTCCACAGTAAGCATTTGAACACATACAATTGCTGATCACCCCTTTCATTGAATTTTTAGTGGTTAGTCCAGTTTTAATACCTATGGTGTTCCCTGTCAAAAATGGCCGCCATAGGAAATGAATGGGTAACCCAGATTATGTTCATCCATCAGATAGTACACACCCAAATGGACAACACGTTCATTTTGGTATACCTCTTCAGTGTCTGTTCTTCACTGCAGTTATTCATCTAACAATAGTCTGAGAAATTGCCCAGAAACACCAAAGTAAGAGGGGAGAAACGATCACGACAGAAGAGTGGTAGATTAAAACAAGCCAATAATGAAAGAGGGTTTTGTCTTTTGGCGAGGAGGCCACAGTCTGAGCCACAGCTCCTTGTTGATCAGCGGCACACTGCGAGGGGATCATTTCTTTGGGATGACTGATGATGGCTTCCTCTCATAGATGCCTCTCTTGTTTGTCTTCGGGGCTGCCTCGGGGTTCGCTGTTCTCCCACTCACTCTGACAACCTGCAGACATCTCAGATGAGCAGCATTCTTCCCACAGAGACACCAAGTCTCAGACGGGGAGTGAACAGGAAAGCCTCTCTGTTTGGTGTGGAGGCGTGAGAACCTGCTGCTGGAGAGTGAACGGTGGTGGTCAGGCTGAGCTTAATTCCTACTACACTATAATTAAAGAACCGTTAATTCACAATAAATGATTTCTGTTTTTTTAGCAGGGTACTGCTCTTATTTTCTTTTGCACTTTTGAGTCAATACAAATTGATGACTTTAACACGGCAGACCTGTTTCCTTTCCTCAGTCAACATTGGCTTCTTTTAACAACCAGCTTCGCCTAGCTTTAACTTAATACTTTTTTCAAACCTAACCAAGACAATTTCTTCCTGAACCTAACATTGAACAACATTTGTGAAATAATTCATGAGTATTTACCCAATACATTCCTCAGCGACTGCCATATTACCCAAGAAAGCCAAGTTATTTATCTTGCAGAGCTGTGCCAACAAAGCCTACAAGTACCAGAATGCCTTGCTTCTAACAGCCAGTGTTTCCTCTTGCACGGCTAACGCAGCGGCCTCTGTTTGCTGAACTTTGTCAGCTATGTCTCTCGGGCTTAAATTAATAGTACTGAATAAGAACAAAACACTGTGAAATGTATCCTCGTAAAAGGACTGCATTCATCCAGTCTTTACACAAGTCATCGTTCACACACAGAGCATTTCTTTATTAGGGTATGCTATTTTTACTGCCTGAAACACATTTTGCAATACTAGCTAAGAGATGTCAAACGACGCAGTTGAAACAAAAAAGAACGACAAATATTGGAAATTATTACTTCAATCGAGTAAATTTAACATTATACTAATTAAACATCCATCGAAAATGTTCCCTTTTAAAAAATGTCCAGTATAATAAGACGGTACTTTGGGTTGAAGGGCAAACTTACTTACTTACTTATATTCTGTGTCAAATGAAACATTTTCTAAGTTTTCTGGGACAATGATTTTTCCACAGCAGCACAAGGCCCTTCTCTGAGATTTGGTGTCCTAATCTCATTCTGCCCACATCATGGCCATGTTTGTCCAGAAAGCCTCTGCTTTGGAGCTGACCTGATTGGAAGGTAATAAAGATCTAAGTCGAACAAAGGAGAGGAATAAGCTACATTCATGCACGCACACACACACACGCTCACACACGCACGCACACGCTCACACACAGAAAATAGCACCCTTATCATCCCCGTTTCATTTAGAGTTGATTGCTGTCGGATTATAATGCAATCACCACGCTGTGTGAGCCGTAACTATGGGAACTGGTTTTAACTGTTTATCTTGCCAGAGATCTTAATTTAAGTTTGAACACTCTGGATCACTTAGATGTGAGAGACATGGGAAATTGACAAAAAGGGGACAACAAAGGGAAGGGAGGGAACGGGAGCTGTGGAAGAAAATGGAGAAACAGACACTTTCTTGTTCTTTCTCTTTTATTTCATATGCAATTGAATTTGTCTTTCAGAGGGAAAATCAATTTATGATGACAATCCACATCAGGGCAGTAATGAAAGCAGCCGAGTTCCTTTGCCATGGGAACGTTTCTGCAGGAGAATGCCACTAATCTTGGCGAAATGAATCATTCACACTTTATTTGGACATCTGTGTTAACCCCCCCCCTACTCTCCTTCTCCCGACTTTCATTCATTTGTGACAGTTTTATTACAAGTTGTGCAGGTGGCTGGAGGCTCAGGAGCCGACAAGAATGCGGCATGGACATGGTCCAACATGTTGAGGAGTTGTTGAGTTTATAATGATGTTTCCTCAGTAGACTGTCACTATACGTAGGACACTCCAGACTAAATAGCACAAACTGGACAAAACTAGTTTTTATGCTTTTACAGTATGGCCCCCACTACGCTGCTCACCAAAGACGTTTGACTTTTAGGTGTGAACAAATCCAGATTAAAGGCTCTGGGCTACGACTTTATGTAAGCCTGGGCTAACTCCATCCTAAATACAGGAAATTGCACACGCTGCCACAATATCCACTGTGTAGTTTGGGACTCACAGCGAGCGGCTCAAACACCTTTTTGGCATTCCAAGAATTTCCACTAAACTTCCTGAAACTGCCCTTTATTTTTACATTTGCTAGAAAAGTGAAACTAGCATTTCTTTGAGATTACAGAAATGCTACATATTTATGGTGTAATTCTGACCCTAAAGCGACTAGTCATTTTTGTTGTGGTTACAAAGGTTCAAATGAACGTGTGGAATAGTAAAGCGATGGCTTGTAGAGGCCTATAATGTTGAACATAAATGATATGCTTTAGTGTCAGCAACAGCATACAAATATTCTCTATAAGTCACCTGTTCCATGTTCTTCTTTGAGAAAAAACAGAACAAATGAAATGGTTTCAGGATGGCGCCCCCTAGTTTTGCTCTATTTCAACGGAATACTGTTAAGTGTCGGTCTACGTAGAAAAGAGACCTTTTTAAAAAAGAAAATAGATTCAGATCTTGCATAATGATACATAATGACAGTCACACTGAGCCAGCTACATATCACGACCCACATTAGCTTGTAAGTCTCCTTCTTATCTTAAATACAAGCTCCTCAGCTTGTTGATGGAGCTACAGCAGAGAGAGCTCTGCAGGACAGAAGGCTTTTAAAGACACTTCAGTCGGTTAGTGTCTTCAATAACATGTCTAACATGACACAACACGCCCCTCCACTCAGCTGAGAGAAAACTAGCTTCTTCGATATCCCTACTTTTTGTTTCTTTAACAATAAAAAGCTATTAACAATGATTTTAAAAATAATAATACAAATACAAAAAGGATATGACTTATTGCGATTCAGTTACACTTTAAAGAGGCAGTTCCTGTAGTTATATAGGTTTGTGTGCATGTAAAGGGTCTTCAAAGGCTAAACATAGGTATATATAGAATAATTGGTGATTCCTGCATATGTGAAAATAGATGAGTTCCCCTACAGTATATTTAACCATGCATGAATCATAAATGTGATTAAAGGGTTATTTTTTAACCTTTCTTTAGCCACTTTATAACCATGTTTGCCAAATGAGTGAAACCTTATTTCTGCATGCTGTATCTCTCGCCTGTTGCTGCTTTATTACAACTCAACATTTGAGCCTGAATTGAGCTGTGATCATGGCTGTAAACTCAGACGGTGATTCAGAACGTCCTGCTGCTGGATGGGTCCTTGAGCTCAAGTCTAAGGCGCCGTTTACACGAGGACAAAACTGCTTGTATCTGCATAGTTTCTCTTGCGTATAGCCCTATTATTTACACGAGGCCGATAGAAACTGACCCCACAAACGATAACGGGTCCCAAGGTGGATAGATTTGCAAACAAAACGCTCTGGGGGGTCAACCGAGTCCGTGTAATCACCTCTATACGAATATTTCCTGAAAAAATAACAATAGCCCCACCTCTCCCCACCTCTCCTGCTCACTGTTAATTAAACGCACAAGGGGTTCTTGAATGAAATAATATTATAAAAGGCAAACCAGAATTGTTAACGCCCAATATACTCCTTAAACAAAATAAACAGAGTCAGATTTCATGCATTGATCCATTATATTGACAAAGGAGCGATCTCACCCGGTGTTTGTAGAGAATATCTCTCTCTTTCTGAGCGCATCCTCTCCACGGAGACGTGCTTCTTGGTCGGTAGATGCAATATCCACAGATTCGGTTTCTTTCAGTTAACTTCCCCGTTGCATTTATCCATATATTTACATGCTGAGGAAATTACTATATCCCGCTGAATACCAGCAATCGCCACACACACACTTCCTCCTGTCAGTAGCTACTGCTACTGCTACTGCTACTGACCATGCTACAGATATTAGTGCAAAATCTACAGCTCCTCTACCACAACCATCAGCAACAAGTGGACATGGAGAATTACATGAACTACATGTTGCTAAATCCACCGCGGGGCATAAACAGAAGGGTAGCCATGGCAACATTGCTGCGGGGCTGCTGCGGAGTCTTCTTCACTGCTTTTGGTGTATTTTGTGGCGGAAGTTACAGCGCCACTTACAGTCCCGGCATATGTACTACAGCGTTTCCAGCGGTCTCGTTTGAACAGACACGTTAAATGAAACGAATGCATGTGAACGGAAGACTTTTTTGAATACGCATACTGTGCATAAACGCAAACGTTCCCGTGTGCACAACGCCTAAAGCCTGCTCTATGAATTTAAAAAAAATCCATTATCAACAACCATTTGAATAAAAACAAGAATTTGAATGGGAGATAGGACCGGCAAACCTTACATTACTGTGAACATAATGACATTAAATTCCCTTCCACTTGCCCTCACCACTTCCTCTTACTGATGCACAGTATTTCACCAGAACACAATTTGACTGAATTGTAAGCTGAAGTGTGAAATGGAAATAATGGCGAGGTCAGCGATCAATAGGAAGTTAATTAATGAGAAGTATGCGATGTGGTGAAGTATGGATTTCCGAATGCTTATGATTGTGTTCCAATCATTGAAATGTCACCAGCGTGACATCTAAAACCTCTACCTACCTTTGATTTACCTTCAATTCATAACCTAATAAAGGAAGATATTTCAGTTTTCCCTTCAACTCCAGCCTGAATATACATGTTTCTCCTAATGTGAGAGTGTTTAAACATGGGACGATAATTGGTTGTATTTAGTCTATGATTGATCATAATAATAAATCCCCATTTATGAAGACTAGACAAATCTTTTAAAATATGTGATTCAACTACTGGCTAACAAAAGATGCTTTCTCTTTATTGAGAAATCATTTTAATTTCCCACATTTAAAAAAGGTTTAATCCAGATGATAGAAGGGCCAGCAAGACTTTCCGGTTCTGATAGATGCTTCAAAATGCAAAATGAAGTGAGCTAAGCAGTAATATTTAGAGCATATGTGATTAAAGATATGTTTAAACAGCAGAAAAGAGGCTAATGAGTTCCTTATGTGCTTGTTTAAAGGAGAGGTGCCATGCTTTTCCGGTTATTACCCGTCCCCTTGTGTGTTATGAAGGTTTTTATGCATGTAAACGGTGTGCAGAGTCACAAACCCTCAAAGTACACCCTGTAGCGAGTAAAACTCTAACACAGAAAAGACCTCCCCAAAACGCCTCGTTGGAGATACGTCATTGTCCATTTGATTCTTCCGGGACGGCATGATGTCAACCCGTACCCGGAACGAAATGGACCAATCCGTGGAGCCGTTATGTTACGTCCGCGGAGCCGTTACGTTAAGCCCCCGCTGATTGGTCCAAATTGACCAATCCACGGACTTCCTCACACACACATCTGTGTGCAGGGAGCAGGCAGCTCAGCTGATTTCTCCTCCCTGGCTGCAGGCTGATAACAGACAGTTGGGATCGCGGCGAAATTCTCTCTGCAGACCCATTCTCACAGCGTTTATCAACCTTTTTCTTACTCAATATCAAGACACACTTATTGTTTTTACTTCGGCTGTGAGTTTGTGTGTGCTCAGGATGAGTTTGGCTGTGTTTGGCTGTGTATCCTAAACAAGGAAACAACACCTCCACGGAGCTTTTGGAGCTACAACGAGCCGTTAAAGGCAGACAGTGAAATTCAGTGAATACACGTACTTTACAGAGATGCTGTATGAGAAACCAATGTGAGTTTGGAAAAATGCACAGTATAAATCTATTTTAGTAGACCTCAACAATGGAATTATGATCAGTGGAAATGGCCATGACACCTCTCCTTTAAGATCGAGCTATGCACACACCCAACATAATGAGTGTCCCTGGTCATTGGCCCATGCAGAAGTCACTCTGGTGTATTTTTGGTTATTGTAGGTAGAGCATAGCTGCAGTATTGTTCATGCATTCAAAGTTTGCGTGAGAAAAGTTGTGCTGCGAACGAGAACAAGAATAAAAAATTAAGTTCTGATTACAATTACGGGACGTGACACTTAGCTGATTTCAAATCAGCGAGGCCAAATTTCACAAAGCCTGTCAATGTGGCAGCAAGCTCGCCAGATCCCTCCCCAATCAAAAGTTTGCTCTATATAATTTTGCGCAATCAGATTTCTCCACAGTCATCCAGTGCAATCAGGTAATCAGAGGGGAGCATTAACAAGACAAATGGGGTTTAAAAAGTGGGTGCACTCTGTTTGCAGGAACTTCCTATGGAGAAGCCCCCTCCCCTCTTTGATTACTCCTATCACCCTCATACAGCGCAACATCCCCGCTAAATAGTTTTCTGCCACAGTGAAGGCAGTGTGCTCCGTCGTGATTGACTTTACATGTAAAACTCCACAGGTAAATGGTTACTCTTAAGGCTATTTACTGTATGTCAAGTGATTATGTGCTCCAACAGGTCCTCTGAATGACTCGGATTGTTTATGGCCTTTTGCACACCTTTCATTAAAGGTGAAATTCTCTGATCCAAATTGCACTGTCAGGGACTATTTATACCAGAATGCATTTTCCCTCCACGATGCAGAGGTAGCATGTGAGTGACTGGCAGTGTTAGGGAGTAACGGATTACATGTTGCGGGATTACGTAATCAGGATACAGAAAAAAGTGTAAAACTGTATTCCCTAACAGTTATATTAATAAAAGACCCAATCAGATGAATTTATCAGCAGGATTACGATGCTATTAAAAACCATAAAGTATATAGTGTTTGTTGTAAAGGATCAGATTTTATTTTTGCTTTTTTAAACTGTAGTATGTGCTCATGTGTTTCAGTGTTGGTGTATATGCTGCTGCCTGAATATGCTTCATGAAAGGCAGCTTTTCCTATCAATACAATCATTCTGATCCTAAATATCTTGGTCTCTTCTTTTCTAAGGTCACATTGTTCTGCTGTTTTACATAATACACTTCAGAAGTCAAACAAATCTTATTGATATTTATTTTGTCTTTTATTCATTTGCATTGCATTTGATATTGAGGTACTCAAAAGTAATGGAAAGTAATCAGATTATATTACTTTTATAAAGCGACACTCAGATTCATTTTCATTTGGAGGTGTAACATTTATTCAAATTAAAAACCAATATTTTTTTAAATAATTGTATTATCATTATAATAATTGACTCCTGATGTGTATATTAGTTGCTATTAAACATCATAAATTCATCTGCGTTGAAAAAAGAGCAGTTCCATTTTCTGACAGATACCACTCACTTTAAATGTCATCAGTCCATTAGATGGCTGTTATCAGTTGTATCATGCACATCGATCTGAGCTGGTTTGGAGCTACTCTACTACCTAATTGGCTCCGTAGGCCGTTATCTTCTATTGGTAAGCAGGAGGAAATAGGAAATCAGGTGGTGTGGTAAAGACAACGACAAAGTCCATGTAGAGAAGAGGTGGAGGTGGATGGATTTCGCAAACAAACGTAGGACTTTCAAAGATAAGGCCGCTGTTTGTGTGCTGTTTGAACTATTTGTAACCTATGTACGTAAATTGACTCACGTAGCGTATGTAACATACTTATCTTAGGTGGTGTAGGTAGCGAACGTACTCTAATACACATAACACAACTTAACGGGGCCCTATTCTGCTCATTTTCAGGTGTATATCAGTATGTAGTGTCTCTACTGTGACATGTCTCCATGCTTTAATGTTCAAAAAGCTCTTTATTTTTCTCATACTGCCTGTGCTGCATCACCTCTTTTCACCCTCTGTCTGAAACCAGAGCCCAGTCTGCTCTGATTGGTTAGCTGGCCGGCTCTGTTGAGATTGGTCAACCGCTGAAAGATGTCCAACCCATTAGCCTATCATGTTCAATGTGTGAGCGCTAGCCAATAGAAGCGCAAGAGTTACGCGATGTCACTATTTGCAGAGAATTGACATTCACAAAAACATAACACACTACAGGAATAGAAAAACCCTAAAGATCATAATAGGTACAAGTACATACTGTAGGTACATAAGAACAAATATACACAAAATAACTTATGTTGTCTAAACCTTAACAAGTTATTTGTTTCAATTCACAACTTCGACCTACATATGGTGATGTTTAACTTGCGTGTAGGAGCATTTCGCCTATTACTCCCTGTCTGAAGCATGATAACATTTGAGACGGGAGAATATGTTATTTTGTGAGCTTTAGAGGTGCTAATGGTAGTTTTGTGTTACTTTTGGACAAAGAGGGGCTAGCCACTTCCCCTTTGTCAAATATCTTTTCAAAGCTAAGCTAACTGGCTGCTGTCAGCAGCTTAACATTTATTTTACAGACACAAGTGGTACAATCCTCTCAATTAACTCCGCACATGAAAGCAAATAAGCATATTTCCCTAAATGAGTCCATTAACCACATAAATATTCAATAAAAGTAATACAGTTGGCTTTGTTCTGTTGGACTGTGAGATATATTAAAGATCAAGTCATTCCCAGAAGTATAATTATATATGACTATATATGATTATATATTTATACTGTTCGGCACCACATAGGAATTTGAGTTTTTTCATCCCTCCCAGTTATAATGATATATTTCTTGGTAATCTAACAGCTTGACCTCTTCACACAGTCCTTCAGCAGACTTCCTATGCTCTGAAATAATTAGTGAAGACGTTGTGAGGATGACAAAAGACAACAGGAAAATGAAATAGACCCTCTGGGTTTTTGCAGCAATTCTAATTAAGCCCATCCAGAAACAGAGGAGCTGGATTGGGGCAGTTTCTCATCAGGGTCCCTCCATGAGCCTCTTTTGTCACGAGCACACAGCCAATTACAAAGCTCCACAATAGAGGAAGTATTTTACCCTCCACAAAGAGCGGACACTGTGGAGATCTCAGAATATCCATAAGCACGGAGTCACTCTCACCTCCCTGAGAAGTGAAACCAAATATGCTCTTTCTTTTGTGGACAAACTTGCAGGTTCAATTCCCTCTGCTACACGCATCATTATATGTTTCCATGGGAACGCTACAGATCCAGCAATAGAGTGGTTTTCTGTGAGTCCCACTAATTAAAATGAAATATTTTTCTGTGTAAAATAAATCTGAACAGCTCCCACTCTATACATCAAGACAAGCAAAAGATAACCTCACTTGTTTATCATCTTTGCATATTAGTGTTGGCGGATAATGTGAGTGGCTGTGTAATCTCCCAGCTCGCCAGACCTCAGATTATGGAGCTGTCTCTCATTTTATTCATTGTGCAGAGGGTAATTACCCAGAGATAAGTGTTCCTCTATCAGGGTCCAGTCTCCTCAGACACGGGTCCCGTCCCAGGCTATTTGGGCTCCACAGAGTGTGGGGGGGGGGGGGGGGGGGGGGGGGGCTCTGTGGTTGCCTGCGTCTGGATGAGGCTTCCTGACAGTCACGGCCAGGTGGGCCACTCTTTCAATCAGACACCCTATTTACCATTGCAAAGCTCTACTGCCCAGCCTCATTTTTTGCGTGTGATGAAAAGCAGATAACAGTGTACATTCACCCTTCCACCTCTTTCCTCAGGTGGAGGGAAAATATCCTCTGGGGGCCGCCTCTGTCTTTTATTTTTTGTGTCACATCAAAAGCAAATGCTCCATTGAATTTGTAGGAAAATCAAACGACGTGTCAGAGAGTGCAATTAGTCACTGAGAGAGGATCCTATTTTCTGTGCGATTTGCGATTTCTGATGAGGATAAGTGAGGCAAGATTAATGCTTCTAAGAAAAATCAATGATTGGAGAAAAACATATTTTGTGTTGAGAATTTGTATCTGAAATGTGTTAGTCACACACACTCACACACACGGACATAGATGTAAAGCAAAATAACAATATCTCCCTGTCTCAATAAAAGAAGAAAAGAGTGGTATGATTAAGCTAATAACTAAAAGCTAGTGTATAAGGCAAAAATGTAAATTAACATTGTTCAACATAACTGGCCCAAAAATCCATGCAATAATAATAATAATAATAATAATAATAATATTAATAATAATAATAATAATAATAATAATAATAATAATAATAATAATAATAATAATAATAATAATAATAATAATACATGAGACTTGTATAGCGCTTTTCGAAAAACTCAAAGACGCTTTAACAAAAACATAAAATAGGGGGGGGGATGGTCAGTGGTTGAATGCAGTGTTGAACAGGTGGGTTTTGAGTGATGTTTTGAATGCGGTGAGGGAGGAAGAGTCTCTGATGGATTGGGGTAGTGAGATAGATATCTCTATAGGCCTTTCTGTATCTATCTCAATAGATACAGGCTCCGTTTACACGGAGACAAAAATGAAAACGAACAGAATTCGATATCAAAAAAGGCTTCCGTCCACACGGAATCGGCTCAATAAACGTGTCCGTCCACACAAGACCGTTTGACCCGCTGGAGATGCTGTAGTACAGGGGTCACTAACCTTTTTTAGGATGAGATGTTGTGTCTCGTCAAATGTGTTAGTTATGTTTATGTATTATGTCTGTCATTTTCATGTTTTTTCACGTCTGGTCATGTCTGTTTATTTAGATCCTTCATCTCTAGTCAGTCTCTGTGTTTATTGTCATGTCTCGTTTTCCATTTCCTGTTTTATTTTGTACTTACCTCTTGTCTTTCATTTCAGGCCCTGTTTCTTCCTCCCCTTGTGTGTTTTTCCCGCCATCCTCAGTGTCTGCCCCGCCCCTGATTGTTTCCACCTGTTCCCACTCACCTCATGTTTAAATAGTCCTGTCTCTCCCCTGTCCTGTGTCAGTTCGTCTTGTTTGTTTCTCCGAATGGTCGTGCCAAGCCTCAGCTCAGAAAGGATCGCTTTCACTCATGTCAGGTTTTGTTTCTTTTGTTAATTTTGTAGGCTTAAGTTTTTCTTAAAGGTGGCGTAGGTACGTTTGAGAAACCGGCTCGAGATACACTTTTTGTTATATTCCATGGAATGCTCTTAACATCCCGATAGCAATGAATATCTTAAGTGCTTTGACAAAAAATCCATACAAAAATGTCATCTGTGGAAGCCGTAATACTGTAAAAAGCACGACCAATCATTTTAGCCGGCCCGGCTAAAATAACTGGATGGCCTACCTGCCTGTCAGCCTTCCATCTGTGCACAAACTTATCTCGTGCCCTCATTGGTCATGTGCACGTTCGTGTGTGTTGGAGGAGGGGCTCTGTAAGGAAGTGGCAGATTTTCTCCGGTTGTGTATTTTCAAATTCTAGCGATCTCGAGCCGGTTTCTCAAACTTACCTACCCCACCTTTAAAGGAGAGGTGTCATGCTTTTCCGGCCGTCCCCTTGTGTGTTATGAAGGTTTTTATGCATGTAAACGGTGTGCAGAGTCAAAACCCTCAAAGTACACCCTGTTGCGAGTAAAACTCTACACCGTCCATACGATAGAGAACTGTAGCGGATGCAACCTGTTCCGTCTCCGTGTAAACGTGGCCACAGAAAGGCCTTTCTGAGAATGTCTTCAAAGTCCAATCAATTATATTTTGGGCCATTTAAATTACAAGTAATTAACTAAATGAGGAAAAATAGGCTCTTAACACTCGAACCGCCAGAGGTCGCTGTATACCTAAAACCGCCAACGGGTAAAATGTATCCGCTATTGATTTTCAAGGTACAATGTTCTTTTATTTATCATACAGAACAGTGAGTTTTGATCGCACAGGGATGAAACTTATACCAATAGAATATGTGGACTCTCAGCTTGCATTACGTCCTCAACGTGAGCTCAGTCATCCAAGATCTTGTATTCTCCAAAATGTTACACTATCTATAACTATCTATCTGTCTATCTCTCTCTCTCTCTCTATAGAGAGGCGAAGTCCCGCCCATTTACTTCCGACCCATGGGACCTTATTTCGGAAAAATGATGTATTGAAGTCAATGGGGAGAGAAAGATTATCTTTCGATCCCGTTTGAATTGTGCCATGAATTACACATATGATGTTTGTCAATCTTAACAAATAATTTCCATGTCAAAAAAGTCACAGTTTGTCGTAAAACTGTTGAAATATAAGACTATGAAAAATACGCAACTAGAAAGACTACAAATCCCAGAGTCGCGTAAGTGATGTCATTAACGCAGCCTGTCCTCCTACAAAAAACGACCATATAGGTCGATTGTTCAGCAGCTTAATACGACCCAGAGTCACGTTTTAAAGTGTAGCACCTCTAGTGGTCGTGTAAGAAACAACATGCTCCCGTTGATTGCAAACGTTACGGAGGGTCGTTTATTCACAAATAACCCTCTCTGGAAAATCCTAAATTGTGGAATAGTTTGGCCATTAAAATGCTTTTTTATTTGATTTCTAGCGAGAAGTGTATATTGTACTTTTGTAATCTACGTCCAATGGATGTGTAGGATCTATAGTTTTGATAGATATTACGAAGATGATTTGAGGTCTCTCCAAGAGAACGTGTATAGCGGCAGCTTCCATGTAAAGTTAGCGTCAACCCTCACGGGGTGAAAACAGTTTTTCCGGTCTCGAAGTTTTCATAATAAAACCAGAAGTATTCTCCTCAATGTCAAATGATTACACAGTGATATCTGCATTACTCATCCACTAAAAAACATCAGTTTATCCTTGTTAATTACACAATATTGATTGGTTTAAATTGTGTACAATGCTTTTGTGTTTTTAACCTTCGATTCGGAGAAACAAATAGTTTTTTCGGGGGTTTAGACATTACAGAGTTTCCGAAGACACTACACTACCCAGAATCCCCAGCTATCGTTTTGGACTACAACATCCGTGATTAGTCCTCAAGCTCTATGATTGGATGTTGGAGTGGCAGTGCGACAAGGTTACGCCGAGCGTCAAACAGCTCTTTGAAATGGAATGGAACCACGGCAGACTATCCAAAACTGGACTTGGACGGGTCCAGCCCAGCCCTCCCCCCCAGAACTACACATGCTCGCTATCTGTGTGTTTCGCCACATGTTCTATGGCACGTCTCTACTGGGAATTGTAGTTTTAAAAGACGTTTTCGTATTTCCCACAATTAGAAGTTGCCATTACATTGTATACATCCCTGGAGGTTTAGGGGATACGAAACACATTGGTGTTATCAAATTGAAAACAATTAATAAATGGGTGGAAATTGCTTGTGTCCATAATGGGCAGCATTAATATATACCCACATGACAGCTAAGGTCAGAAGAGCTTTATTTAACAGCTGGTCTTATGTCTGTGACCCCTCCTGTTGTTCATTGATAAGCCTGAAACATGCACTTGTCAAGGTTCAGAGGCACATTTTGCAAATATGGCAGTAACCATCGATCATCTTAAGATAAGATAAGATAAGATATACTTTATTGATCCCAAGTTGGGAAATGTCTTTGTTACAGCAGCATGTACTACTTTGTTCTACTCCACTACAATTCAGAGGTTAACCTGGTATTTTTACTCCACTACATTTATTTTAGTTACTTAATATAAACAACCCTTAAATCAGACTTTAGTTACACCTGAGTCAAATTCAGGGAAGGTGATTGTCAAGTGCCAAAATAAACTATGCAATATATTAGACGTTAAGTACTTTGTCAGGCTTAATATTTATCTGTGGATAACCCCAATGTTTTTTTCTTATTCTTAAAGTATTCTTTAATGTTTAAATAAAGCCTTATTAGTTTGTCTGTTTTGCACATCCTCCTGTTAATATCTTTGGACGTCCTCCACTAGCTGTTTTATTGTAGAGATCACTTCAGTATCTTCTTGATATTTTCTATTCTATATTTCTATCATGCCTTCTACTTTCCCCCTATTTTGTATGTAGGCTACTCTTAATATTTAAATGTTGTCATCAAATAAAACGTATTCAACAACAAAATTCAATAACGTGCTTTAACCACTAGGCGGTGCGGGTTAAAAAACCAGTGGTCTAGTTCAATGGTTCCCAAACGGTGTGCCGCGGCACACTGGTGTGCCGTGAGGCAAGTCCGGGTGTGCCGTGGGATTTTGTGACAACCATACGTTATTATTGCAATATACAACTACACAAAAATAATTATTTTTTAATTTACTATATCAGTACTTTGTATGCACTCATTTCATAATACAGAGGCAAACTCTATACCTAAAAACAATTCTTTAAAAAAAAATCCTCACAGAACCCCATATTTCGCTGTTAACGCAGTTGCAGGTGGGAATTATAAGACCGTGACACATCGAAGGCTGAAGGACAACATTAAAACAGAGAAACACGCAAGAGGGAAAATTGAGCGCTTTCTTGTGCGGAGCAAACCACCAACCACCAGTGCAGACTGCCGACAACCCACCACCGAAAGAAAAGAGGAAAAAAACTGTCAGCAGACAGTATCATGAAAGTTACCTGTCTTATGGCACTGCAGGCGAGCGGCAGATTTTCCCTACAAATAGACGAATCTACTGACATAAGTGGGGCTGCCCAACTTCTGGCAAACGTCAGATATGTTGATGCTGACTCTATCTATGAAGAGACGTTTTTCTTTTGCAAAGAAATGGAAAGCCATACTACGGGAGAAGAAATATTCAGGGTAACTAATAACTATTTAAAAGAGAACAGTCTGACCTGGAATATGTGCGTCAGTCTTTGCACAGATGCGCGGCAAGCATGACGGGGAGAGTGAAAGGATTTATTGCTAAGGTGAGAGCACAAAACCCACATATCGTGACAAACCACTGCATTTTGCATAGAGAGGCATTAGTTGCCAAAACCATGCCCCCGGAGTTGACTGAGGTGCTGAATCAGGCTGTGCAGATGGTGAATTACATCAAATCAAGGCCCCTGAAATCTCGCCTCTTCTCCCAGCTGTGCGCCGAGATGGGAGCCGACCACCAAAGCCTGATCCTCCACAATTTTTAATTTTGTGACCTGTCTGGTTTAAATGAGTGTGTTGCTGCTTTGATGAAGCCTAATTTGATAAAATTTCAAATTAATTTCTGAAATATTTCGTTAATAAATATTTCATGAGTAATATAGTTTTATTTGGCATTAGTAAATAATTATGCACATTTACAGATATTTTACATGATATGAGTGATAACACGTGTTATAAGGGCTATTTTGCACAATAGGTGTGCCTTGAGATTTTTACTTGTCCTTTGGTGTGCCTTGGGCACAAAAAGTTTGGGAACCACTGGTCTAGTTAATAAAACATAATAATATCAAACATAATATGACTATTAACTTTATTGTGAAATTAAAAAAGAACAGTAAAGGAAAATACAGTTTCAGTCTCTCGATGTGAAGCTTATGCATTGTACCATGAACCTGTATAGACCTGTAACAGTCAACTGCATGAGGAGTTGGAAAGGTAGTTCAGAAAATCAGTAATATCTTTAAAAACTACAAGTCCCTTTCTATCAGCTGTGCACCGTTATGGTGTAAATACAGACTATCTACTAATTGGATCAAATATAAAAGTCAGCCGAATTAGTGTTGATACTGCAAGGAGACGTAATGTGTGAAAAGAAATGGAAGATGTTGTTTAATTGCGGATATATTTATGATCCACGTCACGTATTCAGTTTTGGCGGCATTTCTTCCAGTTTGTCAAAAAGTCTTCTGATCAGGGCTCTATAAATAAATAACTACGGCAGATGTGTAATATTTAATGCAGCCGAACCGTGTATTACAATTCCGTTATGTGATGACTTCCAAAGAGAAAAGCAAGAACACTCGGAATAAAGTATTATTTTATTTTTTTTAAATGTTTTTTCCGATTTCATATCGCATAAACACCATATCCCAACGTGCATTGCGGCTAAAACATCCAGGATTATGGATGTAGTTCGATGTTTTAGCCTATCAAAACCACTGAAAAAAGAAATGTGTCTCTCAGAATCGAAAGAGAAAAACCTATGGGAAAAACACAAAAGCAGTGTACACAATTTAAACCAATTAATGTCGTATAATTAACAAGGATAAACTGATGTTTTTTAGTGGATGAGTACTGCAGATATCACTGTTAAATAATTTGATCATTGGTTTTATTATGAAAACGTCAAGACCGGAAACACTGTTTTCACCCCGTAACTTTACATGGAAGCTGTACCTCAAATCATCTTCGTAATATCTATCAAACTATAAATCCTACATATTGACTGGACGTGGATTCTAAAAGTACAATATACACTTCTCGCTAGAAATCTAATCAAAAAGCATTTTAATGGCCAACATATCCAACAATTTAGGATTTTACAGAGAGGGTTATGTGTGAATAAACGACCCTCTGTAACGTTTGAAATCAACGGGAGCAATAGAGGTAGAAAACTTTAAAACGTGATTATAGGTTGTATTAAGCGCTTGAACAAACAACATATTTGGTCGTAATAAGGGCTTGAACAATCAACCTATTTGGTCGTATGAGTTGGAGGACTTGTTGCATTAACGTTACACATTTTACCGAAACCTTGTAAAGCCGTTCCCGCATGCTGGCTCTTACGGAACCGACTAACTACCCTTTTGTATGTACAGCTCTCAACATGCCCAGACTTGTAGTGATTTTCACCTCTTTTAATACTTTTCGCCTCATTCTGAAAGAAAGAGGTGAAATGTGCTAACGTGACGGCCATCTTGGTGTTGGTGACGTGTGCGAGACCAGAGATGTAGTTCATTGAGCGTTTCACACAAAAAAATGTGTTACTTCACAGTTTTACGACACATTTTTATTTTTTTGACTTGCAAAATTATCTTTTAAATTGACAAACATCATATGTGTAATTTGTGGCACAATTCAAACGGGATCGAAAGATAATCTTTCTCTCGCCATTGACTTCATAATTTTGCAAGTAAAAAAAATAATGTTTTGCCGTAAAACTGTGAAGTAAGACTTTTTTTGTGTGAAACCGCTCAATGAACTACATCTCTGGTCTCGCACAACAAGACACGTCACCAAGATGGCCGTCACTACTGTCTTGCCAAACAAGAGATTGACTACCCTCACTATCACCACAATGAAACACGTCCTGAAGAATGTCATGCAAAGCTGCCTGCCTGCCTGCCTTCCTTCGATTCTCCCTGAACTGCCTGATCTTTTTAATGTTCAATGTTAACCATTTGTGCAGATAGCATGAAGTAATAAAAGATCGCCGATGCTAATGTAGCATTAGCATGTCTCCCTCGGGGGCATCCGGGCTTAAAGGTGTATTATAGAATGATCACACCGGTGTGACAGTACTCTTCAAAGGGTTCACGAAATATGACTACTACTCTAGGGTTTAACACTTTGGTTAACTTAATGTTACTTCATGTTAAGGCTAATAAAAATGACAAGGCTAAGCCGGCTGTAATGCTAACTAACGTGCTTGCTACTAGCTAGGTAGCTAACTTGATCCAGCCAGCCACTCCTGGTCCTTTCATCAGACGGGAAGCTAAAGAACGAGTAAGACCCATTGCTGGTATGATTACAGCCTGGTACAAAGCACACAGGCATATTGTAAAAGTTATCTTAGCTATCTCTTATATTTAGTGGAGGAAAACAATTATGACATCACTTAAAACATCACTCTGGGATTTGTAGTCTTTCTAGTTGCGTATTTTTCATAGTCTTATATTTCAACAGTTTTACGACAAACTCTGACTTTTTTGACATGGAAATGATTTTTTAAGATTGACAAACATCATATGTGTAATTCATGGCACAATTCAAACGGGATCGAAAGATACGTTTTCTCTCCCCATTGACTTCAATACATAATTTTTCCAAAATAAGGTCCCATGGGGCGGAAGTAGAAGGGCGGGACTTCACCTCTATCTATCTATCAATATATCTATCTATCTATCTCTCTCTCTCAATCTATCTCTCTATCTATAAGGAACCGCAGTAGACAAAAGGCGTTGCTATAGCAACACGTCATGTTTACGCTGCATTTTCGATGAGGTAAATATTACCCGCTGGCGGATATAGGTATAAATGGCAATTATTTGGGCGATTTCTTCAATCTGACTTCATATTGAAGAAATATTCAGGGTAACTAATAACTATTTAAAAGAGAACAGTCTGACCTGGAATATGTGCGTCAGTCTTTGCACAGATGCGCGGCAAGCATGACGGGGAGAGTGAAAGGATTTATTGCTAAGGTGAGAGCACAAAACCCACATATCGTGACAAACCACTGCATTTTGCATAGAGAGGCATTAGTTGCCAAAACCATGCCCCCGGAGTTGACTGAGGTGCTGAATCAGGCTGTGCAGATGGTGAATTACATCAAATCAAGGCCCCTGAAATCTCGCCTCTTCTCCCAGCTGTGCGCCGAGATGGGAGCCGACCACCAAAGCCTGATCCTCCACAATTTTTAATTTTGTGACCTGTCTGGTTTAAATGAGTGTGTTGCTGCTTTGATGAAGCCTAATTTGATAAAATTTCAAATTAATTTCTGAAATATTTCGTTAATAAATATTTCATGAGTAATATAGTTTTATTTGGCATTAGTAAATAATTATGCACATTTACAGATATTTTACATGATATGAGTGATAACACGTGTTATAAGGGCTATTTTGCACAATAGGTGTGCCTTGAGATTTTTACTTGTCCTTTGGTGTGCCTTGGGCACAAAAAGTTTGGGAACCACTGGTCTAGTTAATAAAACATAATAATATCAAACATAATATGACTATTAACTTTATTGTGAAATTAAAAAAGAACAGTAAAGGAAAATACAGTTTCAGTCTCTCGATGTGAAGCTTATGCATTGTACCATGAACCTGTATAGACCTGTAACAGTCAACTGCATGAGGAGTTGGAAAGGTAGTTCAGAAAATCAGTAATATCTTTAAAAACTACAAGTCCCTTTCTATCAGCTGTGCACCGTTATGGTGTAAATACAGACTATCTACTAATTGGATCAAATATAAAAGTCAGCCGAATTAGTGTTGATACTGCAAGGAGACGTAATGTGTGAAAAGAAATGGAAGATGTTGTTTAATTGCGGATATATTTATGATCCACGTCACGTATTCAGTTTTGGCGGCATTTCTTCCAGTTTGTCAAAAAGTCTTCTGATCAGGGCTCTATAAATAAATAACTACGGCAGATGTGTAATATTTAATGCAGCCGAACCGTGTATTACAATTCCGTTATGTGATGACTTCCAAAGAGAAAAGCAAGAACACTCGGAATAAAGTATTATTTTATTTTTTTTAAATGTTTTTCCGATTTCATATCGCATAAACACCATATCCCAACGTGCATTGCGGCTAAAACATCCAGGATTATGGATGTAGTTCGATGTTTTAGCCTATCAAAACCACTGAAAAAAGAAATGTGTCTCTCAGAATCGAAAGAGAAAAACCTATGGGAAAAACACAAAAGCAGTGTACACAATTTAAACCAATTAATGTCGTATAATTAACAAGGATAAACTGATGTTTTTTAGTGGATGAGTACTGCAGATATCACTGTTAAATAATTTGATCATTGGTTTTATTATGAAAACGTCAAGACCGGAAACACTGTTTTCACCCCGTAACTTTACATGGAAGCTGTACCTCAAATCATCTTCGTAATATCTATCAAACTATAAATGACTTCATATTGACAATTTCTAACAACAGAGGGTGCTACATAACACACTTTCAGGAAAAGTCACGGACTGGGAGACTTTAAAGCTCCCATGTCATGCTTTTCCGGTTATTACCCGTCCCCTTGTGTGTTATGAAGGTTTTTATGCATGTAAACGGTGTGCAGAGTCAAAACCCTCAAAGTACACCCTGTAGCGAGTAAAACTCTAACACAGAAAATACCTCCCCAAAACGCCTCGTTGGAGATACGTCACTGCCCATTTGAGTCTTCCATTTAGTTCCGGGTACCGCCTGATGTCATGCGGTACCCGGAACGAAATGGACCAATCCCGAAGAGCTATGGCCACACCAGCAGCGGCGTGTTCCTCCTCCAGAGGTTCGAAGAACCGGCATTTCACAGACGAAAGCTTCCAAAACATTGCCCAGTTTGAGGCCGGATATGCACAGCTTGTTTGGACCGTTTGGAGCAGGGGAAGATCTGGGTATACAACCTGTAAGTTTGCATTGTTATTTGTGTATTTATCAAACAAGACTGTTTAAATGTGTAAACTGTGTTGGACTGCTAAGCCATTGACACAGTGCTAACTGTGCTAACTAAGTTGCTAGAGTTTCCATATATCAACTCTAATATCAGCAGATGGCCTTGCATACATGTATCTCATAGTGGAGAATGTCTGCATTCACACACACGGAATACTCATACAGTATACTGTACTGTGATTTACCGTACATTGTGACCGTACATATACTGCATGTAGCTAACGAGGCTAGCTGTATGCTAGCGCAAAACAATGTATTCATGCAAGTTACATTGTATGGTAGCAGAATACCCGTATACGATTGCAATTATAAACACGTTATTGCTAGCCTAATATGAACCACTAGCTTTTGTTCATAGTAGTTTTATTACACTGCATTATAGTTGCCTTTCCTCCAAGCTAACGTTCATATCGTGTTAGCTACCAAGGTAAACAAAGCTAGGTTAGCATATTAGCAGGCAAGCTGTTCATTACACAACTACTACTAACGAATCTAAAACAACTAAGTTTCTCTAATATTTTGTGATTTGCATTTGATTTCGTCCAGCCAGATCCTGGCGGACAATCCATGACGTGCTAAAAGGCACTTCTACTACTACTGAGGCGTCGTGCTAAAAGGCACCGCACCGACTGTGCGCAGGCAAGATGCAAGGAGGAGGAATGGATGATATACCGTGTATATATGTATATTTATGTTCATTTTGTACATTTCTAAAAATAAAGTTTAATGGAAATACTTAGTAGGCCTATCCTTTCTTCCCTGAATTCATATATAGCAAACCATGATTTGATTTCTCATCAAACAGTAGTAGTTTATAACGGGTAAAAATAACTTACTCTTTGTTATGAGCAGCTCGTAGGCCACAAAGACAAGGAGACATACACGAGTTTACAAAACCACGGCACATTTATTGTGGTAAATGGAGAGATAGGTGGTTGAGAGGATCGCAGAGTTAGTCTTCCTGCAGCCGCTTTGGAGAGAGACTGGGGCCGTAGTGTCCGGAGGTGTCCGTGATCGTGCTGATTAGCCTCTTCAGCTCCATCCCATCGTAAGACAAAGGCCCTGGGGCCGTCACACTCTTCTATAACAACAGTTAAAAATATATATGTATATAAAATATACGGCTGTGCCGACGCCATGATAAGACTGATGTTACGCTGAGAGCAGCCGGGAAAAGCACTGTTAGACATGGGCGCAGCCTCTCTGGTGGTTGACTAATCAGAACGAGTGGCCGAGCTGACCAATCGGAGCACACTAGGCTCACAGGGAGGGGGGGGGCAAGAGCTCCAACGAGTCGTTTAGTGGAGAAAGTGAATACTGCTGAATACACATGCTTGACAGAGATGCTGTATGCGAAACCAATGTGAGTTTGGAAAATTGCACAGTATAAATCTATTTTAGTATACCTCAACAATGTAATTATGATCAGTGGAAATGGCCATGACATGGGCCCTTTAATATTTTATTGAAAAAAAGTTACATACAATCAAAAACCAGCTGCGGGTAAAATGTACCCGTTGGCGGTTCTCGTGTTAATTTGGAGTATAAACCAATTTGTCTTTTATTAACATGCATTACTGATTCTACCTTTTGCAGAATCAGAAATATGTCTAGCATTGTCTGATTTTAGATGTGGAATCAATTTCAGAATCACAGCAGGATTGGATTACATTGTTGAAAGTGGATGGACCAATCAGTTGTTGTGATTCTGTAGGTGTGACCGATGACTCTTCTCTGAGCCAAGTCCTAATATAACCCTTTGTTCAAGCAAATGTCCTAAAAGATCCTTTTCCTGCTGATGTGATGATAACGTTGTCATGTTGAGGCAGATGGCACACAGCTGATTATGTCAAGAACCAAAACAAATGAGCCGGTCGGACTGCAGACTAAAGCTCATTTGTCTATTATTTGGACGGTTTATAAGAACTATCACTGCCAGAAGGGGGGACAAAGGTCCACATCTGTCTGTCTGTCTGTCTGTCTGTCTGTCTGTCTGTCTGTCTGTCTGTCTGTCTGTCTGTCTGTCTGTCTGCCTCACACTGTTTCTGTCTGTCTGTCTGTCTGTCTGTCTGTCTAGTTAGCAATCGCCTAATTCTTGGCTCTACTAATTTACAACCCCCTCTGGTTAGACATGCAGTGTGGACCTGTGTCTATGGGTTAGGGTTAGGCAGTGAGAGTATTTATAAAAACATGTTGACATGTGTTTTGTTTAGCAGACTCGGTGCTCTCATAAAGCCAGCAGCTCTACACAGATCCAGAAATCGCTGTATTAACTTAATAACATTTCATTTAGAAGCTTAACGTTTCTTTGGCAAGTAAAAGTGGATAAAGCTGGCGACACAAAGTCATATCAATTACACTTCAGTCAGAAGTGCCAAGACATCATACAGCAATGTGGAAGCACCCTAAGGCAAGGAATAGAGTACCTGACCAGTGACTTTCAATCTGGAATAAATCATCTCTTCTCTTTTGAGATTAAGGCGAGACACAACAGGTGAATAGGGTAATTTCTTTAACTTAAAGATATCAGCTAGACATTTCTCCAGTTAATTACTTACATTAAGACAATTGTTTTTTGTATTACAAGTTTTCTGAAATAGCATGTTTAAATGTGCAAATGAACCATAATCTCATTAAATATGCGCATATTTTAAAGGTCCCATGTCATGGCCATTTCTACTGATCATAATTCCATTGTTGAGGTATACTAAAATAGATTTATATTGTGCAATTCTCCAAAATCGCATTGGTTTCTGCGAGACAGCGAGACACAGCGAAACCCAGCCCGAACACACACACACCCGCAGCCTGGCTGGGAGTTTGTGTGTGTGCTCACACACCGACTCACAGCCTCGCTGCGTCCCGCCGTCTCAGGGAGGAGAAATCGGCGGAGCTGCAGCTGATAAAAGATTGAGTGTGTGTGTGTGAGGAAGTCCGGGGACCAATCCACGGACTTAACGTAACGGCTCCGCGGACGTAACGTAACGGCTCCACGGATTGGTCCATTTGGAAAAAAATGGAAAAAGAGAAATGGAAAAAGAGAAATCTCCAACGAGGCGTTCTGGGGCAGCATAGACAGGTATTTTCTGTGTTAGTTTCAGACCGTTTACATGCATAAAAACCTTCATAACACACAAGGGGAAATAACCGAAAAAAAGCATGAGATGGGACCTTTAATACATTTCAGGAACACAAATCTGAACATTGGATAAAGCCAGGTTAACAATTCTTGTTTCATTATGTAGTCATATTAGCATTTAAAGTTTTTACAGAAGGGATTTTGGATATCTCTTTTTATCACTCCATAAATCAGAAAATACTGTCAACAGCCCTAAAATATCAGTTTTTTCGCCATGTTTTTAGGTATAAAATGTTATATAATTCAGGCTATGAATGATATATGAACAAACCCTTCGGTAAAGACCTTCGGAATATTGATAGGAATATAACCGGAAGGTTTGGTGTATGTAAGTGCTACTGAAGTGGACATTTCTCACTCAGAGTATGAGAAAAAACTCATTTTGAGAAAACGACCTTTAAAGATTGCTGTGTGGCGCTACCTAAACCGACGCTCTCCGTGAAGGTATTTCATGGTCAGGGTCATTTGTTTTGTGTCTAACCTTGCTTCGTGCAAGTGACAATTGTTGTCGTCTTCTCTGTGAACGTTTTTTTCGCTGTTCTTTTGCCATTTTGAGATTTAAATTTCCAGCTGAAAGCTAAACCAGGAAGTTTTTTAGCACACCACGTGACGCATCTGAACGAATCATGTTGTCAGAAGACCCCTTTGTACTTTCAGGATTGGTTGCTGATACAAAGGAAATGATCATATTTGGATCTGATGATATTGTGCAGGAGAGACGGAGCTTTCCAACGATACCTCTGATTACATGGTGCAAACAGCGCTCGCGGTACTTAAAGGTAGGGTAGGTAAGTTTGAGAAACCGGCTCGAGATCGCTAGAATTTGAAAATACACAACCGGAGAAAATCTGCCACTTCCTTATAGAGCCCCTCCTCCAACACACACGAACGCGCACATGACCAATGAGGGCACGAGATAAGTTTGTGCACAGATGGAAGGCTGACAGGCAGGTAGGCCATCCAGTTATTTTAGCCGGGCCGGCTAAAATGATTGGTCTTACTTTTTACAGTATTACGGCTTCCACAGAAGAAATGTTTTAATGGATTTTTTGTCAAAGCACTTAAGATATTCATTGCTATCGGGATGTTAAGAGCATTCCATGGAATATAACAAAAAGTGTATCTCGAGCCGGTTTCTCAAACTTACCTACCCTACCTTTAATGTTACGTTAGAATGCTAACTTTTGGTGAATTTAGGAAAAATCTACAGATGCAAATAGACAAACTATAGTAAAAATAAACACCTAAATGTGTATTTTGTACGTTTTCCTTCCAAAAGCCTGAAAGAAAACATGTTATGGAATCAAAATAGCACAAAATCTCAAAATTGACCAGTGCATGAAAAACGATGTTTTTGCCTGCCGTGTCTCGCCTTAAAGGAGACCTATTATACAAAATACACTTTTTCATGTCTTTTATACATAAACATGTGTCCCCTCTGTGTAAAGAGATTCTGAAAGTTTCAGGAAAAAATATTCTCTCTCTTTTTGTCCTGATCCATTTATATAAAAACCTGTCTGAAAATTAGCTGATCAGATTTTGGCCACTTTATGATGTCATAATGTTTTTTTGGCTTGTGTAACCATTAGCCAATCACCAACCAAGGTGACCCCCCCACCTTATCACCTGAATCTCCTCCTAGAGCACCATTGTGTTCTTTTTAACCAAATATCTCTCAGAGGGGCGTGGGGAGGGGCACCTTATTTTCATCTAAAATAACAGACAGAGAATCAGCACTTTTGAAACAGGACTGAACCAGAGGGGATTATGGGATGCTGCAATGCATGATCTGTATGGTATTTCGAGGCAAACACTTCAGAGACAAGTTTTGTATATATCTGAGACCTATAATATATTGATGAAAAACAGTATAGGCCTAATAGGGGACCTTTAATGTATTTTTTGCATGGTCCTTGTGTTTTAAAGAAATACTAATAATGAAATAAACAAGATTTAAAGTTATATAAATAATAAGGAGGAAACAATGTGGGGACTTAATAAAAGACAGGGACACATGTTTGTATTAAGGAAAAAAGTATGATTTGAAAAAATAACAATGACACTGTTGAGTGAAAAGTGCATTGCGGTTAGTGTGACCAGATATTCAAAGTTAAACGTTGAGTAGTATTCATGGAGATTTGCATATATCTTTAAAAATGCTCCAATCCTCTCTTTTTTTAAACCCAGCCCTGCACTATTCTAAACCTGGACCTGATGTCTGCCACGCCACAGTCCCAGAGGAACTACGACACTCAATGTAATTGAGTGCAAGGTTTTGATTATAGAAAATAAACATCTTACCTCAGTACTCCACATGGAGCCACCTCATAGGTCAACAGCTTCCCCATAAACACTTCATTCACTGCAGCACATACTTTCAGTGTCCCATTTAACCCTTTACATGAACAACATTAACATCCGTAAGGGAAATATCAAGACATCTCCGGTGTCCAGTGTATGTAAGTCAGCTTAATAACATGTAATGTAATGTGTAGCGTGTTGGAAAGTGTCAAACTAAAGTATGTCATAAATACTTATTTTAAAAAGTAATAGTGTAGTATGTAATAAAAAAATGTAAAGTCATAGCATAATTTACCGTAAATAGGTCAATGTATAGGAAATCATAACTATGGTCAGTGTGTGGCAGAAAGAAAAATCAAACAAATACATAGTACATTATAGAAATCAATTTGAATGAAAAGTAACAAAAAAAAGTTACTTTTTTTAAAGTGATCGTATAGTACGTCATAAAGTCATAAAAAAGTTATGATGGAGTGTGCCATAAACATTTTATTTTTAGGGGCATTTTCCCTTTTTTACACAGCCAAAGAAAGACAGGTGAAGGGATGATCTGCAGGGAAAGGCTGCGGGTTGGATTCCAACCTGGGTCCCTGCTGTAAGGATCAGGTCAAAACAACCATTTATTAACCTATTAACATATACACTATGGCGAGTGTGGAAAGTGTGGATTCGGTACTGCAATCCCTTTACTAACCCACACAAACACTTTGCTATCTAGAAAAGTATTTTTACATCTCTGGTAAAATGAAGAGACCACTCCACATGTTATTACATTTCAATCTCTATACGTTTGGCAGCCATGTGTTGAATTCCAACACAGAGAAATGTTGTCAGTAGTTTATAGAATAAAATAAAATAATAAATTAACTCAAACACATACCTATAAATAGTAAACCAGAGGAACGGATAATGCTTCAGTGTTTATATAAAGTCCTTGAGTTTCTTGCTGCAGCACCAACACACAGGCTACTTTGGATGCTAATGGACTTTAAATCATTTGTCTTGAAATGTGAACTCCAGTCTTAATGAGGACACTTCCTTTAGACCAGCAGTCTTCCCCCTGCAGCTTCAGGGTTTTCCTCAGATGATCCTCTGTGTCCCCCAGGGCAGACACTCTGTCCCTGCAGCTGCTGATGTTCTACCTTTATCTATCATGGGGAAGCTTTTGCTAAGTGTGCATGTTCTTTCCTCGCTCTTGTAACTGCAGACATCTAGATTTTGGCCTTTGAGCAGCATTAGAGGAACAAATTAGAGCAAAAGTGGTTGTTTTTGGAGGTGGACACATTACTCATTCAGACTACACAGCTGGTGTAGGGAGTCCAACAGATACAAACCTCCTTCTATCACTTTTAGGCTGCTGCTGCCTCGGAGAAAGGTATATTAACTCTTGCAAAACCTTCTTTGTGTGTTTCTGAATAAGGGCAGTAAGATAATACCATGATTGTTTTCACTGCATCTTTTAGTAAATGATCAAAACAGCATGTTGCTTTCTCCCCTTCTGATTCCATGAAGTCCAACCAGTTCCTGAATAGCATCACCACGTGTCCCTCTTGCCAAGAAAATACTCACTCACTCTCACAGACAAGAGAGTAACAGCACCAAACCATTTCCTGGTGTCACATGTTTCAACTCTGCGAGACTGGAAACAATTCTTTCTTTCATTATATTGGAACCTGAGCTGCCAGATAATCTCATAAATATGTGTTGTATTTCTTTTTCTGCACTCAGGCTGGTGGGGAGAAAGAGGCAGGCCTTTGTTTGGGGCTTCCTGGCTCACAGGAAGTGATTGCAGTGGGACAGTGAGGGACACTCATCTCTCAGGCAGAGGGGAATGCTGGAAGACGTATCCCTTTTTGATCAAGGCCTGCTGACGGATCCCCCGGAGAAAGGCAAATGGGGATCATACGGAGGCCTGATGACAAGAGGCCAATTTTGATGTCCCTTTTCTCTCATTGCGGTGCTTCTCTTTCAAGCCCAAATCTGGTTGAGCAGCCTGGGAAAATAGCCTTTATCCCACCTTCCTCGTCAGAGCTGACAGGACAACTGAGGGCTAAATTGAATTTAGATGAATGTTGAGACTTAATTCTTGTGTCTAAATTCTAGTTGCAATGAAAAGGCTCCCGATTGCTTTAAAGAGATACTTTTTATCAACAAAACATTAAAGGGGCCTTATTTTGCTGATGTTCAGGTGTATATCAGTATGTAGTGTCTCTACTTTAAAGAGTCCTCTCCTGCTGATGTTCAGGTGTATATCAGTATGTAGTGTCTCTACTTTAAAGAGTCCTCTCCTGCTGATGTTCAGGTGTATATCAGTATGTAGTGTCTCTACTTTAAAGAGTCCTCTCCTGCTGATGTTCAGGTGTATATCAGTATGTAGTGTCTCTACTTTAAAGAGTCCTCTCCTGCTGATGTTCAGGTGTATATCAGTATGTAGTGTCTCTACTTTAAAGAGTCCTCTCCTGCTGATGTTCAGGTGTATATCAGTATGTAGTGTCTCTACTTTAAAGAGTCCTCTCCTGCTGATGTTCAGGTGTATATCAGTATGTAGTGTCTCTACTTTAAAGAGTCCTCTCCTGCTGATGTTCAGGTGTATATCAGTATGTAGTGTCTCTACTTTAAAGAGTCCTCTCCTGCTGATGTTCAGGTGTATATCAGTATGTAGTGTCTCTACTTTAAAGAGTCCTCTCCTGCTGATGTTCAGATGTATATCAGTATGTAGTGTCTCTACTTTAAAGAGTCCTCTCCTGCTGATGTTCAGGTGTATATCAGTATGTAGTGTCTCTACTTTAAAGAGTCCTCTCCTGCTGATGTTCAGGTGTATATCAGTATGTAGTGTATCTACTTTAAAGAGTCCTCTCCTGCTGATGTTGAGGTGTATATCAGTATGTAGTATCTCTACTTTAAAGAGTCCTCTCCTGCTGATGTTCAGGTGTATATCAGTATGTAGTGTCTCTACTTTAAAGAGTCCTCTCCTGCTGATGTTCAGGTGTGTATCAGTATGTAGTGTCTCTACTTTAAAGAGTCCTCTCCTGCTGATGTTCAGGTGTATATCAGTATGTAGTGTCTCTACTGGGACATGTCTCCATGCTTTAATCTTCAAAAAGCTCTTTATTGTTCTCATACTGCCTGTGCTGCAGCACCTCTTTTCACCCTCTGTCTGAAACCAGAGCCCAGTCTGCTCTGATTGGTTAGCTGGCCGGCTCTGTTGTGATTGGTTAACCGCTTAGAGATGTCCCGACCCTTAGCCTATCACGTACAATGTGTTGGAGCGCTAGCCAACAGAAGCGTGAGTGTTACATAGTGATGTCACTATGTAATAGTAATAGAAGCGTTACAGGTAAGGGGGAGTGTGTGGGAGTAAAACTCCTTCTGGAGGGAACACAGGGATTTTAGCCTTTGCAGACCATTTACATGCACACAAACATATAGAACACACTACAGGAGAGGGGAACCCCAAAAAGCACAATAGGGCCTCTTTAATTTTAGCTGTGGTTATTATTATCACTGGATCAAAAAGCACATTGAAAATGGGAAATTTCAGGTCAAGAAATTCCATAAAAAAGGGGACAGAAAGCAGTGAAATGAAAGCTGGCTGCGTGCAATAACAAGGGGCACGGCTTTGTTTCATCCCAGATTGTTTAATTGAAAAATGTTGACCCATGTGAGAAACATTATATCCCAGCAACACCAGGCTCCATATTCAGTGAAACTATAACCTCAAAGGCCACATGTTCTCGCAGTGTTAATAATGCATTAGTGGAACAAACTCCACACTGTACTCTCTTTACAAATCCCACCTGGCCATGTATTAGTTGCAGATGTGGCTCTCTAATTCATAATGAACTAATAATGGTTTTGTTAGTGCAAGATTGTTTTCCTTTCCCCCCTCGCACACACGTAGATGGGAGATAATCTGTTCTGGAGGTGTGGCGGTGCAGGAGACAATATTGCGCCCTGCATGAACCACAGACTCAGGAATGTGCTTTTGCAAGATAGCAGACTTTGAATTCTCCTAATGTGACTCACTCATGGAGCATTGAATGGATCTGTATCATTAAATAACAGCTTTTTTCTTTGGGGAGAAAGAATATAATGACTTATTGTTAAATGGGGGGAAAAATCCACATGTGCGCTCTCCAACATACAGAGGAGAAACCGCAGACGTTCAGCACCTTGTCTAATTGAATGTCTATTTGTGGCAAATGAAACCACATGACACAGACCGGCAAACGAATGTCTCCATGGTTTGATGGTGCACTGATATGGAGGAGAGCTCAAGGACTAGACATACAGGAGAACAAAAGACGGAGATGTGAGGGTGAGTAACCTCACATCAGATAACAGCCTGAGCTAGCTTTAATGTCAGACTGCAGCGTAAAACATCCCTGAGTCATAGCTGCCTTTAATTAAAGTCATATTGACTAAATTGAATTATTGCAAATAAGTTTCACTTTAATGTTAAATTCAGGTCAGCATACTCATCGTCATTTTATCTTCAAGACGTTATGCTTTTTATGTTTTTCCCTCTCATGGGTTTCTGTGCATGTCAAGTTTAAATCCCTGTGTTCCCTCCAGAGGGAGATTCTGCTGCTACATTTGTAAAACTACATTCTTACAATCCCCTAGTTTTTATGTGCATGTTCAAAATAAAAATAAAATATTGAAGTATCGCAAAAGTGTTTATATGCTGGACTAAGGAGGAGGAAAGAGTCAAAGCCAGCAAAAAGTGCAAAAGAAACTGCTTCAGCTTCTGAGGTCCAACTGGCTCTTCTGAGGCCCTCTCCTCGTTCTCTCCTAATGTCAGTACAGAAGGGTTTCACAACTGGATGTTTGCGCCTCCTACCACCAGTGGTAGTAAATGGAAAAAGGCTTTTGCTTTTATTTCGCAAACTCTCTTGAAATGTGGTTAAATTATGCAAAACATTTACAACTCAACATTGGTGTGGGTTTTTGAAACAGTGAGTCGTAGTTTCACTCAAACACAGGCTTCTGAGTTATTGCAAGCTGAAGGAAAGCTGAAGGGAAAATTGTAACTTAATATTTATTTTGGCTAGCTGGCTAGCTTCTGCTGACTTTGTCTTTTTTTTATACTATGCCACCAGACTTCATAATAACTGCCTCAGCTTGACTGGCCTGCCTTGCACAGATTCAGTTGCTAAACCATCAAACAAATCATCAACTCACGTCTATTTCATGCCATGACATACCTTCAACATGTAAATCCTCCTACTGTACATGCTGCCAAATTTAAGATCAGCCTATAACTCCTTAAAAAATCTGCTTATGATTTTAAAACACCACAGACGGTGCCATATTGAGAAGCTTATTTGTATGATGTATCTGCATGGATTGGATTCTTCTTCTAAAGGGAGAGAAACAAAAAAGTCAGGATAACGGGTTAGTATCTCGTGCGCACAAGAAAGTTTCTCGAGCACACAGGAGACAACCGTCTCATTGCAGACTGTTATGTTTATGTGGAGAAATGACAGTGCATACATTATTTGAGATATATTTCGAACTCAGACTTAATTTTAAGGACATTTCGGCCAGGGGTGTAGAGCTATTTGTTTAAAGGGCCCATGTCATGGCCATTTCCACTGATCATAATTACATTGTTGAGGTATACTAAAATAGATTTATACTGTGCAATTTTCCAAACTCACATTGGTTTCGCATACAGTATCTCTGTCAAGTATGTGTATTCAGCAGTATTCACTCTCTCCACTAAACGACTCGTTGGAGCTCTTGCCCTCCCCTCCCTGTGAGCCCAGTGTGCTCCGATTGGTCAGCTCGGCCACTCTGTTCTGATTAGTCAACCACCAGAGAGGCTCCGCCCATGTCTAACAGTGCTTTTTTCGGCTCACTCTCGGAACATCAGTCTTATAATGGCGTCGGTACAGCCGTATATTTTATACGCTAACTAACCAAACTGTACCTACAACTGTTGTTATAGAAGAGTGTGACGGCCCCAGGGCCTTTGTGCAGGTGTGTTGCAGGTCTTACGATGGGGTGGAGCTGAAGAGGCTAATCAGCGCGATCAAGGACACCTGGCCGGAGCCGAGGTGCTATTAAGCCCAGCTGCCCGGAGTCACACGGCGGCCCCTCTCTCTCTCTCCAAAGCGGCTGCAGAAGGACGAACTCGGCGATCCTCTCCCCTCGACCACCTATCTCTGCATTTACCACAATAAATGTGCCGTGGTTTTGTAAACTCGTGTATGTCTCCTTGTCTTTCCGTTGTGGCCTACGAGCTGGTCATAACAAAGAGTAAGTTATTTTTACCTGTAATAAACTACTACTGTTTGATGAGAAATCAAATCATGGTTGCTATATATGAATGATATGTTATAGGAGCAAATAATTCAGGGAAGAAAGGATAGGCCTACTAAGTATTTCCATTAAACTTTATTTTTAGAAATGTACAAAATGAACATAAATATACATATATACACGGTATATCATCCATTCCTCCCCGCATCTTGCCTGGGCGCAGCCGGTGCTTTTTAGGACGATGCATCAGTGTGGTAACCCGTCATGTATTGTCCGGCAGGATCTGGCTGGACGAAATCAAATGCAAATCACAAAATATTAGAGAAACTTAGTTGTTTTAGATTCGTTAGTAGTAGTTGTGGTAGGAGTGTGGATCTATCTAATCCATCTATTTAATCAACACAGTAAGCTTGCCAGCTAATATGCTAACCTAGCTTTCTTGTTTACTTTGGTAGCTAACACGATATGAACGTTAGCTCGGAGGAACGGCAACTATAATGTAGTGTAATAAAACTACTATGAACAAAAGCTAGTGGTTCATATTAGGCTAGCAATAACGTGTTTATAATTGCAATCTTATACGGGTAGTCTGCTACGTTCGGTCATTCATTGTAACTGGCATGAATACATTGTTTTCCGCTAGCATGTATAGCTAGCCTCGTTAGCTATACATGCAGTATGTACATGTACTGTCACAATGTACTGTAAATCACCCGGAGTATACTGTATGAGTATTCCGTGTGTGACTGCAGACATTCTCCTGCCATGACAAACATGTAAGGCCATCTGCTGACATTGTAGTTAATATATTTAAACGCTAGCAACGTCGTTAGCCCAGTAAGCTGGGCTTGTTTAGTGTAATAAAACCACTATGAACAAAAGCTAGTGATTCATATTAGGCTAGCAAGAACGTGTTTACAATTGCAATCTTATACGAGTAGTCTGCTACATTCATTGTAGCTGGCATAACAAAAATGTTTTCCCGAGCAAACTCATGTCTAGCTCCGTTGGTTAGCTCGGTAGCATACACGCTACGCCAGCTATAATGTAATTACGTTTCGCGACTGACCGCACGGTAAATCACCCGGAGTATACTGTCTATGAGTATTTCGTGTGTGAATGCAGACATTCTCCTGCTATGAGATACATGTATGTAAGGCCATCTGCTGATATTAGAGTTGATATATGGAAACGCTAGCAACTTAGTTAGCACAGTTAGCACTGTGTCAATGGCTTAGCAGTCCGACACAGTTTACACATTTAAACAGTCTTGTTTGATAAATACACAAATAACAATGCAAACTTACAGGTTGTGTATCCCGAATCTTCCCCTGCTCCAAACGGTCCAAACAAACTAGGAATAGCATCGTCCTTCAGTTTCAAATGCTGTGCATATCCGGCCTCAAACTGGACAATGTTTTGGAAGCTTTCGTCTGTGAAATGCCGCGCAGACAGTAACGTTCTTCGAACCTCTGAAGGAACAGTGTTAAAAAGACATTTCAACCACTGACTTCGTCGTGGTTCTTTCGTCGGTAGGACAAACAGCTCAGATTTCTCCTCACATTTCAGGAAACAGGTCCTTGGCATTGGCATGACTGGATCGATTGTGAACTAGAGATGGGCGAGTCCTGATTCATCCGGATCATTAACCCGGATCCTAGAAATGAGCTGGTCGTGACGAGTCTCCCCTCTCCATTAACCCGAGTCCTTTGAGTCCCACACTTGGTGTGACGTACAAATTAAAACTATAAATTGCGTCACTCGCTACTCTCTTTATAACATGTAAAATCACATTACAACGTACCCCAGTCCATCTGCCTACCCTTTAGCAAGTATACAGGATAGCTGCCTGCCAGAAGTTATCGTTTGGCTCAGGGGAGGGGACGCGGATCAGTGAAACTTCCTGCAGACTCATGGGGACTCAGAGGAGCCGACGGCTCCTAACCGTAATAGCATAGCAGATCCAGAGATCCATACTCGTCATGTGCACGAGCATAGCCCCTCCTCCAGCACCCGGCTCCCGCGGCTATATTATGCACGAGTCAACAGCAGACTCGCAGATTCGCAGATTCGCAAATCCTGACTCACTGTGCAAAGCATAGCAGACTCGTGCGGACTCAGAGCCGTAACTGCATAGCAGCAGATCCAGAGATCCAGCAGACTCGTCATCATGCACGAGTCAACAGCAGACTCAGATTCGCAAGTCCTGACTCGCTGTGCAAAACACAGCAGACTCGTGCGGACTCAGAGCCGTAGCCATATAGCAGCAGATCCAGAGATCCAGCAGACTCGTCCTCATGCACGAGTCAACAGCAGACTCAGATTTCCAAATCGCAAAATAACCCTTTTTTTTGTGATCAACATTTTTTATTAAAGCAAAATACACTGTGTAGCGGAGGTTAATATAACGTCAGTTTAATATGCTCGTGAAATGCAACAACTTTTCGGTTTCACCGATAGGATTTCTACCCTCTTGGTGATGCTGACTCATATGACTCAAATGACTCGTATGATCCGGATCTCTTCAATGACTGACTCAGAAGACCATGAGTCCGTAAAAGGATCCCGGATTTGCCATCTCTATTGTGAACTGAACCAGAGCTTCCAACAGTAAATGTTAGGCTGGCAGAGGGTGCGGCCAGCGCCGCTGGGTGTGGCCATAGCTCTTCTGGATTGGTCCATTTTGTTCCGGGTACCGCATGACATCATGCGGTACCCGGAAGAATCAAATGGACAGTGACGTATCTCCAACGAGGCGTTTTGGGGAGGTATTTTCTGTGTTAGAGTTTTACTCGCTACAGGGTGTACTTTGAGGGTTTTGACTCTGCACACCGTTTACATGCATAAAAACCTTCATAACACACAAGGGGACGGGTAATAACCGGAAAAGCATGACATGGGAGCTTTAAAGACCGGATTGGCAAAACAGGAGAATCTGTAAACCAGTCTTCTTTGATCTATGAATTAATGTCCGTGACTCTCAGAGTAGGCTACCTGCTGCCCGCAGCTGTTTTAAAGGGAAACAAACACTCAGAACACACACACACAGAACCAGTGGCGGACTGGCCATCGGGACGTTCGGGACGAATCCCGTTGGGCCGGTACCGAAGTGGGCCGGTCGGGCCACTCGGCCCACTCCGATCGGGCCACTAGGTCCACCGTTTCCCCGCAGCGAGGCTCCCCCCCCCGTTGACAGTTTACGTGGGCTGGGCTGGGTGAGATTCCCGGGCTGATTTTTAGTCCCAGTCCGCCCCTGCACAGAGCGGAGCTGAGCAGATCACACACACACATATCATGCGCCTTGGTGACCGGACATCTCCTGGTGTGTGTGTGTGTGTGTGTGTGTGTGTGTGTGTGTGTGGTTGTGTGTGTGTGGTTTGTGTGTGTGTGTGTGTTGTGTGGTGTGTGTGTGTGGTGTCTGGTGTGTGTGGTTGTGTGTGGTGTGTTGTGTGTTGTGTGTGTGGTGTGTCGTGTGTGTGGTCCGGTGTGTGTGTAAGCGGTGTTGTGGTGTTGTGTGTGTGTGTGTGGTGCTGTGTGTGTGTTGGTGTGTGGTGTGTGTGTGTGTGGTGTTGTGTGTGGTGTGTGTGTGTGTGATGATGTGTGAAGAGGGTAGTGTTGTGTAGAGGTGTGTGTGATTTAAAACATAACAGCCTGCGGTCACTCTGTTAGCTAGTTAGCGAATGAAGGTAAAACCACCAGTGATAGTGGTGGGCGGTGCGTCAAAGCTCCTTTGAGCGCTGGGGCTGCCTCTTCCCTGAGTTGCAACGTCCCGCTGTCTCGCTGGAGTGACGCACACAACCCTGGCCCGAGAATGGTCCTTAAAATGAAGTCTGAGTACGAAATATATCTCAAATAATGTATGCACTGTCATTTCCCCACGTAAACATAACAGTCTGCAATGAGACGGTTGTCTCCTGTGCGCTCCACTTCCTCCTTGGCGCACCGGTAACTTTCTCAACAAAAACAAAAAAAGTCGGGATAACGGGTTAGTTTCTCGTGCGCACGAGATACTAACCCGTTATCCTGACTTTTCTCTCTTTGTTTTTTTTTTCATGTCCCTTTTGGGGCTCCGTAGATTCTGGTCAAATCAAGCTCTGAAAGAAGATGTTAGGAAGCAAAAGGTCATGGATCATGTTTTGATATATAGTGTTTCAACACAGAACACTCTTATGTGTTGGAGAGCTGTGCTCGACTCAGGAATAGTGAAATATTGGAAATCACTTGTCCTGCAGAGGTATCACTTAGAGCCAGGTGCTATAGAAACCTCTCAGATTTCCATTATTCCGCAGTGTACACTGAGCCTACAAGCCCAGCGTTGTTCACACAGAATAAGTGCACTCTGCCGAAGAGAGACCATAATGTCCCGAGGAGTGTGTCATCCTGCTTTCAGTTAAAAGCTTGTTGATGACGTGCAAAGAACAAAGCCGCAACACGTGTGGCGAGAAGTACTAAATTAAAAAGTCTTCCTGCTCCCTCCCTCGTAGATTTCACCTCGCTGCTTTGATATCTGACCTGAGGAAGGAGGGAATGAAGCTGCACGCTCGCTCTTATTGCAGCGTGTGTGTGTAGAGTAGAGTCTCATTAGGGAATTTCTTGCGATAGATTTCGCAGTACGGAAAACAGGGATGATAAAGAAAATGAAAGACGGAGGGAGCAGGAGGAAATCCAGAGAAGAGGGGACTGGGGATATTGTAATTAGTTGCACCTGTTTCCTTTAACCCGGCTCCAGTTTCCCTCTACAAACGCATGCAGATTACCCATCAAAGCCCTCTGCTGCCTCTGCTCAATGGAGCCTTTGTTGCCAGTTGTCAGGGAGGCGGCCCACAGAAGTAACACAAGCACAGGCCCACTGCTCTGGAACTTACAGTACATGCACCGGACACAACAACACCGGGGAGTGTAGAGTCTGCATCACCACGCTCTGCCTGTCAGACAACAACAACAACTTCATCATGTGTCAACACAACTGGGCGGTATTAGCTGTAAGAGGAACCGCTCTGCCACACAGGCATCACTAACTCTTCATACTATGATATATAATATTTCAAACTACACCCTCAAAGACACACTTGACAAGAGTATACCTGAAATGTTAGGATTAAATATTTGCCAAATAGTCGAAGGGCAAAAAATGTAAACTTGCTCAATTCTGTTTTAAACTTCACTGATCCGCTGTGGCTTTACAAACTTTTGCTGTGAAGCCAAACATTTTTTCAACCCACATAAATTGTGGGGATCCAACAGTTTCCAAACAGACCAAATATGTCAAGCTGAGAATCCATTTATTTGATGGACTGATGGAGCCATAAAAAGTCTTTAGTTTGATATTTCTCCGAGTGTAAACATCATTACTTCCAGATGATGAGGATTAAGAATGATACTGTCTCACATATATATAAATAAATATAATACATGTGGAAAACTGCATGTTGGAGACAACAGTGAATTAAACAAAAATTAGATGGAAAAACTAATATAAAGCTCCTATTTTTCCTCTATTTCTTATAATTAAAGTTAATAAATTAATGAAATTAAAACTTTTAAAAATGTATTCCTTCATGTTTCCATTTCACTAACCTTTTTTTAACTTGCAAAGTAAAACCCTTTTACCTAGAGGTTTTCTAAACAGGTATTTGCATAGTCACATTGTTGATCCAACAGATACTCTGTACCTGCATTCTGTTTTTTGGCTCCATGTTAAACCAAAACTTCTCACTTGTTTCATCTACTGGGAAACTTGTATATATAAAAAATAATGTGTGTTGATAATTTGCTTATTTCCCTGAAATGCATGTTTCCTATGACAGTGTTAGTGTCATGCCAAAAAAAAACACGAATAATTTCAACATTTTACCGTGAGAAATTAATAGTTATAACAAGATATTTTACCACAATAGATCAAATATAATTTCAAAGTATTACTTTTTCTGACATGGCAGCAATACACTCTTCTTCCTCTTTGCTGCAGACACTGTTTTTACCTTTGTAAGATAAATAAAGTTTATCTTATTTTGAACGCTGAAATAATCACTAGCATTATTGCAGCATCACTGTAGTTAAAGCACCCTGATGATCTGCTGATAATGATGCTGCGTTAGAAACAGGAATGATCTCAAACTCCGTCCTGCGTATTGAGCTCTATGACTGATGGCCTCCATAATCCATATCATGTATGGATTTCCCATGTTTCAATTTCTAGTTTGTATCCAGCAGCTTTCCTATTTCCTCCATATGGTCAGCACATAATTGAAAACACTTAGAGCAGTGACATTTTCGTGTTCCTGATCCTGGAACAGCCAGTCCTCTGCACAGCTGCTGCGGTCTAATAGCATCCATTTGAAGAAAGTGTCTTTGATTAGGTTATTATCAAGATCATTTAGCGTTTCAATAAGAGAAGTGCTGGGAGGAGTGGCAGCAGTGTGGAGGTACATTGCTGTCCTCCGTCATTCAATTGGACTCTGATAGGTTCACATGCTCACCTCACGGAACACATCTGACAATGAGGCTGCGGCGGAGGCAGGGGGTAAAGGGGGGGGAGCGCTCTGCATTCAAGCGCTAATTAGAAAAATTAGATCTATGAAAGGCAGCAAGTGATCTAGGCCTTCAACCTACGTCTGTGTACCGCTGTAGCAGCACAAAGAGGAGGCAACAATAAGCACTGAGGAGGAGGGGGGGGATAAATAATTTAATCCATTATCTACTCTGCAAAGCTCATCAGCACTGCTACACAATGGCCACGATTGAATTGCTGATTGCATTTCTCTCCTACCCTCCAGGAGAAAATGCCCATGCTCCACTCTGCCAGCGCCACCAAGAGCAAGAGAGACGAGAGAGTCTCCACCAAGGTCAAACTACAATACAGCAATCTAATTAAGACCATCACACAGGTTCCTGTGCGGGTCAGCCTCATATTGTCCATTATGTATTACATCATGTACTTCTACATGTAAATCATGGATGTGATGCTGTGATCTCCACGTCCACATTTCTAATTGATAAGAGTGTATCTATAAAAGGAGCCTGACCAGCAGGATGTATGTTCAGATTACTGCTCAGGTAAAGTGCTGTCTGTGATTTACAACGTGTACAAATACCGAGACTACAGGAATGGTTGTTTGACTCCTAGAACAACACACATGGGGAGTCCCAGCGACAGGCTCACATTGTGGGACATTTGCAGTTTAAAACATGTGGTTTACGGTGTGATTTCAAACTGAAATCAAACTACTTGGTTAGGTTTCAGAAAAGGTTACAATTTGGGGAAAGCTAGTTTCAGAACATACGTACATATTACATAACTTAACTTACACACATAAATTGGATAAAAGTCCACTTCTTAACTTTTGATTTCACACAGACAGCAGCCTCCTGGGTGAAAGTACTGTTGTTTGTTGTTCATCCATCACAACCTCATTGACGCTCTATAACTCTGGGACTTTGTCGCTTTTTGTACTAAGTAACTTTACTTCTTCCCTTGCTTGCATCAATAGCATTAATCCACCCATTAGAGCAGCTTTTCTCAAAGTGTGGGGCGCAGAGATGTGATAGGTGGGTCGCGAATGGACGCGATGAACGGGAGATTATTATTTTTATTATCTATTTCTTCTTTTTTTTTGGACCTCAGGCCGGAATCGAACCTGGGTCCTCGCGGAGGTAGTGGACCGTTACAGCCGGAGACTCGCAACGGCGGTGGACTTTCACAGCGCCGCTGCGCCGGAGCTGCCAGAGCCTCGCAACGGCGGGTGTTTGCGGCGGCGGATGCGGTACCGGCGCAGCGGCGCTGTGAAAGTCCACGGCCCACCTATGCCAGAGCCAGCGGCCCACCGAAGGCAGCAGCCCACCAACGGCAGCGGCCCACCGGGAAAAGTCCCGAATCTCCCGATGGCCAATCCGAGCCTGCTCACACACACACACACACAACTGAAACCAAAATCTTTTACAGACATATGTAAAAATATCTCATACACACATGTGAAACGCTCACACACAAACACAACAGCGTTGCAGTCGGGAAGAAAAGCAATGTGGAGCGGCATCTCACCACTTCATAAGGAGTTTAACCGTGACACTTTTAGAAATCCCGTTTGTGTCCCCCCACTTTACAAAAAGGCCTATGTTTATTATTATTTTTTATCGCAAGCCGTCATCGCCACGGAGGAGCACACAGCCTCTGTGAGCGAGCGAGACAGAGAGCGAGAGAGAGACAGAGACAGAGACAGAGAGAGAGACAGAGACAGAGAGAGAGAGAGAGAGAGAGAGAGAGAGAGAGAGAGAGAGAGAGAGAGGAGAGAGAGAGAGAGAGAGAGAGAGAGAGAGAGAGAGAGACAGAGAGAGAGAGAGAGAGAGAGAGAGAGAGAGAGAGAGAGAGAGAGAGAGAGAGCTAGAGAGAGCACACCTTTATCTATTTAATATAGCCTAGTTGTAAAAAATAAAGTAAGAAATCATTCCAATGTGTACTATAGGACAGTAAAAAAAACAAAAAACAGTTAAAAAGGGGAGTGATTATTAAAATATGCATAAATAAAAAGAAAGAATGCTATCTAGGTAACATAAGATAAGAATAAACAAGTTTAAATGATTTGTTATTGGTTGTGATCATATTCTAAAGATGTTTGGATTATTGAAAAGTATACAGCTCCCTTTCATCTGAGTGTTGAGAGCTGTATCCATACATTCATTTTGTGCTCAAAGTGCTCCAGATTGATGCATTTCACTTCAACATTTAAAAACAAATCTTCCCGGGGGTGCATGCCCCCGGACCCCCTAGAGGATGTGAGGTCCACCCCCAAATAAAGCAGGTTAAAATAATTAAATTGAATACATTTTATTTTAGTAAACACTGCAAACGGGTCCCACAGACCCAAACAGCACACAAAGGTTAAAGGTAAGCATATAATAATGTTAAAATGTGCTAAATATATACACTGCAAAAGAGGAGTAAAAGTAGCTCACGACTTGTTTTATCTTTTGAAAGTAGCTCTCATCCTAAAAAAGGTTGGAGACCCCTGATATAGAACGACACATTTGACAATTTTAAGCTTGGCCTATCATTTGATTGGAGCGATGAGGAACAGGTGGGGCTTGAAAAGGCCCTCCTGTTCAAAGTGGGGAAGGACAGAAACAGTTTGAGAACCACTGCTTTAGAGGCTGTTGTGCATCAATAAATGCACATATGTGTTGAAATAGTTGGCTGAGAAGACAATCCACACATTTTGGGAGAGTGGCCTGGTGATTTGTGATGTCGCCAACACTTTGGTTGAAACTTTATAACAACTATTTGATGCCCTGATATTTTGTACCCACGTTCATGGTCCCCAGAGGATGAATATAAAAAGATTCCTGTAGCACCACCATGAGGTCAACATTCTGTCTCTACAGCTATTAAAGGAATTTGAACCCTATTGAACAGCTGTGAGGCCTATATGAATTGTCATGAAAATGTGTACAGATATTCATGATCCTCAGATGATTAAACATCGTGACTCACATTCTCTGACGAACGCATAAATCAAGTTAATAGTTTTGAGTAAAACGTCTCGACAACTTTAAGAAAAAAGGATTCTGGCTGATAAAAAAGATTTGTACCCTATTTCCCAAGTTGCAACTGAGTTCACTATTCAGGTAACCACAGGCCACTGTTTTATATATTTTGTTATCTTGTTGGGCAGAATATTTGTTTGCTTGGAGAGGCTTTGTAGATTTAAAAAAGGAACAGCAATAAGTCTGTTGGTCGACCCTTTGGATTTTTCAAATATCCTTTAGAGAAATGTAGCACTTATATTATAGGAAATTATAATACATTGTCTGAAATGGCCCATGCTGTTAACTTACTGGAAGCCACGATCATCACTGTAAGCTAGCTAGTTTTTTAGTTATTGTTCGCAGTACTCACAGCTAAATGAACCCAATAAACATTGTGATGGCATCAACAGAATAGTGGCAAAAACAAAACATGTATTACTTACATTTGTATTGTGCTGTGTTCACTGGACAGCCACCGTTAATGAAACCTTCCCTTACACTACGTAGCCCTAATGGCGGCCATTCCAGCGCTCCACACTTAACTGTTAACAGTCATGAGTACCCATAGTGCACTGCATCTTCCACACTTGTCAGAGTGAATGCAACTATGCACTCAAAACAGCAACAAAAGAACAGAGGAACACACACCGAGGCAACGCAGTAGTCCTGCTTAACTTAACTTTTCACATCATCAAATGTCAAAGAGTAACAGGGCAAGAAACCATTAATTGATGAATCTGGCAATGGTTTATGAGGATGATTGCTTCCATCACCCCGCCCCCCCCCCCCCCCCCCACCCCACCCCACCCCACACATCAACTGCAATCCATCATGTGCATCAGGCTCCAGTAAAAAGAGGAATATCAGGATCACTTACTTGGCCCAGTGCCTCTGACATGCTGGCTTAATTTTACCTTCCATTTCAGTGTGGTGCATTTACATAAAACACAGAGAAAAGTAGTACACATAATGATCCCCTCTGGCTAGGAGCTTTAAGGTCCTGTCCACAGTCCCAGTGAGGGGCAGTCAAGCTGCCTCTGCTCTGCTCTGTTAGTTTTATGGAGCAGTATTGAAACCACTTTGAGGTCAGCTAGCTGCAGAAACTGTGCTGGGTCTCCTATGGTCATGAGAAAGGGTCCAAAACGGATCCAGAGGGCCATTTCTGGCATTCCAGCAAACTTTCATTGACAAAAGGAGGTCATTACTCTGTGCACAGCTTCAGCAATACCAGGATCAAATGCTCAGTCAGGGTGGCAGTGAGAGATGTGACCTATGTTCGGCCTGCTGGTGCCAAGGTTCAAGCCCTCTTGCAAAGGTGGTTCTTCAGGAGGAGGATTTCTGAAAAAAATTTAAAAAGCCCAAAATGTGCCTTTTCTCAACATGCTGCTATGTGTACCCCATTTGCACACGCTGATTTCATTTGAGTGCTGTCATTATGCAAGTACAGCACAAATTGTCCAAGACCAAGTGAACTATTTATAGCTAGCACAAGGCCCGAGAGCCAAGTGTGCCTAATGGTGTAATTTGTATTGTTAATGGTAATGCACTATTAGTTTGTTCCATTTGGCTTTGCACAGGTGCATTAATGGGGCTTGGTGAACCGTCTCACTCCTGCTGAGCCTTTCTGAAGGGCCACGGCGCCCTCTGGTGGCTCACAGCAGAACAACGAGGCAGAAACCACTTCAAACACGAGCTGCAGTCAAGGTTAGGAGAGAGGCATGTTATTGAGAGAAAAGACAAACATTTAGTTGAATTGAGGAAATCAAGTAGTCTTATTGTGTCAGAAAGACCTAAAGAGTCCTTAAAAAACTGAAGCGAGGCAACGCAACAACAAACAGTTCCCACAAATGTCAAACAACAACAAAGCAGGACAGACTTTTGAAATATCGTGTTCCTAATTAACCTTCAAGCTCATCAGCCACAATCAATATAGAGTGCAGCCTTTTTTTCTAATTGAGATGAAGTAATTATCAGACTGTATTCATCTCGTTAATGAAACTATGTTCCAATATGCCTGCAGCTAAACTGTTAATTGAGTTCTATTTTCTGAGATGGGCGGCCTCTCCTTGTGTCCACGGCCACAAAGCGTCAAATGTGGGTTGGGGCCTTTGTGCTGGTTTTTTGTAGACTTAGGAACAGGCTGTGGACTGGTGGAGCGTGTGAGAGCCCCCCCCCCCCCCGACACTCTCCATCCCTCCTGTCTGTTCTCCCATCAGAGAGTGGGTAATACCGCTGACTTCAGCAGATCATCTCGTCCCAGTCTGTTATTTCACGGTTTCAGTGGTTAAGTACTCCCTGTTGAGTAAGATATAGCGGGGCAATTATTCTGTAATTATGGAGCCAAGAGACGAGGAATGGAGTCATGAGGTTCTGGGCCTGAAGTCACTGCGAGACTGAACAAACTGAAACATTGAATTTGATTAAATATATTATGTCAACAGATTTCACATAACTGTATTAGGTTAGTTGAAAGCAATAATTGTAAGTTTAAATACAAAATATTAGGTTCAACTTAATATTATTGCTTTCAACTAACCTTATACAGTTATGTGAAATCTGTTGACATAATACATTTAATTAAAGTCAGCGGTTCAGTTTTTCAGTGTGGGAGGACTCACTGTCCGTGTGCTGTATGACATCACATCTCCTGTCCTGACATAATCAACTTTAAAAACCAGTGGGACAAATAATAAAAGGTATTTAATACTATATTCTGCCTCCACTAACACATCCCTTAACCCAAAAAATGAAACGTTCAATATCAACAGACAATTAAAAATAAAGGGGTAAAGTCAACCTGGTCTCACCAGAATACGTGACTCCACCACGACTCCTTAACACCGCAGTGCGTGGTGGAGTCACAAACTTTGCTACATTTACGTGTCTGCACCACGCAAACAACCCCAATGTAAAGTGAATGAGGCTCCTTTGTCGTGGTGCACACACGCATTTCTACAACGTCCAGCAGTGAGCTTTTATTCTATAAAACGTTTTTAAAATCTACTTTATAGCTTGTAGTAACTCCCGGGAGGCTTCTTTTATTTTATTTGTATTCATAATTATTTTTATTTTTCGTCAGAATGTATTATGGTGCATTATTCACCAATGTTTGTTCTCAAAAAACAGTGCATTGTGTGTAATACAACTGTGATTTGTATTAAATGAGTTAGTTTTTAAGGAAGGCCAGAGCTTCAGCTGTGTCAAATAGATTGTTCCCTTTAGTTAACGTTATTTAAAAGATAATTATATTCCTATTTGATCATGTCCCCTTTATTGTATTACGGACGCAGAGAGCAATGTGAGCGTCCATTCCCATTGGATAACGGAGGATTTTACACCCGGAAGTAAGTATTCCCCTTACTGTCGATTGATTTTACAGTGATATCTGCACTACTCATCAACTCAAAAACACCAGATTATCCTTGTTAATTACACAACATTGATTTGTTTAAATTGTGTATAATGCTTTTGTGTTTTTCCCCTTCGATTCGGAGAAACAAATATTTGTTCAGAGTTTAGGATGGCCGAAGACACTACACTACCCAGAATCCTCAGCTATTGTTCCGCTTTGCCTCAAGCTCTGTGATTGGTTGACCTCCAACTGCATTCCATATGAAAAAAACGTTTCGTAAAAGATCAAATCATACTTTATTCAGCAGTGCTTGCTTTACTCTTTGAAAGTCATCACATGAATGCATTGTAATGAATGGTTTGGCTGCATTAAACATTACACATCTGTCGTAGTTCTTTATTTATCTACAGAGATCAGGGTTGCGGTCGAATACTCCAAATATCAGCTCCTAAGTTCTAACCCTATCGTCTATTCCTTGACCTCTGAGTGAAACGTCACGGGGTTAAGGGATAGTGGATAGGAGAATTCAAAAGGACTTAGGAGAAGAGACTGCGGTACTTTAGAGAATCCGACTGCACTTTCACTATCCGACGTGTTTATGATGCGCCAGCGGACGTCATAAATGTGCGCCTGCTGCTGTGGGGAAACTATGGAAACTACAGTTTTCTATACAGCGGACTACAACATGGATGTTTAATAAGAACGAGGGACTACTGTAAACTCATCTAGAGACTCTGCACCGTGCTCTGATGCTGTTGTTTTATGCTTTATGAACGGGGACAACAGAGAAACATATTCTTCATGACCAAAGTTGGAATTGAAATAAAAAAGGAAAGTGAAACTTATGCTCGTCACCCTCTCCCTCCGGTCCACATTAATACAAATGATCCCAATACGTATGATTGTATGAAAAGATCTTAAAATCAATACAAATGTATTTATTATAAACGTTAGTCCTTAACATCTATCACTGTGTATATCACCATTCAAACATCTTTTAAAAGTTGAACAAACCCCACACAGCTCAGTAAACACTGTGAAATGTTGACTTTATTTGATCATTTCAGTAAAAACTGACGTTCATATTTCTCTTTTTGATTATAATACTGATGAACGTTCAAAACAAAGCACTTTGGCAACTTACCACATACGTTTTAAAATGTTTAATAAGCACCGTAACTTTCATGATATCATTTCTCGTTCATAATCGGTTGTTTCCGTGCAGTGTTAATTTTGACAGCTGTTTTTGATTTAGTCTTAGTCTTTAGACGAAAATGGTAATTAGTTTTAGTCACATTTTAGTCATTTCTATCCTTCATAGTTTTAGTCTAGTTTTAGTCGACGAAAACTCAAAACGTGTTAGTCTAGTTTTAGTCGACGAAAACTCAAAACGTTTTAGTCTACTTTTAGTCGATGAAAAATTACATTTTAGTCAACTTTTAGTCAAAATGTTTTCTCTTTAAACCAATTCAGTTAGGCAAATACAGGTATCTGACATTGTAATCAAGGTGACAGCATCAAGTGTTGAAATTCGTAAAGCAACATTTCACTCTCTTAACACTTTACTTGTGTAATATCTAGGGATGGGTATCGTTAAGGTTTTCTACGGTACTACTAGTCTTATCAATACTGCTTATCGATCCGGTACTTTAACGGTATTCTTGTATTTGCTTTTTGTTATTTTTTAAAGGAAAAAACTAACAAATTGTTAACCGAATTAATTGCTTTATTTAAAATGTGAAATAAATTAAATATATATAATTATGTTAAAATATTGTACTGTACTTGAGTAAAATGTTGAGGTACTTGTACTTTACTGGAGTATTTAAATGTTTTGCTACTGTGTACTTCTACTCCACTACAGTTCATAGTTAAATGGTGTACTTCTACTCCACTACATGTATTGAATACCTTTAGTTACTTTACAGATGTGGATGAATGATGTGAAATATAATCAAGTGTTAACTCAGACTTTAGTAAATTAACAAGCTACCCTGCAGTATACAGATATATAATATATCATTCAAACTAGCTGCACCTTTACCAGCTTTGAGAACACTTTCATGATCAATCATTATAAAACATATCATATATATTATTCTGAAATGGACCAATCTGCACAATGACTACTTTTACTGTCGCTACTTTAAATATATTTTGATGATCATACTTTGACTTGAGGAACTCTTCCTACACTATGGTATTTTTTTACTTAGCGACAAGATCTGAGTACTTCTCCCACCTCTGCGCTCTGCGCACCTGATGTGATAACGTTACTCGTAATTGGGGCAACAGAGCTACGAGTTAAGGAAGTCGAAAATTGTGCATTTCTCCGACTGAATATGACGCCTTTTGGCCGGCTGTTTGGACAGACTACTCTACTCGTGTCAACGCGCTAACGCGAAAACATGGCAAACGAGCTTTGTCCACATCGAGCCTTGTAGAGTGTCTCTATACCAGGGGTCTCCAACCTTTCTTCATCTGAGAGCTACTTTCAAAAAATGAAAGTGGCCAAGAGCTACTTGCATCACATCGCTTACATTTATTCACATAGCCCTCATCAGTTGAATTAAGCTATACTTTTGTACACGTGTGAAATTGCAATACCTAAAGCTTATCAAAAATAAGGTCCAAGAAAACGAAGATTTCTCACATATTATTATGGCCCACATAATAAGTACATCACTGAACATTCACATAAGTGTCCTTAATCACCACCTTACAAGCATTTCACTCTTTTGTTAGTGAGATGAATGGCACTGCATGCAGTCCACCATAGAGGTGTATGCTGGACCCACTTAGGTTCACTTAATAGTCATTTAAATGTTCATCAGTCGGTCTTGTTCTGTATTTAGATTTCATTCATGTCAGAAAAAGCTGCTTCACAAAGGTATGTAGAACAGAACCAAATAAAGCAGACATTTTCAGTGCTGCTTGGTGAATGTTCTTATAGTTTTCTGGGTCTACAAGGCTCCAGAAATGTTGTGAGTTTTGCTGAGACTTAAGCTGAACATTATTTTGGAGATCTCCACAGGATTGACACTGAACAGTTGTTCAGCCATCTTTTTCTTCTTCTTCTTCGTCTTGACATTAAATTATAAACCATAATAAATCAATTGTATAGGTCTAGCCTCCCTATATCTGTGTGTGAAAATGGTTCCATCCTCAAAAACAAAAAACTAATACTTCTGCAGTCTAGCTGCAGCTTCTAGCTACGGTCTTCTGTTAAAAAAAAGACACTGAATGTCTTGAATGTGGCATCACACACAGGACTTGAGTCTGAACACAGCAGACAACAGGAGTATTTACAATAGCATTATAAAAACAAAAATAGTGCATGTGGGTGCACACTTACATTCTCTGTCTTACTGTTACATAAATCCCATGAATGTATGAGATTAAGTTAGCTTCATCATATCTCAATCAGTGATTAAGTGAATAATAACGTTTCTATCGGGTCACTATCAGCCTGTCACTCATTATTTTCAGGAGGGGGCGGGGTTTGGAGGAACGGAGAGGAGACGGTGATCGCGGAAGCTTTCCTCCTGCCTTCACAAACATTACACAAGTATTTATCAACTGAAAATAGCAAGAGGACATTCATACTCTGCAATCCAAGACTTGATTAAATCCACCAAAAACCTGACATGACGATAACGAGTGTTTTTCAAAAAACACAAATCCCTCCCTGTGTGTCTCTGAGGCGCAGCGACAGGGCCTGATTCAGAGCGGGTCATTCTGCTGTTAGTTCTGGACTCGTGCTGGTGGAGAAAGCAGACTGCTCCGTGTGTGTTGTCGCTGTGCTGCTGTCACGTCTGTTCCTTGATCTCTGCGTCACCGACCATTTGATATTCGTGTGACAGAAAAAATTCTAAAATAAAAAAACGTTATTGTCCAGCCGCGGCCGAAAAATCAATAAGCAACCTTACTACGCTATCATCGATAATCGAGCGGCGAGCTACTGAAAAGCTGCCCGCGAGCTACCGGTAGCTCGCGATCGACGTGTTGGAGAGCCCTGCTCTATACTCTCTGAACGCTCCGTCCCCGGCAGATCTCTGTGTGCCGCTGCAGCGTGTCTGTTAGGCCCCGCCCCCCGCACACAGAGAGAGAGAGGGAGATCGCTCTTCTGGAGTGAAGAGAGCGGAAATAATGATATTGCAAGTTAGAAATGTAAGATGCATTTTGACAGACAAGACGGGCAATTGGGGGAAAATATGCTGCATTTTGAATGTCCGCTAGTCCACCATTAACACCTTAGTCCCGTCTCGTCTCGTCAACGAAAACTAAATATACATTTCGTCAAATTTTCGTTATCAAGAATCTATTTTTAGCTCGTTATCGTTATCGTCCAGTGGTTCCTAAGCTAAAGGAGGTTATAAAGGAAGTTTGAAATCTCCTTTCCTTTCATTTAGAGAATTGGAACGGCACTTATCATGGCTGCCACTGACGGACTTCCGGGTCATTTCACTCCGTTAGGAAGGTTCCTAAGCTAAATGGACTATTCGACCGCAACCCGGGCCTCAGAATAGACCGGAAACTATTCTTTTACCGTTCTATTTTAATTTCACAATAAAGTTAGTAGTAATAATTTGTTTTGATATTATTGTTTTTTATTAACTACTAGACCGCTGGGTCATGTTAAGACCATCTTTTCTGTGTTGCTGTGGGTTTTTTACATCGCTTTTGTGTTACAAATATCAAAACAATAACAGAATATATCCGTCGTAAACTAAACCAGAAACAGCAGTATATTTTATTTTGTTAACACTGTAAACTTGACAGCTTTTTAACCCGCACCTCCTACTGGTTAAAGCACATTATTACACGTTTAGAGTAATTGCAATGCAGGTAGATTGTGTTGCTTTTTAATGACTGTTTTAAAATGCCTTTTTCTTAACCTGTTCCACTCTGAGCCTGTTTTTCAGGTCTCAGGCTCGAAAATGACATTCCCAGAACAAATGACCATATCTTCCCTTCTAAAAGGGTTAAATTAATAATCTTTTCTCAAAGTAATGATAAACCTGTGAGTTGGATGTAGAAGTGTCAGAATCAATATAAATGTTTTTTATTTTAAAGAAAATTCAGATTTTACATAGTAAAAAACTGTAAATTATAGTGTCCGTCCAAAAATTATTTTTTACAGATAGTGAAAACTACCCTTGGATGATGGGTTAGTAGACTAAAAGCTTTAGGAATCCAAAGTACAACATATAATAAGTACCCTGTATCAAGATTGATGCAAAACAAGTGAAATTTGACCTTTTTAGAGAGATTTAGCCAAAAACTGGGCCATCTGGGGTCATTTGGGTGGATTTGACCTATCTCTGGCCCCCCTTGCTCGATCTGGTTGGTTGACATACCCTTGTGACCGTTAGAGCCAATAGAATCGAAGGAGGAGACTCACATAGACACACATTGTAAAGAAAAAATGTTGCCGCTTCGCGTGTGGAAAGCGAAACTAAACTGGAGGAATGTCTCCTTCTGGAGTTTGGAAACTAAAACGCAGTTGTATTGCTTATGGATTATCAGAAATAATTTCAAAGAAGGCACAGACACATAGGATGAACCTATGGATTAACTGCAGCATCGTTTTTTTATCGTTTTAATGCCATTGAAGACCACTTTTGACCAAGGTAAGTCATATTTACATGTTTAGCTTCTTGGCTCCACATGTGATGATGTACGCTTTCGTTGATAGCGTCGCGAATGTTTATCACTGAGTGTTGAGGTGGGCACCGTTAGATTCAGTGTCTCCAGGACACCAAAAAATAGTGTTTGATGTGCATCTAGGATAAGTAATAAGGGAGTTCTGAGTGAGTTTATGTGCCTTTGTCGGTCCCGTTTTTTCGATCGAGGCTAATTCAGAGGCTGAGTGCTAGCATTGTGGGTTTTTTTTGAAAAAAAAAATTAAAAAGATCAGTTAGCTGAGTTTCTTCCCGTTACATGGATATAACACATTCATAGTTTTATTCAATATTAAGATTCCTTAGACGTTGTTTCCTGCAAATGACGCGTTTATCCGCCCGGTACCGGGGGGAAGGCGTGAAACAGGTTAATGTCTTTCATTTTTGTAAAGCACTTTTGAATGTGTTATATTTGATGAAAACATTTAAATATTAAGAGTACATACTCTTAATATAGTGGGAAAGTGGAAGGTCAATGATATAAATAATATAGAATAGAAAATATCAAGAAGATACTGTAAGTGATCTCTACAATAAAACAGTTTAGTGCCTGATAGGAGGATGTGCAAAACAGACAAACTAATAAGGCTTTATTTAAACATTAAAGAATACTTTAGGTTAAGGTCTTCTTTTAAATAAGCAAAAAGCTTTGGGGGTATCTTTATTAAGCCTGACAAAGTACTTAACGTCTAATATATTGCATGGTTTGTTTTGGAACTTGACAATCAACTTTCCTGCAATGTTAACTATGTTGAAGCACTTATTTTAACTGATATTATACATATTAATTATACTCTTATAAGATGTATGTAGATAGTATAAGAAATGTGCAGAATATGTTTAATGGTGGAGGTACACAGATATCGATAGATGTCTCGTAATGCACTGTTGATGAACCTGTGACCCAAGTTTTTCATTCATTGCATAACTACACCGTAGTTGTGTATATGATATGTCAATAAATCTTAGAAAACGGGGGGGGGGGGGGGGGTAGGACACGTTCTAAGCACATGGTGTAGTCCCATAGCTGAGGATTCTGGGTAGTGTAGTGTCTTCTGCCATCCACACACTGCGAAAAAATATTTGTTTCTCCGAATCGAAAGGGGAAAATACAAAAGCATTGTACACAATTTAAACCAATCAATGTTGTGTAATTAACAAGGATAATCTGGTGTTTTTGAGTTGATGAGTAGTGCAGATATCACTGTAAATAAAATCAATCGACAGTAAGGAGAATACTTACTTCCGGGTGTAAAATCCTCCGTTATCCAATGGGAATGGACGCTCAGCTCTTTGGGTCTGTAATACAATAAAGGGGACTTGATCAAATAGGAATATAATTATCTTTTAAATAACGTTAACTAAAGGGAACAATCTATTTGACACAGCTGAAGCTCTGGCCTTCCTTAAAAACTAACTCATTTAATAAAAATCACAGTTGTATTACACTCAATGCACTGTTTTTTGAGAACAAAAATTGGTGAATAATGCACCATAATACATTCTGACGAAAAATAAAAATTATTATGAATACAAATAAAATAAAAGAAGCCTCCCATGAGTTACTACAAGCTATAAAGTAGATTTTAAAAACGTTTTATTGTAGTGCCGAGAGAAGGGAGACGGAGGCGGTGCATCGGAGGTGCAAATCTGGCTTTATTGAGGAGCAGAAATACACATGCTGTCGGGTCGAGCCGAGAAGACTAAGAGAAAGTGTAAGGGACAACACACAGTAGTACCCCGGAGGTACCGTCAACATATCTGTCCGTGCGGAAACAATACCCCCAACCTGTAGTTCCTGGATTGAATTATGTAACCCCAGTGTATGAATCAGTGATCACTACACAAGCCCCCCCAGAATTCAACCATGGACACAATCCTCGCGTCCGGGAGGAAGCACCACAGGGGCCGAGGAGGGCGGGCCATCGGAAGGGGGCCGCAGGAGAGGGTAGGGGCCCCAACGAGGGCGAGGGCATCCCCACCGGAGGGTGGGGGGCGGGCCGGAACGGGCCGTCGTCAGGGGGCCGCAGAAAGCAGGGTAGGGGCCCCAACGAGGGCGAGGGCATCCCCACCGGGGGGTGGGGGGCGGGCCGGAACGGGCCGTCGTCAGGGGGCCGCAGGAGAGGGTAGGGGCCCCAACGAGGGCGAGGGCATCTCCACCAGAGGGTGGGGGGCGGGCCGGAACGGGCCGTCGTCAGGGGGGCGCAGAAAGCAGGGTCGGCAGGGAGGAGCGCAGCCCGGCCGCAGGCGAAGGCACAGCGGCGGCGGGCACGAAGTCCTCGGGAGGAAGGAGCCGCGTCCCCGGGAGGAGGGAGCCGTGGACAGGGGAGAGGCCAGACGGGGCGCCGTCGAGGCAAACCGTGAGCCGCGGTTAGAGGTGAGGCCAGGCAGGGTCCGAACGGCGCCACACCGCGGGCCGATGAAGGCACGGGCGATCGGTCGAAAACCGCCGAGGCGAGAGGAAGAGGCGAGACGGCGTCCAGAAGCGCGTCACCCACGGGCCGAAGCAGGCGCGTGTGACGTGCGAAACCGCCGTCGAGGTGGTGACAAAGCGAGAGGGTCCACACGAGGCCGACCAGACATGGTCGAACCTCCTCTCAGGCACCAGAAAAAGCTCAAAAATGGTCGTCCCGTCCACGAACAAAAACAGGTGGGCGAAATAGCGAGAGGATCCACGCGAGGCCGACCAGACTTGATCGAACCTCCCCTCAGGCACCACAAAAAACAAAAACAAAAAAAAAACTGTCGGATGTCGATAGCCGCTGGTAGCTGCTAGTCATCGCCAGCCGTTGCTAGCAGTCGTCGCTAGCCGTTGGTAGCAGCTAGCCGTTAGCTGTCGTGGCTAGCTGTCGTGGCTAGCTGTCGTTAGCAGTCGAGGCTAGCCGCTCTCAACGGCCGGTAGTCACTGTCGTCGTCGTCGCCGGAGCCTCTGCTAGGCGGCGTGCCCCCACCAGGGAAGGTGCTGCAGCGAGCAGTGGCAAGCACCTCGGGGGAAAATCGCGGGGCGGCCAGGAGGAACCGGCCAGCATCTTCGGCCAAAGCGCGGTGCTCAACACTAGCCGAGTGAGCTAGCGCAGCCCGGACACGCAGCCGCATGTCCCGAAGAACCAGCTCCACGAGGCAGAAGTCGGGTCCCTCCATACCTAGCAGGTCGCGCATCGTCTCCCCGTAGCAGGAAGGCTTGCTGCCCTCCAGCGCCGAGACGAAACGGGAATGGCGAGCGACGTCCTCCGCCAACCCGCTGGGCCGCACCGAGCCTCAGTCCGTGCGCACGAGGCAGCAACGGACGTCTCCAAGAATCTCCGGCATTCCGAGAAAAGCTGCGCTTTTTGCCGTGTTCGATTCAGTCTAGGATCCTTCGCGAGACTTATGTCAGGGTCACCAATGTAGTGCCGAGAGAAGGGAGACGGAGGCGGTGCATCGGAGGTGCAAATCTGGCTTTATTGAGGAGCAGAAATACACATGCTGTCGGGTCGAGCCGAGAAGACTAAGAGAAAGTGTAAGGGACAACACACAGTAGGTACCCCGGAGGTACCGTCAACATATCTGTCCGTGCGGAAACAATACCCCCAACCTGTAGTTCCTGGATTGAATTATGTAACCTCAGTGTATGAATCAGTGATCACTACATTATGGAATAAAAGCTCAATGCTGGACGTTGTAGAAATGCGTGTGTGCACCACGACAAAGGAGCCTCATTCACTTTACATTGGGGTTGTTTGCGTGGTGCAGACACGTAAATGTAGCAGAGTTCGTGACTTCACCACGCACTGCGGTGTTAAGGAGTCGTGGTGGAGTCACGCATTCTGGTGAGACCAGGTTGGGTAAAGCACATAATGTGTACAGTCAATGTCATAGTCAACCCCTTGTGTTTTCTGAAAGGACAACCTACTTTAACAGAAACCCTACACTACAGTTTAGTTCTCATATAGTCGATAGGCAGAAAATAGTTCATTTTTAATACTTTTTCAATTTTCTGATAATAAATGTTGACTTGGTAAATGAACTCTTTCGACTTCTGGGCCTTTTTTTGAGTAGCATGAAGCTGCAGCGTCGGAGACCGCAGTCCTGGGACCGCACTCCTGGGACCGCACTCCTAGGACCCTAGTTTTTTGTGACACTGCCACCTAGCGAGTAGGAGACATGAATATGAACGACAACGCACAGAGTGTGAGTAATGTGAAGTGCTTTTAAAGTTGTATTTGTTTAACAATAATAAGAATTCCGGTGTCTTGAAATGAAGTGTGATTAGCTAACGTTAACTATGATAGTCTTAAGGCAACACAAACAATCATCTGTTAGCTTATGATAGCTGGCACAGGCTACCGGGGAAGTGGACGGCGAGGAATCTTGGAGGGTATTTACTCCGAAGAGGGCTTCCTGGGGTACTGCAGCTGGAGCTGTTTTCTGGTGGCTGAGGAAACAACAGACCCCGCCTCACCCCAGTGAAGAATCCTCAGTGTCCTCTCCACTTTCAGAGGAAGGGTCAGAGGAACTCAAAGACATGCTGGACTCCAGAGGTCATTCCGTGTCCGTGTTAAGGAAATTGTGCCCGTCTTCTAAATAAATAAAAATGGATTCTGCACTGAAATGCCTCTCGGTCAAACTGCATGTTTATCTTTGGCAGCCAGATGCATAAACACACTAACAGTTGTTTTTGTTTTTGAGTAATCAAGCACCTCTTCAAAGACACATTTGATTTGATTTATTTCGAACGTGTAATACAATAAAAAAAATTATAATAATAATGAAATGAAACTAGAGAATTATGATACTGTAGAAACGTAAGCAGTATCAAATTGATAAACTAAATATTATTGACTTACAAATTATATATAAACAAATGATATACCTAATTACACATCCAAAAAGGCGTGGGAAGGAGTTTACACATATTTAACCCCACCCCTTCTCCCAAAAACTAAATTAACAGTCGTTTTCTTTTAACAAAATATACATCTAAATGTATGTCTACATACAATATACATTTACAATTATAAATAGATTATATCATTCTTACTACAATATATATATATATATATATATTTATGTTGTATGTCAAATTTGATAAGACAAACAAATTGTTGTTAATAATAATTTAATTTCTGTAAGAAAAACATATTTTCATGCATTTTTAGATCGTTGATAACAAGCATTACAATGTCTAAAGAGACTCTGTGGCCGTTTCTCAATGTCGAGTATACCTGCTGCAGAGCCACTATTTCAAGTATACTACGTCATCGAGTGGCGCCGAATGCTGGGCATTTAACATGCATTTAAAGAGCAACTTGCAGGTTAGAGACCCCAGTGAATAAATGTGTAGGAAAATGATGTATACACTAGATTTTCCAAAAAATATACATAAATATACACTACAGTGACATCTGGCGTCGTTCACAATGCTAGTTTTGACACAGAAGAGGTTGAAAATGTATATTCGTATGCATATGACGGACCACAACCTTATAATTATGAGCCTGCTAGGCGGCCAAGAGACCAGGAGCAGCCAAGGAGAGAAATGGAGCTGTGGTGTGAGGAGAATCAGTGGAGAACAGGGCAGCTGTCTTGGTGAGTGACCGGCGTTAGCTACAGTTAATGTTAGCTAACGTCGGTCACATCACAACATTGTAAAGTTAGCTATCATATATCAGGCTATAACTAAAGTAGTATTGATAATATAGTAACGTTACTGGCAGGACTGTTGATACTGATCCATAACAGAAACTAATGCGCAAGTATCAGCCGTATCTCGCGTTACCTAATGCAGGGTTGCCAACTTTCACGCATCTAGCGTGTGACACACGCTTTCACTCTCAGGCCCCGGCTCCACGAGGACGAAAACGGGTTGAATCCGCATATTTCTCATGCGTATAGCCCTCTAAGCTCGACGACGCCGTAAGGGAAACGTAGAAACAGACCCCGCAAACGACAACGGGTCCAAAGGTGGATAGATCTGGGAACGGAGCGCTCTGGGGGGTCCAACGGGGCCGTGGAGTCGCCTATACGGTCATTCGTTTTCATAGCCCCGCCTCTCCCCCGCAGGGTTGCTATCGTGCTCCAGTCGCTACTGACCATGCTACAGTTCTTTGTGCAACATCTACAGGAGCTCCTCCTTGAATTCAGATTATTTATCTTTATCTCGATATGGACATAAACGCGAGTGAAGTCTAATCTGACAGGACGGAGACACGCAGCTCCTGCCGCTGTGATGCAGCGGGAGCAAAACACACACTTCAAGTCAGATCATCACCCTTAGCTATTTTAATTACCTCTCAAACTACCTAAACTAGTTATAAATATGTTCATTTTTACTGTCGGGTCACTCATTACAGGATCAGCTGCTGCATGAGACAGACACTGACGCTGTCAGAAGAGAGGAAAAAGAGACAGGCTCAGTGTATTTGATGATTATATATCATTATATCGTCGTTATTCATTTGTTTTAAAGCTCAATAAATAAAAATGAAGACCTTTGACCGGCACTTTTATAATTTTGTCCGGAAGATTTAAACTTTAACACACGCTGACCGGCAAAAAACTCTGCCCGGTTCTGTCGGCCCCCACCGCGGAGAATACACAGAAGTGCAGCCATGACAACCATTCTTCTTCGCTGCTTTTGTGGAGGAAGTTGCTGCTTTTGTGGAGGAAGTTACAGCGCCACGTACAGGTTCGGCATATGTACTGCAGCTTTTCCAGCGTTTGGATGTAAACGGAGCCGTCTCGTGGAGCTTGACACAATCCGGTGTATATTGCGTGGGGACGGAAGGTTTTTTGCGGTTGCATTTGCGTTACTCCGATGCGTTTTGCCGTATTTGTCCTCGTGGAGCCGGGGCCTCAATCTCACGCTGCCCAAACTATTCTCACGCCAAAAACAAGATGAACCGGCGATCGTTTTTGGTTGGTTATTTACAATGTTGAGTTGACAGCTGCTCAAGCTGTCGATCCGCTCCCTCCCCACCCCCACCTCTCTTAACAACGTTAACAGACAGCAGAGCAGTGGGAGCCGGTTGGTCAATCCCCGACCCGTATTGCGCATGCGCAGATCTAAGATCCAGTAGAAATTATAAAAAGTCTGCTGCTTATTGTTCTACTAGGCCAAAATAGAGTCAAAGAGTATATGAGAGTGAGAGTGCGTTAATTAATATATTTGGCAGTTTGGAGTAAGTCTGTAGATTTGTTTGTGTCTGTGTGTTTCATGTATAGGCCTCACGATAATTAATTTTGTTGGATACATTTTCCCGGAAATGATTGCGATAAACGATAATATTGTCGGCACCGTTGTATGACCATTTTAGACCACTGACATAATGATAATATATAATAATAATTCAAGTACATCCTTTCAAACTGCTAGTCACATCCTCATGTAAATGGCAATTTATCGAGGTCAGAAAAGTTATGGAGTTCATTTTTATTTATCGTACGATAAGTCAATTAATTGCTTATCTCGACAGGCCTATGCACACAATAAAACAGTGGAAACAAACATGTGTTTGACTTTCATTAGTGAATGAAACTTTGTGCCCTTTATAGTCTGTGTCCAATATTGTGTATTTGTATATATTGTATATCCATCATATATATAATGCTAAGGTCCCGCTACTGACACAATAGCAGTCATTTAGTGCGCATATGTGTAATTAAACCCATGATATCAAAATCTCACTCCAGCCAGGTACCCAAAGTTGGCAACCCTGCCTAATGCAACTCCACACTACGGCCCAATCCCAAACCGCCCCCTACACCCTACCCCTCTGTTTGCGCGGAGGGTCCGCCAACTTAAGTGCTGTTCCAAACCAACGAGTGTGGAGCAGTGTGGAGGGGGAGTGGGTTATCAAGCCATCAAACTGCGAGTCTGCATCGGTGCCGACCAGAGATGGGGTCGTTACTAAAAAAAAGTAATATATTACATATTACATATTACTTTCAAATGTTCTCTTTAGTTCAGTTTCCATTGTCGCATAAGACTGATCCAGATAGCTCTGACCATGGCTGTCCTCTGTCTCCTGCTATCTGTATTTTGTGCAGTATATCTCTGAACGATGCGATGGTGATTCCACTGTGCAAATGGGCAACATTACCTCTACTATGAAGGATGCTACAAGCCTGTCCATCTCTGCTTTGGTTACCGGTAATTTGTGCTGCTTCGGAGTCGGCGCACTCACAACATCCTCACTCTGGGTTCGGGGGTCCTTAGCTATTAGCTTCACCTTAGCATGTGTTCTTTGCAGGTGTTTGTTGAGGTTTGACGTGGTGTTTACAGCAGTGGATAACAGCTTCTGGCCTGGACACAGTTTGCACCTCACCGTCACATTCCTGTCTATTCTTTGGACGAACTCAAAATAATGGGCATACCTCCACCCCTCGAAAGTTATCGCTGACTCAGCCATGTTTATGCAGCACTGCACGTGGAGATGTGGACGTGCAAGTCGCGCAGATTACGTACATATAAACATGCGGCGGAAACCCCTCTTGTCTGTCAGTGTGATTATGACTGATTTTATAAAAGTAACGAAGTAATGCGTGTCGGGGCAATGTTAGTAACTGTAGTGTGATTACTGAATTATAAAAGTAACGCGTTACACTACTCCGTTACCGACAAAAGTAATATTATAACAGTAACGCGTTACACCCAACTCTGGTGCCGACCATAGACTGTATATATAAATGGACGTAGGGTCCGTGACGTCACCCATAGGATTAGTAGGCGGAGTCGGCCACTAACGGCTCGACAGTGACGTCAGAGTCTAACTCCCGCCTGCTCCAAATAAGGGCAAAGAGGCGGAGCCGAGACGGGACCTGCTGCTGAAGCACAAGGCGGGGCTCCAAGCTCCCGATCTAGCTGAAGCTACCAAGCTAGGCTAACATGCTCACATGCTCACTTAATAAACCTTGTTCAACATAATTTCTTTAGCTAATACTACAGCGTGCTGCAGGCGAACCAAGTCCGCGTTTCGCTGCATTCCTTTTCCAGTTATAACGCCGGACTCCGCCGCCGGAGCTAATGGAGCTAACGGAGCCGCAGGGGGCTAGCTAGCTCCCTGCGGCTCCGTTAGCTCCGGCCAGCGGATTCCGGCGGCCACCACTGGGATAATTGGGTCCCCTTTTAACATTTGCTCCCGTTTAGCATTATGGGCGTCATAGCCATAGACTATAAAAGTCTTACCCAAGGCTGAATCATAAACTAAACTGTGTGTATATTGTTACCTTTTATACTGACGGTATCTCGGCACCGAAACCGTAGTTTCGGATACACACCGGTGGTTTCTGACTTGGCTCGTTGTCAGCCGGTAACTAGCTGTCCAGATATTTCGAGGGGAAAAAGGATGAAGACGATGCGTTCGGGTGCCGTGGGAAGAACCTCCGTTTATTTACGTTCTTCAATTACATGGACACTGAATTGAATACATACAAACTAGACACTATACTCCTTTTCTGACCACTTTCTCTATACTTTCGTCTCTCTCTTCATACCTCCGCACTTCGCCTTGGCCATCACATTTTACACACACCGGACTTCCAAAAACCCACAACCCCTTGCGGCTGCTACTCTTAAAGTGACAGGCCAAGCCTGTAACACTACCCCCACTCTGGATGATGATAAAACAACCCTTAACATCACTCCAGCATGTAAACATTATAAAAGGAAAGCATGAAACATTAATGGCAACACATTCCCCACAATAATCCCCATTTCCCACAGTCCTTGAAGGCGTCTTCCTTGCTGTGGAAACAGCTTGAATCATGAGGCAATGTCCATAAAAATGTCCACGAAGCATACTGCATAGATCCTTTTTTTTTAACGTTTCAAAGGTGTATAAACACACATGCTGACATGTACATAACATACTGTGATGTAGTTAATCAACCCAGTTAAATTCAACACTGTGTGACTTCACTCTATATATGATGTGGCTCTTAGGCATTACAATTGTACCATCTGTTTGGTTTCTCTAACCAGTTACATCCTGCATCAAGTGTCAAAGCAGTAAAACAGTATCCACATTACTCATTACCACAGGCAACTAAATGAAATAGAGCCACAAACTGTGGATGTATAACAATATAATTAAATAACTTTAGCTTAAGAGCATAGAATTACTCTGGAACTTTTTTTTCCTTTACTGAGTTAGGAACAAACCTGCTGACACCCTGACTCAGGTTAAACTATAACAAACCCTAGTGACTGACCCAGTCACCTAACATGTCAGGAACTCTGCGGACTCGCTGGGGTCTCTGTAGAGGGGTGGAAATCCGTAGGGGATCACTGGCCGGGGCCCTGGAAGGGCGCTGAGTCCGAGGAAGTCTGTCATGAAGCCAGCTGCTGCTCGGCGTAACTGGCAGTGAAGAACCTGGGTCCTCGAGGGCCTCCACAGCTGGATCCTCTGCGTCTGATGGGGGGGTCCCACAGGTGGAGAGGCCCGATGACTGTGTCAGATGAGTTGAGGTCTGGCTGAGGGGGCGGCACCTCGACAGGCGCCCAGGCTTCTGTGTCTTTGAACACCCAGCTGTTGTCTAATGGGGTCCTGGAATAATAAGGCTTGAGCTTGTCATGGTGGACAACTTTGACTTTGGCTCTGGGGCTCTTTTTGAGTCTATAGATCAGGTCATCCAACATGCCTACAAGGAAGTAAGGGCCCTCGTAGGATGGCAGAAACTTTCGTACCTTGTTTTTAACCCTTTTGGTGCCTTTAATCAGGTGCCAGACTGCATCTCCCACTTTGTGTTGGGTTTGACAAATGTTTTTGTCATACTGTTTTTTAGCTCGCTCAACAGATTTCCCAAGAGCTTCTCGTGCTAGCTGGTGAGACAGCTCCAGACGTTCTCTCAGTTTCATGACATATTGAGGGGGGGTGTTAGTGTCGATATTGTCATTGTCAGGTGGCAAACCAGCGACCAGGTCGACTGGCTCAGTGACTTCTTTTCCAAAAAGCATCATATTTGGTGTCAATCCGGTGGAGCTGTGTCGAGTTGCTCTATAAGCCATGAGTGCATAAGGCATCATGAGATCCCAGTCCCAGTGACATCTGTCTGCAGTAGTAGCCAGGATTTTCTGCAGAGTGGCATTAAAGCGCTCTACCTGTCCATCAGACTGTGGGTGAAATGGGGTAGTTCGAGTCTTGTCAATCCCCAGCAGCTCGCACATCCCCTGGAAAACAGCTGACTCGAAATTTGTGCCCTGGTCACTGTGCAAGCACTGGGGAGCTCCGTACCTACACACCCACTCAGAGGCGATCTTTTCTGCCACCGTGGATGCTTGCTGGTCTGGGATTGGATAGGCTTCTACCCACTTACTGAAGTAGTCTTGCACTACTAGTATGTAGCTATTGTGTCTCTCTGTTTCATTTAAAGGGCCCATCACATCAACTGCAATCCTCTCCATGGGGGCACCGACTCGCACCGTGCCCATAGCCGCTCGAGGAGTTTTCTTCGGGCGAGCTTTAGCAGCACAGCTGGGGCAGGTGCGGCACCAGAGTGTGACATCGTCCTTCATGTTATACCAGAAATATCTGGTTTGCAGGCGTGTGAGAGTTCTTTCTACTCCAAAATGGCCTCCCACAGGACCATCATGCATCTGCTCCATCATTGAACTGCGGTACATATGAGGCAGCACAATCTGGGGGTAAAACGTTGTTCCTTCAGTGCTATAATATTTCCTCATTAGCACTCCATCTTTCTGGTTAAGTCTATTCCACTGTGCCCAGTATGATTTGGTAGCGGGGCTCAAGTGGGCTATGTCTGCATATGGCAGCCGGCCTCTCCCTTCATCCATCCACTTTTTTACTGGTGCAATGTCAGGGTCAGATTCCTGAGCCATTCTCAGCTGTTCTTGAGTCCACCCAGAGAATAAACTGGTGTTGGGAATATTACTCACCCAGTTGATGCTTGGATTTAACAGGTCATAGTTGTTATTGTTGTCACTGCAGGCATCCTCTACCCCCACTGGAGGAAACTCTGGCTCAGCTACCCCCACTAGAGGTTGCTCTGTGGGAGTATATATGGCAACTTCAGCTGTACTGTCTGTCAGGTCACACTGGACCCCCTTATGCTGGTGTCGCTCGCTGTCATGCTCTGGCACTGTGCAGGGGCACGACTCCCTGCAGGGCCTCCTGGAAAGTGCGTCTGCATTTTGGTGGTGTCTCCCCGGTCGATGAACCACCTGAAAATCATACTCTGCCAGCTTCTCTAGCCAGCGGGCCAGCTGTCCCTCTGGTTCTTTTAACCTGGTTAACCAGCGCAGGCTGCTGTGATCAGTCCGGAGAGTGAATGGTCTGCCAAGCAGGTATTGTCTGAAGTGACAGGCAAACTCCACGCCTGCCAGAAGTTCACGTCTGGTGGTGCAATAGTTTTGTTCTGTGGCTGACAACCTCCTGCTTCCATAGGCTAGCACCCTCTCCTCACCCCCCTGGATTTGGGAGAGGACTGCTCCGATTCCCCAGTCACTAGCATCGGTGTCGAGAAGCATCTCGCCGCTGTCAAGGGGGTAGCCTAGGACAGGAGCTGTTGACAGTCGTCCTTTCAGCTCTGTGAATGCCTCCTGGCATTCCTCTGTCCAATTAAATCGTGCATACTTTTTGGTCAGCTCGTGAAGAGGTTTAGCTATCGTAGCAAAGTTTTCCACAAAGCGTCTGTAATATGATGCCAGGCCCACAAACTGACGTACCTCAGAGATGTTACGAGGCGTAGGCCACTTTGCCACTTTCTTCACCTTCTCTGGATCAATAGACACACCCTGGGCTGAGACAATGTGGCCAAGGTAACCCACCTTCTCCCGGAAAAGGCAGCACTTTGACGGTTTCAGCTTCAGGTTAGCTCCTCGTAGCCTGGCGAACACTTCACTGAGCCGGCTTAGCATTTCGGAACCGTCCCGCCCCAGGACGATGATGTCATCGAGATACACCAAGCAGGTCTCCCACTGCAATCCCACTAATACTCTGTCCATTAGCCTCTGAAACGTGGCCGGTGCATTGCACAGTCCAAAGGGCATGACGTTCCATTCAAATAGCCCCTTGCGAGTGCAGAAAGCTGCGGCTTTGCGGGCCCTTGGTGTCAATTCCACCTGCCAGTAGCCTGAAGTCAAGTCTAGTGTACTGAAGTACCTGGCATTGGAGAGTGTGTCCAGAGTGTCCTGAATACGTGGCAGGGGATAGGCATCTTTAATAGTCCTTTCGTTAAGGGGTCTGTAATCCACACATAATCGCGGGCTTTGGTCTTTCTTCCTCACCATGACAATAGGTGCAGCCCAGCTGCTGTTGCTGGGACGAGCTACACCAGACTCCAGGCTCTGCTGTACCTGCAGATCTGCAGCAATCTGTTTGTCTCTGGCCATTCTGCGTGGCGGCTGCTTCACAGGCTGCCCAGGAGTAGTCTGTATGTCGTGCTGCACTAAGCTGGTGCGGCCAAGGTCAGTGGGCCCGGTGGAGAAGACATCACCGAACCTCCGTAGCACGTGAGCTAGCCCGGCTCTGTCCTCCTCAGACAGGTGAGCACAGCTCTCTGCATACATGTCCTGTAGATGACTGGGCACAGATATAACAGGAAAGTCATTGGGGTCTGATGTTACTGGGGACTTGGTCGGATGGAGATCCACTTCTCCCAACACCTCCGCTGGCTGAAGAACTCCGACCACCACCCCTCTCTTCAGAGTAACAGATGCAGGACCAGGATTGTAAATCCGCATGGGAATGTTGGAGGAATGCCGGGTCTGTACAACAATGTGGGCTGCCAGGACGTGCTGTCTCTCAACAAAGCCTTTAGTGGGGGTCAGCATCATATCTTTGTTAACAGCAGAGCGGAGGCGGGCAGTACCAGGCACCACATACTCACACCCCGACTCCAATACTGTTGTGCGGGATACCCTGACGAGGTGCACTTCAGGCTGTCTGCTGGGTTTTGAGCGAGGCACTCTCTCACCGAAGAGGGTGATTTCCCTGCGACCATAGTCCAAGTGAGCATGTGACTGCAGCAGAAAAGGGTGCCCCAGGATAACCTCTGTATTTTCAGCTGTGTCTGCTATAATAAAGTTCACATTGGTTACCTTGCTTCCGGCTTGAACTGGCAGGTTGACTTCCCCTCGGACAGCGATGCCCTCGGGACCGATGCCTTGTAATACTTGTACGATGGATGGCTGGATTTGAGGCCTCGATTCAACAGGAATGGCGTTGAAGTGGCGGAGGGGGAGTACATTCCTCCGAGCGCCAGAGTCGAGCAGAGCACACAGTTCATGTCCCTGTATCAGTATCCGGATACTCATGTCATCATCAGAGCCTTTATTGCATGTGACCACCGTACCTGAGTCAGGAGCTGGAGTGTTATTAGGTGCATGCTGTTTGCGTTTTCGGGAAGAGGGACAGTTCCTTTGTATGTGCCCCACACCAGAGCAGTTGTGGCAGATGACTTCTCTAGAGTTCATTTGTACAGGTTTAGCTCTGTTAGGCGACCACTGCTGGTTAAACCTCGGTGCTTTACTCTGGGTGCTAGCGGGCTCCGCAGCCCACTCTTCAGCCACCCCGAAAGCCTCCATACAGGCGGAAACATTAGCATTTTCGTGCACCATAGCTGCCCTGGGTCTCCGCTCTGCAGCATTGCGATAACCAGACTGCATTAGCTGTGTGACGGCTCTGGCAGCCCGTCTGGTGGCTTCATACCTGTGGGCTATCTCGTAGGCTCTAGCCAAGGTGCGCGGCTTGTCCTCCAGTAGTCTTTGGATCACTTCTGCATCGGCAAGGGCGTTGGTGAAAATCTCCACACTGATGACGTCCTGCTCCGGCTCATTACGGTCAGCATACACAATTGACACTTTTTCATAGATGTCGTCTCTTAACAGGTGCAGGGCCTCCCCCGGTCCTCTGACTCTCTGTCTCAGTTCAATGCCTATGGCAGCAGCATGTTCTGAACACGGTCCGTAGGCCGCCTCAATCTCACTCACCATCCGCTGATAACTCCAGCGAGTAGATCTGGGGTTCTTGTGGATGATGGCAGCCGCGGGTCCAGTCAAGCTGAATCTGAGATGCACAGCCATAGTCCTCTCTGACCAGTGGTTAGCCTCAGCACATCCTTTAAAATGGAAGAGGAAGTCTCTCCACGAGCCAGCCCCATCAAACTGGCTTGGGCGTAATGTTGGTATTCTCTCTCTGTGTCCACGGTGTTCATCTTCATCACTTGTGTCCATATAGTCCTCTCTGTGTGCTGCACGAGCTGCAGAGCTGCGTGGTTCAGACCAAGCTCTCCTCATGTTAGGCTGATCGCACTCACACTGGCCAGGTGCGGTCCCACAGTGCACAGCTGAGCATGTGTGAGCTTGTACTTTACAAGGCAGTGTGGCAGGCTGCTGCATACAGGGTGTTAATGGTGACACTGGCGGCTGAAGGCACTGTGAATGAGCTGAGTAACTTGGGATGGTCGGCATAGAGTGGCTATAGTCCATGGAGGTGAAAGGATTAGCTGGTTTAGCTGAAGTTGATACCATGCTCATTAAACGGTCACATTTTGGTGGAAAGGGGGTGAGAAACTCACTATTTGGCTGTGCTTGCTCCTTTGTCGGCATGATGAAAGGGTTAGTTGGCGCCAGTGATGCTTCCGGCGGCGTGGCGTAGCTTGCGGCTCAGGCTAGCGTTAGCTCCATGCTAGTCAGAAAGGGGTTGGTGCAGTCCCCATACCCAGTATAATCCATAATTGTCTGGTCAAACATGTCCACCTGACTTTGAACAGCCTCATCAATATTCACCAAGAATGGATTAGAGCTTTACCGTGGGCTTTTTCCGTTAGCTGCATCAGCTTGTCTCAGTCTGTGATTAGCATTAGCGTTAGCTCCGAACGCTGCCATTAAATCCACTCCACTCTTCTCCCCCGTAGAAAAAAAAAAATCTCGGACGAGCCCCCAATGTTACCTTTTATACTGACGGTATCTCGGCACCGAAACCGTAGTTTCGGATACACACCGGTGGTTTCTGACTTGGCTCGTTGTCAGCCGGTAACTAGCTGTCCAGATATTTCGAGGGGAAAAAGGATGAAGACGATGCGTTCGGGTGCCGTGGGAAGAACCTCCGTTTATTTACGTTCTTCAATTACATGGACACTGAATTGAATACATACAAACTAGACACTATACTCCTTTTCTGACCACTTTCTCTATACTTTCGTCTCTCTCTTCATACCTCCGCACTTCGCCTTGGCCATCACATTTTACACACACCGGACTTCCAAAAACCCACAACCCCTTGCGGCTGCTACTCTTAAAGTGACAGGCCAAGCCTGTAACAATATATATATATATATATATATATATATATATATATATATATATATATATACACACACACATGTATAAACGCATAAATGCTACGTCCTTAGCTGGCTAATAAGCTATATAACAAGCTAAGCTAACATGCACACAAACACCTGCTAACATGTATAATATTATCATTTTACTCAACGAAAAAAGCTGAGAGTAGACTTCTTGGAAGTTCTGTTAGTACATTCAACCGCACAGCACGACATTTTAATTGTCTGGTATTTGTAACAACATTCCCTAAAAGGCACAATCACCACGAACACGGCTAAAGGGTCAAGTACAGTAACTACAACTAGCTAACGTTGTAGCCTAGCAGAGTGGACAAGTTGCTGTTAGCTGACAGTGAGGCACGTACCTGTCCATCAAAGTGACCACGCCTTAATTTATGCAAACACTTTAAGACCTAATATAAATAAAAGGGTTGCGTTATAAAACAATTCACTCAACAATTAATAATCATTAAGGTGGAATCTAACTATATCCCGAATAATTTTTATTGCATCCAGGGGTAGAAACATGTTTATTTCTGCTGTAAAGTTGGACATTTTAACATGGGGGTCTATGGAAATTCCTCCTTTCTGCAGTCATCGCCTATCGGCCAATAGATGAACTGCAGTTTGTGGCACTGCCTTATTGGCGTCCCGGCTCTGCCCCAGTTTGCCGCTTGGTGCTTGTCACTACCCGATCCGTTCACCTGCCCGATCGGTACTGCGCATGTGCGAGATGGTCCGCCATATTGGACAACTCCGTACGGCAACCCAACTAGGACACTTGACACAGTGGCTTTTGGCAAAGCACACAAAAAAAACTCAAAAAACCGAGAGATGAGTTATTGTTATTACAACGTGACTTCACTATTATTTAACAACTATTTCTATTGGGTTCTTTTATTTGGGGTTAAGTACATTGTCAGAATAAGTGAGAAATGGATTTAACTTCTGTTTGACAGCTATCATACTGAATAAATATTTATGCAAAAACGTATGGCATTAATAATGTATATCTAATTACATTTAAAAATGTATGGCATTAATAATGTATATCTAATTACATTAACTGTGAATGTCTTTCATTTTATTTAAAATTAACAATTACATACAACATTTTCCATAAAAAAGTTGATTCAAGAACAAATCAGTACTTTTCTTATGACTATTATTGCTAAATTTGAAAGGTCTTTACCAGCTTTGGAATTATATATATATATATATATATATATATAGCACCTTCTGCCATCCCATCTCTACTGACAATCATTAACACTTAGATTTTATGATATCGTAAGCATCGTCAGTGATTGACTTGAACACTGAGAATGTATTTATTAACTTCAGACATTTTCATATACAAATGTGATCATACACCAACACACTTTTTAGAGATATACATTTTTCTGACTGGAGACCGGTCTCAACGCTGTGCGTGTCCGTCAGGAAACACGCTGTTTACAAGTAGTTCCAGCAAACATCCACTGATAAATTGCGATGCTAACAACCTCATGATAACCTCATATTTGTTTAACTTAGGATCGTATTATACCTGTGTTTAGTCTAGAAAAAGGTAAATGTGTGCATTTTATTATAAAGTTGTGTATATTTACAGATTGTTGCAAAAACTAAGAAGGTTAAAAAAAAATCAGGTTTAAAACTAAAAGAGCTTTACAAAAAATTACAACACAATTAAAGATGTTTGGAGTTTTATTTGTTATTAATTATAATGTTTTGTCTAAGAGATGCTGATTTGAAACTGTTGTTACATACAGTTACGGCATTTCCTGTTTCTGCCAGAGAGAGGGGAGTTTGTCCCAAAGCTTGCCGCTGTATTTACTCCCTCGATCTGACAGGAGGGAGCCTCATTAGGCGCTTTCACAACGCAGTACTTTTCCCACAAAGGTTCATCAGAACTTAGTTCAGGAGAACTCTTTAGTTCTCCTGAACTGAGTACAGATTGCGTTCACACCGGAATAAGTCCCTGGGGGAGGATTAGGCAAATGAAGCCGCTGACGTCACTTCTTCTTCTTCTTCTGCTTTGGGTTTACTGGCAGGCCGCAAACAACTTCACGGCGTATACTGCCACCCGAAGTCCCCGGCCGGAAGTCCCCGGAGTTGGGGACTGGCCAGTGTTAATTTTGACAGCTGTTTTTGATTTAGTCTTAGTCTTTAGACGAAAATGGTTATTAGTTTTAGTCACATTTTAGTCATTTCTATCCTTCATAGTTTTAGTCTAGTTTTAATCGACGAAAACTCAAAACGTGTTAGTCTAGTTTTAGTCGACGAAAACTCAAAACGTTTTAGTCTACTTTTAGTCGATGAAAAATTACATTTTAGTCAACTTTTAGTCAAAATGTTTTCTCTTTAAACCAATTCAGTTAGGCAAATACAGGTATCTGACATTGTAATCAAGGTGACAGCATCAAGTGTTGAAATTCGTAAAGCAACATTTCACTCTCTTAACACTTTACTTGTGTAATATCTAGGGATGGGTATCGTTAAGGTTTTCTACGGTACTACTAGTCTTATCAATACTGCTTATCGATCCGGTACTTTAACGGTATTCTTGTATTTACTTTTTGTTATTTTTTAAAGGAAAAAACTAACAAATTGTTAACCGAATTAATTGCTTTATTTAAATGTGAAATAAATGAAATATATATAATTATGTTAAAATATTGTACTGTACTTGAGTAAAATGTTGAGGTACTTGTACTTTACTGGAGTATTTAAATGTTTTGCTACTGTGTACTTCTACTCCACTACAGTTCATAGTTAAATGGTGTACTTCTACTCCATGTATTTAATACCTTTAGTTACTTCACAGATCTGGATGAATGATGTGAAATATAATCAAGTGTTAACTCAGACTTTGCTTGTTGCATTGCTGGAGAAGCCTGTGACATAAGATTTTCAACGACATAATTACTCTGTAGCTATGTCAGTTTGACAATAAAGAACCTTGAACCTTGAACCTTTAGTTCCACCTGGAGTTACCCTGCAGTATACAAAGTCCTTCAAACTAGCTGCACCTTTACCAGCTTTGAGAACACTTTCATGATCAATCATTATAAAACATATCATATATATTATTCTGAAATGGACCAATCTGCACAATGACTACTTTTACTGTCGCTACTTTAACTATATTTTGATGATCATACTTTGACTTGAGGAACTCTTTCTACACTATGGTATTTTTTTACTTAGCTACAAGATCTGAGTACTTCGCCCACCTCTGCGCTCTGCGCACCTGATGTGATAACGTTACTCGTAATTGGGGCAACAGAGCTACGAGTTAAGGAAGTCGAAAATTGTGCATTTCTCCGATTGAATATGACGCCTTTTGGCCGGCTGTTTGGACAGACTACTCTACTCGTGTCAACGCGGTAACGCGAAAACATGGCAAACGAGCTTTTTCCACATCGAGCCTTGTAGAGTGTCTCTATACTCTCTGAACGCTCCGTCCCCGGCAGATCTCTGTGTGCCGCTGCAGCGTGTCTGTTAGGCCCCGCCCCCCGCACACAGAGAGAGAGGGAGATCGCTCTTCTGGAGTGAAGAGAGCGGAAATAATGATATTGCAAGTTAGAAATGTAAGATGCATTTTGACAGACAAGACGGGCAATTGGGGGGAAATACCCTGCATTTTGAATGTCCGATAGTCCACCATTAACACCTTAGTCCCGTCTCGTCTCGTCAACGAAAACTAAATATAAATTTCGTCAAATTTTCGTTATCAAGAATCTATTTTTAGCTCGTCATCGTCTCGTCTTAGTCGTGTAAAAAAGGTTGTTGACGAACATTTTTCGTCATAGTTTTCGTTGACGAAATTAACACTGGGACTGGCTTCAGTAGAAGCTGCTGGGACAAATTGCCAGAACGCCGACACCTCCTCATCTCCACCGCTCCGATGCTTTCTTTTGTGTTGCCATAAGTTAGTCTCTCTGCATTTGTGCGCTGGGCTAATGCTAATGCTAATAATGCTAATGCGAGGATAATAAAATGGCAGCTTCACAAAACTTTTTGGGAGTTTTACGGGGCGTGGTTTGCATTCCGCCCAGCCAATCAGACATAGGAACCTTTTTCTCCCACAAAAGTCCCTGTTCTCTAGCAGGGACGGAAAAGGGGGTAAAAAGGTTCTCATGAACTAATTTTAGTTCCAGATTTTTTTGGTGTGAACGCAACATTTCGGAACTATATCGAAACTAAAGTGGGAAAAGTACTGCGGTGTGAACGTACCTATTGAGCTGAGAGTTTCACTTCACGGAATTCATAATATTATAATTATAAAAATTGAGAAAATCAATAACAAATCAATACATTCATACATTCAGGAAATACATTCAGCAATGGAAATGACCAATTGAATGCATGAGTCTCATCACTGGATTATTAGTGACTGCAATGAGCTTGTTTTGAACCACACATCTTTTCAAAACGCGGTTGCAGGCTTGATAATGCCACTCTCAAGCTGGGCTCAATGTTGAGCCTAGATCTGTATTTGGTTTTTAGTGTTGCAACAGCTGAAAAACTCATTTCACAGAGATAAAATGAGGCGAAGGGAAGAAGAATGTGCACAGCTCTCTGCCCCATTACTGGATACTCCCTCTCCACTCCAAGCCAGAATTCAAGTTCATTTGGTTTCAGTTGTGTGTGTGTGAGCAGGCTCGGATTGGCCACCGGGAGATTCGGGACTTTTCCTGTGGGCCGCTGCCGTTGGTGGGTTGCTGCCTTTGGTGGGCCGCTGGCTCTGGCATAGGTGGGCCGTGGACTTTCACAGCGCCGGTGCGCCGGTACCGCCGCCGCAAACGGCGCTGTGAAAGTCCACCGCCGTTGCGAGTCTCCGGCTGTAACTCCACTATCGCCCGCGAGGACCCAGGTTCGATTCCGGCCTGAGGTCCAAAAAATGTATAAAAAAATAATCTCCCGTTCATCACGTGCATTCGCGACCCACCTATCACATCTCTGCGCCCCGCGGGCCCCACACTTTGAGAAACGCTGCCCTAGACGAACCGTCCATACGATAGAGAACTGTAGCGGATACAACCCGTTTCGTCTCTGTGTAAACGTGGCCTTAAAGGAAACAGCAGCAAGGAAATTAGTCAGAACTGTGCTGTTCACTTTTTATGTTCAGTTTGTAAATGGAATGTGACAAAAGAGAAACAGGAACTGTGGTTCATATGAAAACACAAAAAAAGTGAAAACATGATTTGGGATTTAATTGAAAACGATTGTAAGAAAACATTGTAATAAAGGCACTATCAGCTCTGCCCCTCCCCTGTAAACCCTGCACTCAAATTATTCTGAAGACCCTCTCCTTATTATTACCGTCTCCTGCTCCTTACAGGCTCCATATCAGACATGACATCATCTGTGTAATAAAAGACTGGTATGTGTTAAACGTGTCTTCAAATTGAGAACATCTCTGAGGAATAAAGAGAAATACTCGTCACGCACCAAAGGATGCAATGGTCCAGTCTTATTTGTCACCATTTGGTCCAAAAACATGTTTCTTGCATGTTAATACTATATATATATATATATATATATATATATATATATATATATATATATATACACACAACCGCAGCTTGGATTATTTTTTACAGTTTTAAGAATGTGTGCACGGAAAATGTTTGTAAAAATTAATACAGATCGGTTTCTTTCTCAAAGCAGTCAGAAATGGTTTTAAACTAGTTGAGGAATGCTGCTTTTATCTTGACGCTCCACTTTTAAAAAGCCAAACGAACTTGATGAGTGTTTGGGTTTGGAGATGATCAGATCCAGTAATTATTTCCCCTGCTCTTGATTTAAACTCTTTCTCACCGTTCACACGCAGTTTGTATCCACGTTACGTTCTCTCAAACTGCAGCAATACAAAATAAGATTCCTCATACAAAGTCCACTGAATGAGACACATCCACCAGCATCATGTGATAGACCTCCTCCCAGTGTAAAGACTTTGGGGTCAGTGTTTCCACCAGACCAGGGCTGAGAGGGCGGTTGAATTGAGCCGTCCCTTATAGATACTAACTCTTTACGTTAGTGAGCCATTTGACTCGGCTCTCTTCATGTTACCACAGTTTCTAGCACCCTGAATAATGGCGTCAAATGACGGCAAGACGCCCCCCTGGCGGAAATGCTGTTTGAGGTAGTGGAAAGCCCCCGTGCGCGTGCCCCCCCCCCCCCCTCTTCCTCCGGCTTTTAGCTGACTTTGGGGTAGATCTTCTCGTAGAAGAAGCTCTGAGCCAGGACGTACAGCTCTCCGTCTTTCTCCCTGACGGCGTGAGCGCGCACAAACTGAAACTGTTCCAGTGCAAACTCGTAAAACTCATTTTCCATTTTCCAGATGTCCGACTGCTGCAGCTTGGCGATCGTCTCTTTGCTGGGGGGCTTCTTTTCAGTGGTCTTTCGCAGATGGGACTTCTTGCCTGGAGGAACAGGAGGAGGGTTGATGTCAGATAAAAAAAGATCAGTAACATCCAAGCATATATGCTTTTATTCTTACAAAGCCAGAGTAAACTGAAGCACGGCTTCACGTCACCCCCCCCCTCCAGAGAGCGTGGCTGAGTGTTTGCTGCTGTGGTTCAGCAGATGTGCCCCCCGCTGGAGGCTCGTCTACGGCCTTTAGTCTACCGTCTTTCACTGTCTGACTGTCACACAATAAATGCTACGTCCCTGATGCATATTTCCCTATAAGTACAAATGTTTCAGCTTTAAAAGACAATGTCTGACAACATAGCATTGTTATCAAAGTTTATATAGTATTAAATAGGTGATGTTAGCATAGCCACCTAAGCTAATCTGACTACTTGTTATTACTTTTTGGCATAAGCGGTTTTCTTCAGACATATTTTGCAGACTTATTTTTCATTATGATCGTACTTGTGATAGTCTGACATGATTACACCGGATAGCTGTTATAAACAAACACAGAAAAATGTGCGCTGCTCTCCAAAATGAGAAATGAAAGCGAAGCCGTGGTCATTCAAAGTATGGTTAAAAGAAAAAGAGTGTCTCACGTATGCCTGGTTTATTTTGCGTGACTTTATATGCGCGTGTTATATAAGTGTGTGGTCGCCTTCTTGTCACTTTGCAAGCCGAGCACGACTGCTTGTTACAACTTTCTTCTCTTGGCCGTATTCTCCATGAACTGTTTTTGCTCAGGTTAATCTGACCCAGCCTCCGACATTACTCTCTTATGTATGCGGTTCTTGGTTCTTCCCCAGCAGGTTGTTCTAAATACCAACAGGTTTTCCGGGCCGAGAGCCAGCACCGCTGCGTTGGAAACAGAAGAACTGCTTCGCAATCGGCACCAGCTCCGAACTGGCCTGGTACCGCTTTGGTGGAAAAGGGGTTCACCAAATTCTGAACAGTTCGTCCTGGAGTCCATGTGGACTTTTGTACCAAAGATAGTGAAATGAACCTCAAGGCGTTTCTGAGATAATGCATTCAGGAGAATGTTACAAACCTAAAGTCATTATGACCTTTGAGCAACAAAATTAATTGACAAAATTCCCTCAAGGCGTTTCTGTAATATCACGTTCACAAGAAAGGGATGTAGTGAAGAACGTACAGATCTGATAACATGCCTGCAGCCAAGGCTTTGGCCTTCGTGGAGGCATCAAAATGTTGGATAAGCGAGGCTGTGTGTGGGGTGTGTGTGTGTGGGGTGTGTGTTGCCCCTTTCACACCAACGCGGTTCCCGTTCTATTTTTCATTATGATTCTACTTGTGATAGTCGGACATGACAACCTGTGCAGCCCATGTATTGATTCATGATGCGCCGGTGAAGATGGCCGCATCGTCTTCGTGCTCCTCTCCAACTTTGCCCATTTTCGTATTTTGTACATATTTCTTTTACTTTTGCCGTTTTACTTTTAACATGGTTCGCAACATGCTAGCCGACCGCACCTACTCTGCCATACAATATAGCAGAGAGGAACTTCTCCAATTGCGAAACTTCGTGGACAATATTAACCCTCCGACAGACAATGGAGATTCACCATGGCTACCTGTTGCTGTTCTACCTGAGAGACGCAAGAAGAAGACAAAGCGAGGATGCCGGGCCGGGTTGCTGGTCAGACTAAGAAAACGTGAGAATCGGCCCCCTCTTCCGAGTATTCTTCTGGCTAATGTTCAATCCATTGAAAATAAGCTAGATGAACTCAGAAGCCGGATTGCTTTTCAACGGGACATTAAGAACTGTAACGTGTTAATTCTCACTGAGACTTGGCTCAACCCCGCTATCCCGGACTCCGCTATTGTCCCTGACGGATTCTCTATTTTTCGTCAGGACCGGACTGCAAACTCGGGGAAAAGTAAGGGAGGCGGTGTGTGTGTAATGACTAACAACAACTGGTGCTCAGATGTGAAGATTATTTCATCGGACTGTTCCGCACAGCTAGAGCACCTCATGATCTCATGTCGGGCCTTCCATCTGCCGAGGGAATTCACATCTGTTGTGATAACAGCAGTGTATATCCCGCCGCAGCCACTCGCCGACAACAACACGGCACTCGATCAGCTGTTTGGGTTTATTGATAAAACCGAGACTTCACGGCCAGATGCGGCGTTCGTTGTGGCCGGAGATTTCAACACCGCCAACATGAAGAAGGTTTTGCCAAAATATTACCAACACATCAACTTCCCGACGCGCGGGGGAAACATACTGGACCATGTTTATTCCCCTTTCCGGAATGGATATAAGGCTCTCCCTCGCCCTCCCTTCGGCAAATCAGACCATATCTCACTACTGTTGTTGCCTGCTTACAAGCAGAAACTTAAAAGGGACAGACCGATAACAAGGACAGTACAACGATGGAGCGAGGAGTCAGATTCAGCACTGCAGGATTGCTTTGCATCCACGGATTGGAGTGTGTTTGAGGACAATAACATCAACACACACACGGACACTGTCATCTGCTACATTGGGAAATGCATCGATGACGTGGTACCGAAGGTTTCTGTACGGACATTCCCAAATCAAAAGCCCTGGGTAAACGGTGAGGTGCGCGGCAAACTGAAAGCGCGCACTCTCGCGCACACAGCGGGAGATTTGGAGGAGTACAGGAAGTCTAGGTATGATCTCCGGAGAGCAATAAAAAATGCAAAGAGACAGTACAAAGAGAAGGTGGAATCTGACTTCAAAGGCTGTAACACTAGGAATATGTGGGCGGGACTAAGGACAATGACTGACTACAAAGGAGCAGCGGGGGGTGCTGCGGGAGTGTCTGCGTGCGCATCTCTCCCAGATGAGCTAAATAGTTTTTTTGCACGCTTTGAGAGCAGCCAGGCTGTGGAGGTACAGAGGGACCAGGAGCTACACTGCCCTTTTGTTTTAAATAGGGCAGATGTGTGTAAATCCTTTAAAAGGGTTAACCCACACAAGGCTCCTGGACCTGATGGCATCCCTGGCCGTGTTCTCAGGGTGTGTGCAGTTCAGCTGGCAGAGGTGTTCACAGACATCTTCAACAGGTCCCTGCTGCAGTCTGTAGTCCCCACATGTCTTAAACACTCCACCATCATTCCTGTCCCCAAAAAGACAATCATCACCTGCCCCAACGACTACCGCCCAGTAGCACTCACCTCCATCATAATGAAGTGCTTTGAGCGGTTAGTCAAATTATTCATCACCTCCTCCCTCCCTGAATCTCTGGACCCCCTGCAGTTTGCCTACAGAGCAAACAGGTCCACAGACGACGCCATAGCCCTCACCCTCCACACTGCCCTCTCACACCTGGACCCGAAGAACAGGAACACATATGTGAGAATGCTGTTCATTGACTACAGTTCAGCATTCAACACCATTGTGCCCTCCAAGCTGGCCATCAAGCTCAGAGACCTCGGGCTCAACAGCGCCCTCTGCGACTGGATCCTGAACTTCCTGACGGGCAGACCCCAGGCAGTGCGGGTGGGAAACATCACATCCTCCACCCTGATTCTTAACACCGGTGCCCCTCAAGGCTGCGTGCTCAGCCCTCTCCTCTACTCCCTGTTCACCCACGACTGCGTGGCCACACACAGCTCCAACACCATCGTGAAGTTTGCTGATGACACGACCGTCATCGGCCAGATCACAGGCGATGACGAGACGGCATACAGAGAGGAGGTCGAAAACCTGACATCTTGGTGCCAGGAGAACAACCTCCATCTCAACATCAGCAAAACAAAGGAGCTGATTGTGGATTACAGGAAGCAGCAGGGAGAGGGACACGCCCCCATCGCCATCAATGGGACTACGGTGGAGAGAGTCAAAAGCTTCAGGTTCCTTGGGGTCCACATCACTGAGGACCTGACATGGTCTCTTCACACCACCACCATCACCAAGAAAGCTCGACAGCGGCTCTTCTTCCTCCGCAGGCTGAGGAGGTTCAAAATGGATTCCAGGATACTCTGCAACTTCTACAGGTGCACGATAGAGAGTATCCTCACTGGCAGCATGACGGCCTGGTACGGCAGCTGCACCGACCTCGATCGTAAGGCTTTACAGAGGGTGGTGAAAACTGCACAGCACATCACCAGGACGGAGCTGCCATCCATGGAGGACCTTTACTCCCAGCGGCTCAGGAAGAAATCACTACGGATTATCAAAGACCCCCATCACCCCAGCCACAAACTGTTCTTTCTGTTGCCGTCTGGCAGACGTTACCGCAGCATCCGGGCAAGGACAAGAAGATTCGGAGACAGTTTCTTCCCGCGGGCAGTGAGACTGTTAAACAATTGAACTGTTGAAACAACATCAAACATTCAACTGCTACTCAGTAGTATGTATCTAATACCTAATATATATATATCATTCCAATAACTTGTATATAGACTCATACTGCACTATTCCACATCATAACTTTATTTCATTTTTATAACTATTATTATTTTTGTATTGCTCTTGCTCTTATTGTTATTATGTTATGTTATTATGTTGCATTGTTGGAGAAGCCTGTGACATAAGATTTTCAACTGCATAATTACTCTGTAGCTATGTCAGATTGACAATAAAGAACCTTGAACCTTGAACCTTGAACCTTGATTCCATCCGATAGCTGCTATAATACAAAACGTCTGCCTGCTTTCCACAATGATCAATAGGCGCTTTCACACCAAGTACTTTGCCGTGCTTAGTTCATCAGAACTTAGTTCATCAGAACTCTTTAGTTCTGATTAACTAAAAAGCAGATCGAGTTCACACCGGAATAAGTCCCTGAGGGAGGATTAGGCAAATGAAGCCGCTGACGTCACTTCTTCTTCTTCTTCTGCTTCGGGTTTACTGGCAGGCCGCAAACAACTTCATGGCGTATACTGCCACCCGAAGTCCCCGGCCGGAAGTCCCCGGAGTTGGGGACTGGCTTCAGTAGAAGCTGCTAGGAGTCTTCCCAGCAGCTTCTGAAGCCTTCCGAGTAAATCGCCAGAAACGCCGACTAGTGTTAATTTCGTCAGCTATTTTTTAAATTTAGTTTTAGTCTTAGTCCTGTGTTAAATTTCCTTTTTAGTTTTAGTCATATTTAGTCACCTTCATCCTGTTTTTATTTAGTCAAGTTTTAGTCGACTAAAAGTCTGGGCATTTTAGTCTTATTTTAGTCAAAGAAAACTAATTATTTTAGTCTACTTTTTGTCAGTCTGTACTCAACTCGTCACTCACTCGCGCTGACGGGGGGGGGGGGGGGGGGGGGGGGGTACTCGGTTAACGCGACCACTGCTCCCAAGCCCTGTTGTTGCCATTTTATTTTTATTTTAAATAAGGTTAGTTAGACCATGAGTTAGAGTCTTCCTGACAGTTCACAGTGTGCCGCTGGCCCGGTGTAATTCAAATGTACCGCCGCGCGCAGCACAGACACACAGCTGCTGCCCAGCCGCAGCACCGGAAATGGAACTGATGGGAGAAAAACTGACTATCAGATGTAACGTTATCTTTGATAATATTTTGTCTCCTCATTTTTCATCAACGAAAGTAAAGAGAGATTTTGGCATAGTTTTTATTTAGTAAACTACATTTTCGTCTCGTCACTTTTCGTCAATGATATATTGCATGTTGATTTCGTTACAGTTATTGTTTACTGCCGTCGGTGCCGTCTCGTCATCGTCTCGTTTTAGTCATGGAAAAAAAGGTTGTTGACGAACATATTTCATCATAGTTTTAGTCAACGAAATGAACACTAACGCCGACACCTCCTCATCTCCACCGCTCCCATGTTTTCTTTTGTGTTGCCATAAGTTAGTCTCTCTCCGTTTGTGCGCTGGGCTAATGCTAATGCTAATAATGCTAATGCGAGGAAAATGAAATGGTGGCTTCACAAAACTTTTTGGGAGTTTTACGGGGCTTGGATTGCAATCCGCCCAGCCAATCAGAAATGGGAACCTTTTTCTCTTATGAAAGTACCTGCTCTCTAGCAGGGACTGAAAAGGTTCTCATGAACTAAGTTCTAGTTCAATTTTTTTTTTGTGTGAACGCACATTTTCGGAACTATACTGGGAGAAGTACTCCGGTGTGAAAGCGCCTAATGATAGCGAACAGATGGTCAAAGTAAGGTACAAATAAACAGAATCACACTAAGCCTGGTTAGTGTTGCCTGACTTTATAAAGTGTGTTTTTGCGTTCTAGACACTTTGCTCAGCGCTACTGCTTGTTACAACTTTTATTTGCCGTACTCGCCTAAACTGTTATTGCTCAGGTTGATCCCGCCCCTGCCCCCGCCTCCAACGTATGCGGTTTTTGCTTCTAGACCGACAATTTTTTGGAACTTGGTAAGAACCGGTTTTCGGGGAAAAGAGCCGGCTCCGCTGCGGTGTGAACAGGAAAAACCGGTGCTTATCAGGCTCAAGCTCCGAACCGGCCCTGGAACCGCGTTGGTGTGAAAGGGGCATGTGAGGTGTGTGTGGGGTGTGGGGGGGTGTGTGTGAGGTGTGTGTGGGGTGTGTGTGAGGTGTGTGTGGGGTGTGTGTGAGGTGTGTGTGGGGTGTGTGTGGGGTGTGTGTGAGGTGTGTGTGGGGTGTGTGTGTGGGGTGTGTGTGAGGTGTGTGTGAAGTATGTGAGCTGCTACCTGTTCTGTAGAGCTCCGTGGCTCCCTTGAAGAAGCGAGGCAGCGCGGCCTCCAGGATCATGATGAAGTCCTCCAGCTCCTCAGTGACCCCCACCAGCAGGTACTCGTTCACCAGGTTGTACTTGGCCTGCTCCAGGGCCCATCTACTGCCGGCATCCCTGCAACAACAGCATAACATCTCTAACTCTGCAGGGAGAAGTCAATGATTCGCTGCTGAGAAATACTGCAATTTCTGTTTCTATATTTGTGGTAAGAGAAATCACGATCTTACGTTGATTATGCATTCACTGAATCAAATATAGTGTAATGCAGATGCTCAGCATCTCTTTATTTACATTCAGTAAAGCAGCTGTACCTTCATTTCATAATGGTGTTTTAAATCACTATGGAAACAATGTGATGGGTGTTGCTCATTTTAAGAACTTTAAAGAGAACTATAAGGGAGCGCAGACTTGTGTAAAGACCATCCACTATCGTAATGCTAGAGGGATCTCTAACTTGGATCTGCAGCTTAACAGAGCTTTATAATAAGTTTGGCCAACAGCTGTTGACAGTTCTAAATTAATGATAATGCTGTACCTGCATCAACTGTGAATGTACAGAGATAGCAGTGGTAATTAACAGCCTCTTACCTAAACACTTACTTGCAGGTTGTTAAAAACACCTTGATTGTTTTATTTTTAAATCTCAGGCTTGCATTTGGAAAATAGCAAACAATAAAGTTGACAATTATTTTTTCCGCTGTAATGCACAGCATCAAACTAACATTCTGTCACTCACCAGCACTCTGAATGGTGTCCGCAGAAGAAGGGGATCTGCAGCCACAGCTTCTCAGGAGCACAGTCCGACCCCCCCGATGACACACACTCATCAAAGGTCTGAGAAACAACACAAACACATTCTATCAATGATTCTGTGCAGTCTAGCAAAGGGTCATGGGAAAAACAAGCTTATTTAAGTTATGGAGTGTGCACACCCAACAAGCAGTTTTTGTGAGGGTAAAAATGTAAAACCTTGTGAAAAACATTCTTCTGATGCTGCATCGTGAAAGCCTTTGACAGCCTAATGTCAATGAATCCGAAACGGAAGAACATTTGATTTTAGCAGTCTGTGGACACCTGTCATCAATAATAAACATCCTACATGTAGTTTACATTATTTTAAAGACACACAGTATGTGTAAATTACTGAGACATGACTGAGACAAAACAAGTGGAATGTATCGTGGCTCGTGTTGTGTGAGAGAGACTGAAAGAGAAGGTGGACTATTGCATTCAATGTTTATGTAAATTATTAATAACTTACTTAGGTTGCTGCTTTGTCACTTTTTGTAAACTGCTGACCCGTGGGTCAAACCGCTAAAATTCACAGGGCATAAACAATAATTCCGGTATTTATGCCTAATTTAAGATGAGTCAGTTTGGGTGTTGATTGCACAGCTACAATTTAAGCATAGCCCTAACTGAATTCAGAATACGAGCATTTTAAAATGTTGTCGTCTTGCGGACAGACCTTATGAAGCATGATTCAGGAGTTTTTACAAACATGCATCATAATAGTAGTTATTTCGGCATCTTTTTCATCAATTTATTGCAAATTCCATCGCACAAAATATATTTATCTTGGATCCAAAGTACTGTATTGAAATATATTCATCCATATATACATCCATACGCAAATAATCAGAAATAATCCCATGCCAAACTCTGAAGAGCTCTAAATAAACACCTTTTTGTCTCCTTGTTTCCTTCGTCGCAGCCCGGGTCTGTAGTTGTCTCCAAAGCGCAGGAAGTAGTAATATGACACCAGGCGCTCGATGGGATCCCGCACCACGTTAATATACATTGGCTTACCCTGCACTCCATATCTAAAGAAAAATAAAAGGGGTTAACACTTTATTTGTATTGAACAGACACTTCAGGATTTCAAGCCTAAAAGACATCACATCATGAAACTGCCGCCTAATTTATTCTGCTTATTGCACTGAAGAAAGGCTTTTCCATCAGTGGAGCTACCAGACTCTCTCCTGCACCATTAGGATAATTACCTGTGATCACTGCAATGATAGTGTCAGGGAGATAAGGACAACAATGCTATTAATCAACACTAAAGCACACGTTAGCAATCAATACATGACCTCCCTTTTATCTGCTCTGCTAACTGTTGTAACTAATCTGGATATTAATGCTATTACAGGAAATGAAGGGCTTTACTTGGAGAAGTCCAGATAAGCTACATGGCCGTGGTAGAAGCCTGGCTTCATCTCTCTCCAGGAGGTGACGTTCCTGACAAAGCGCACCTGTTCACAAAGATAATGGGAAATAATTACAGAGCAGCAGGGAGAAAAGCTAATAAAAACAGCAAGAACAGAGCACAAACACAGGGACGGGAAAAAAGGCTGACTGTTCTGAACCAGGGATGCAAACTCATCAGGTATGAAAAAGGTGACAAGGATCCGAGCCCCCCGACCCCACGGAATATCGGCTTTAAAATGAGGAATAACAGATGATTTTAGCAGTCAGAACAAGTAAAGCAGTTAATAATAACAGAAACGCCAAAGAGTCACATCTAATAGAAATGTATAAAAGCATTTATTTTAATTGTGTAGCAGTCAGTTTATAATTTTGGCAGCACTGTTGAGCATTTTGAAAATGTATTTTCATGCCTCTGTGCAAGGCTTAGTCTTTCTGTCTTTATTCTGCCAGTGGTGTAAAGTAACTAAGTTCATAAACTCAACAAGTACTATACTTGGGTAGTATAATTGGGTAATTTGGAGATACTTGTACTTTACTTAAGTATTTCAATGTGTTGCTACTTTGTTCTTCTACTCCTCTACAATTCAGAGGTAAAAGGTGTACTTTTACTCCACTACATGTATTTAATACCTTTAGTTACTTTACTGATCTGGATGAATGATGTGAAATATAATCAAGTGTTAAATCAGACTTTAGTTCCACCTGGAGTAAATTCACAAGCTACCCTGCAGTATACAAAGTCATTCAAACTAGCTGCACCTTTACCAGCTTTGAGAACACTTTCATGATCAATCATTATAAAACATATCATATACAGATGGAGCCTCTTATTTTGGACCCCAGCATACAGCTTCCTGCCTACTGCCAGCCAGTTGCCTGCCTAAGACCTGCCAAAGACCAGTATTCAGGAATGTTAGGCCCTCCCACTATTCTCCAATTTCAGGGTTTAACCAGGAGATGGCGCTATATATTAAATAACTATGGCCAAACTAAGACTTAGTTTTTCACAAGAGACAATGCAGATATTATATAAAAAACTAAAGTTAAAATCTTGTTTTTAATGCCCCAAGAGCAATAACATCTTGTCACAAGCTTTTTGGAAGAAAAAGACTTCAAGAGACCTGTAGTTGACTAATTACAGGCCTCAATAAAGTTCTGCCATTGGTTGTGAAAAACAACGGTGGACATAGTGGAAAGTGAAATTGAGATTGTCAAATTTAATAAAAATACAAAATAATGTATCTGTGTACGTGTTTTACTATGTGATCTGCATGCACTTATCAAACATCTAATTAAAGAATGGGGAGGAGCAAAAAACACACACTTCAAGTCAGATCATCACCCTTAGCTATTTCAATTACCTCTCAAACAACCTAAACTAGTTATAAATGTTTATTTTAAATAAAGTCTTTATGACTCGGAATATGAATAACATGGGTCCGTTACAGTTTGTTTTCATCTGATTTCAAATAAACAAAGTCTTGGCTTTCAGAATATTAAACTTGTTTTGGCAAATTTAGATGATAAATACAACTATGAAGCCGACCCCCCTCTGAGTGAATACCTGTTAACTTAATTGTTAACACAATAAAAATGATAACAAGAAAAGTTCATGTTTTATCAAGATGATGGGTTTCCCTAACGCTCAGAGTCGCAACGACTAATTACAGGCCTCAATAAAGTTCTGCCATTGGTTGTGAAAAACAACGGTGGACATAGTGGAAAGTGAAATTGACATTGTCGAATTTAATAAAAATACAAAATAATGTATCTGTGCACGTGTTTTATGTGATCTGCATGCACTTATCAAACATCTAATTAAAGAATGGTAGCTGTACCTCTCAAACAACCTAAACTAGTTATAAATGTTTATTTTAAATAAAGTCTTTATGACTCGGAATATGAATAAAATGGGTCCGTTACAGTTTGTTTTCATCTGATTTCAAATAAACAAAGTCTTGGCTTTCAGAATATTAAACTTGTTTCGGCAAATTTAGATGATAAACTTTAAACTTTCACACACGTTGACCGGCGAAAAACTCTGCCCGGTTCACCGACCCCCCTCTGAGTGAATACCCAAGATATCTTGGTTTGATTTGGAGAAGGCTTTTAAAGTATACTAACTCTAACTCTATTGTATACTAACTCTTCCCGTCAAGAATATGAATAGAACTTAGATAGATCACTTTACATTTCTGCGAATGAATAGCTTAGCTACTTGGCACTAATGCCCCTTTCACACCGGCGCTTTTCCAGCTCCTGCTGGGAGCTAGAGCCTGAAAAGCGCCGGTTTTTCCTGTTCACACCGCAGCTGCGGCGCGTCATAGCTCCGGAATGCGGTTCACTTCCAGCTCCAAAAAATTGTCGGTCCAGAGGCAAGAGCTTCGGAGCTATGACGCGGCGTCGCTTACGTCTCTTACGTCGAGGCGTGCAGGAAACCTTACTTTGACCATCCGTTCGCTGTTATTGATCATTGTGGAGATACATGGGCTATACAGGTTGTCATGTCCGACTATCAGAAGTAGAATCATAATGAAAAATACGCCGGTAAAATGTGCCTATAGAAAACGGCTTAGCAAGTAGTCAGTTTAGCTTCGGTTGCTATGCTAACATCACCCATGTTATACCAGAGAAACTTTCATAACAGCGTTGTGATGCCAAACAGCGTCAATTCAGACTGACACACATGCACTTAAGGGGAACTGGGGATATGTATCAGCTGCTTGTGTGACAGTCAGACAGTGAATACTTTAGAGCCGTGTGAGCTAACCCGGAGCTAACAGGACAATAAACTCCCGTGGAAGTGCAGCCACTGCAGCGGTCGGTAAATGCCGCTGAAACACATTAATAAACAATGAACCACGGCACTCTGGAGAAAAGTATAAGGTTGGAGAAGTCGTTATTTAATTTAATCTGGCTTCGTATGATTAAAAGCAACACGACCCGATGCAGTCCCCGGCCCGTTGTTGTTGTGGGAGAAAATCAGCGACGTAAACTGTGACGTCATGACGCAGCAGCGGCAGCTCTGGGCAGTGTGAACAGAGCGGGAGCTGAAAAGGGAAACGGGAGCTGAACCAGAAAAGCTCTCGCGAGGAGCTAGAAAGTGAAAAGCGCCGGTGTGAAAGCCGCATAAGAGTACAGATATGTCTACCCTTTCTTTTCAGAGTGTAATATCTGCATTTTCTCTTTTGGTTTGAATAGGAGAAGGACAATGGTTATCGATGGTGCTTTTAATGCCTATTGTATACGAACTGTGTGATTTATATTGCTTTTCAAATGCATACAAGCCCCCCATTTACACTGCACTTCCCCGTCAAGAAAATGAATAGCACTTAGTTAGATTACAGATCAGGTTGGACCAGCCCTGTCGCTACTCTCTGCATTTCCTACTGCAGATAAAAAAAAAGCTACAAATATGTATTTCTTAATAAACTAAATAGGCCACCATTGGTAGCAGTTCTCATTATATACTTCTCAGTAACTGCTCCCCTTAAATTAAATGTGTTCTGTAGATAAATGTAAACGTTCACCATCCCCCACCCGCCCACTGTTTGTTGCTTTTTGACATGTAAATGGGTAACTACCCCCCTCTGAGTGAATACCTGTTGTACCTGTCCGGGGCTAAGCCCATAGGACGATGCTCTGATGTAATCACCCTCGCACATTGGTCATATGTTTATGAGATCACTGTGATTCACTTCTCCGCGGCTCCTCCGTGCAGAGAGGCCCCCCCCCGTTGACAATTCACGAGCGTCTAACTCTCTCCCCCCTCCCACCTTCTAACATAACCCCCCCCCCATATCTGGATTTGGCCCACAGACCTAGAGAGTAGCAAAATACAGTGAGTCCTAAACACAAGTAGTCAGGGTTCATTTATAACGCTTATTTTGATTTATTTTTCTCAAATGATGCTGTATGTTTCACTTTCTGAAAGCGTTAGAATCGCACATGAAAAATATTGAAAGCTGCCAGCTGCCCTCGGCCATGTCTTTGGCGGTGATCCAAGCTTCGGTACCACAGTGGATAAAGTTAGTAATACATTTATAGGCTACTGATCAAATGTCAATACATTACATAAGTCTTATTCTCATTCATACTTAATTTATTTCTTCTTCTGTCAGTATGAACACAAAAAACTAACCGGTATTACATTTCATTCTAAAGTTTACGGTCTAAAAGGTATTTAAAACAGATAATTTGTCGTTGCTTTTGGCATAAGCAGTCAGAGGAAACATAACGTTCTCAGTAAGATTCACGAGCGTCTAACTCTCTCCCCCCTCCCCCGTCGCACCACATTAGACAGAATGGCAAGGGGCTGCTTTTGAACTTTTCGTGAAGATGGCCTTATTCATTTTTAATACAACTGAGATGTTGGGAATCTACTTGACACAGTGGCTTTTGGCAAAGCACACAAAGAAAACAAAAAAAACCGAGAGAGATGAGTTATTGTTATTACAACGTGACTTCACTATTATTTAACAACTATTTTTATTGGGTTCTTTTATTTGGGGTTAAGTACATTGTCAGAATAAGTGAGAAATGGATTTAACTTCTGTTAGACAGCTATCATACTGAATAAATATTTATGCAAAAATGTATGGCATTAATAATGTATATCTAATTACATTTAAAAATGTATGGCATTAATAATGTATATCTAATTACATTAACTGTGAATGTCTTTCATTTTATTTAAAATGAAATCAAATTACATAAAACATTTTCCATAAAAAAGTTGATTCAAGAACAAATCAGTACTTTTCTTATATGACTATTATTGCTAAATTTGAAAGGTCTTTACCAGCTTTGGAATTATATATATATATATATATATATATAGCACCTTCTGCCATCCCATCTCTACTGACAATCATTAACACTTAGATTTTATGATATCGTAAGCATCTTCAGTGATTGACTTAAACATTGAGAATGTATTTATTAACTTCTGACATTTTCATATACAAATGTGATCATACACCAACACACTTTTTTTAATTGAGTTGTGCAACATGGCGGACCATCTCGCACATGCGCACATGCATAACATCTCGCACATGCGCATAACAACATGGTGATGTTTTGTAAATGATTACATGTCTTATTTAGCACAGACTATGATCCTATCCGTGACATATGGATCTTAACAAAGATCCGCTATACATTAGTACCAGATATACTGTACACGGACATTTTAGTGAACCAGACCAGCTGTTTCCGCCGGGTCTTCGCTTCCCGGGCATCACGTTGTTTACAAGTGTGTTCAGATGCTAAATAAAAGTTTAGCTTGTACTTTTGATACCCCGCCTCTCGGCACCACAACATCCAGTTTACTGTATTTCACATGAGCGATGTCGAACATTGAAAAGTCCTTATAAAATCTCTGTTATTAGATCAGTACTTTTCTTATATGACTATTATTGACTTGAACACTGAGAATGTATTTATTAACTTCAGACATTTGAAATATTTGAAATCAGATGAAAACAAACTGTAACGGACCCTGCCGTGTTATCTATGATTACTATGCCTTACTGTACATTCATAATTTCAGCCGGAGGTAGGTGGTAGGCGTTGCGGAGGAGCAGATTGCGAGTGAGGTGCCTGTTCTAAACGAACTATTCCAGCTGTTATAAAGCATTAAATAAAAAGTAAGCAAGAAATACAGAATGTTTCGTTACGTAACTTTGTTGAGAATGTGGCCATGTACATGTAATACATGGGATCATTTGCAGCGACTTGGTCATTGTGGGGAAAAATAACACCCATCCTGATCGTTTCAATGAAGTTGAATACAGAATATTCATATTTGTCAGTGATTTCATGTCAATTTGGCGAACATAAACATCAATGATGATGATTAAATTAGGATTAAAAATCGGGAGAGCCGGCTCGTTCGTTTTTTCCGACTAAACAACATTATTTAAATGATTACATGTCTTATTTAGCACAGACTATGATCCTATCCGTGACATATGGATCTTAAAGCTCCCATGTCATGCTTTTCCGGTTATTACCCGTCCCCTTGTGTGTTATGAAGGTTTTTATGCATGTAAACGGTGTGCAGAGTCAAAACCCTCAAAGTACACCCTGTAGCGAGTAAAACTCTAACACAGAAAATACCTCCCCAAAACGCCTCGTTGGAGATACGTCACTGCCCATTTGAGTCTTCCATTTAGTTCCGGGTACCGCCTGATGTCATGCGGTACCCGGAACGAAATGGACCAATCCCGAAGAGCTATGGCCACACCAGCAGCGGCGTGTTCCTCCTCCAGAGGTTCGAAGAACCGGCATTTCACAGACGAAAGCTTCCAAAAACATTGCCCAGTTTGAGGCCGGATATGCACAGCTTGTTTGGACCGTTTGGAGCAGGGGAAGATCTGGGTATACAACCTGTAAGTTTGCATTGTTATTTGTGTATTTATCAAACAAGACTGTTTAAATGTGTAAACTGTGTTGGACTGCTAAGCCATTGACACAGTGCTAACTGTGCTAACTAAGTTGCTAGAGTTTCCATATATCAACTCTAATATCAGCAGATGGCCTTGCATACATGTATCTCATAGCAGGAGAATGTCTGCATTCACACACAAAATACCTATTGACAGTATACTGCGGGTGATTTGCCGGTCAGTCGCGAAACGTAATTACATTATAGCTGGCGTAGCGATCTAACACACGGAGCTTGAGCTAGTTTTGGTCAGAAAAACATTTTTGTGATGCTACGTTGCTAGCGTTTAAATATATCAACTACAATGTCAGCAGATGGTTTTACATGTTTGTCATGGCAGGAGAATGTCTGCAGTCACACACACGGAATACTCATACAGTATACTCCGGTTTACCGTACATTGTGACCGTACATATACTGCATGTAGCTAACGAGGCTAGCTGTATGCTAGCGCAAAACAATGTATTCATGCAAGTTACATTGTATGGTAGCAGAATACCCGTATACGATTGCAATTATAAACACGTTATTGCTAGCCTAATATGAACCACTAGCTTTTGTTCATAGTAGTTTTATTACACTGCATTATAGTTGCCTTTCCTCCAAGCTAACGTTCATATCGTGTTAGCTACCAAGGTAAACAAAGCTAGGTTAGCATATTAGCAGGCAAGCTGTTTATTACACAACTACTACTAACGAATCTAAAACAACTAAGTTTCTCTAATATTTTGTGATTTGCATTTGATTTCGTCCAGCCAGATCCTGGCGGACAATCCATGACGGGGAAGGGATTCTACTACTACTGAGGCCTCGTGCTAAAAGGCACCGCACCGCACCGGCTGTGCGCAGGCAAGAGGAGGAGGAATGGATGATATACCGTGTATATATGTATATTTATGTTCATTTTGTACATTTCTAAAAATAAAGTTTAATGGAAATACTTAGTAGGCCTATCCTTTCTTCCCTGAATTCATATATAGCAAACCATGATTTGATTTCTCATCAAACAGTAGTAGTTTATAACGGGTAAAAATAACTTACTCTTTGTTATGAGAGTAGCTCGTAGGCCACAACGGAAAGACAAGGAGACATACACGAGTTTACAAAACCACGGCACATTTATTGTGGTAAATGCAAAGATAGGTGGTTGAGAGGATCGCAGAGTTAGTCTTCCTGCAGCCGCTTTGGAGAGAGACTGGGGCCGTAGTGTCCGGAGGTGTCCGTGATCGTGCTGATTAGCTTCTTCAGCTCCACCCCATCGTAAGACAAAGGCCCTGGGGCCGTCACACTCTTCTATAACAACAGTTAAAAATATATATGTATATAAAATATACCGCTGTACCGACGCCATGATAAGACTGATGTTACGCTGAGAGCAGCCGGGAAAAGCACTGACATGGGCGCAGCCTCTCTGGTGGTTGACTAATCAGAACGAGTGGCCGAGCTGACCAATCGGAGCACACTAGGCTCACAGGGAGGGGGGGGCAAGAGCTCCAACGAGTCGTTTAGTGGAGAAAGTGAATACTGCTGAATACACATGCTTGACAGAGATGCTGTATGCGAAACCAATGTGAGTTTGGAAAATTGCACAGTATAAATCTATTTTAGTATACCTCAACAATGTAATTATGATCAGTGGAAATGGCCATGACATGGGCCCTTTAACAACAAAGAAGTTGATTTCACATGACTCCAGTGTGGAACCCCACTGCACCCCCTGGTGGATCAATGATCCATTGCAGCTGGCTTCACAATAATTAAATGTATTTATCACGGGGGCGGTATCAAGTCAGACTGGGGGCCGGCCGGCCATCACGGAACGTGCACGAACCGATCACGACCCTCGCATTTTAAACTGTCCAAAATAAGACGCTTCATCTGTATATTATTCTGAAATGGACCAATCTGCACAATGACTACTTTTACTGTCGCTACTTTAACTATATTTTGATGATAATACTTTTGTACTTTTACTTGAGGAACATTTTGATTGCAGGATCTTTCCTACACTCTGGTACTTCTACTTTTACTCTAGTACAAGCTCCGAGTACTTCTACTTTTACTCAAGTACAATATCTGAGTACTTCTACTTTTACTCAAGTACAAGACCTGAGTACTTCTACTTTTACTCAAGTACAAGACCTGAGTACTTCTACTTTTACTAAAGTACCAGATCTGAGTAATTCTACTTTTACTCAAGTACAAGATCTGAGTACTTCTACTTTTATTAAAGTACCAGATCTGAGTACTTCTACTTTTACTCTAGTACAAGATCTGAGTACTTCTACTTTTAATCAAGTACAAGATCTATACTTATACCCAGTGGCGGCGCCAGATATTTTCTTTTGGGGGTGCTGTGGGGTAGCTTGACGTTTCATAGAGGGTGCTCAAACATTTAGGGTTTCCCATTAATGTACCGGGCGCTACAGTGGAACACTCCCCACACGCACATACACAGTGTACCCGCGACTGTTACAATGAAGGCTCGATAATCAGCTCACATATAGGTGTAAGCAGGGGTAAAGTGCTATTTTTTATACAAGTGGGGGGCGGACCTAACATCCTCTAGGGGGGTCCGGGGGCATGCTCCCCCGGGAAGATTTTTTTTTAAATATTGAAATTAAATGCATCAATCTGTTGCACTAAATTAAGTGATCTATGGATACATCTCTCAATACCCATATGAAACAGAACTGTAAACCGATTTTCTATTTCTTTATGGATATTTCACTCTCCTTTTAAACTGTATTTTTGTTTTACTGTCATATAGTATTTCATACCTGTTTTTCATTTATGCTCTTATTTTTTTATACCTATAATGATCATATAAACGTGTGCCTCAGAAATAGCCTACTTATTTACATTAATCGTGACCAAATCGTTTTGAGACCCACTGAGATAACTTAGACTAAAGTTAACTATCTAAACACAGAGAGTCCTTTACTTCACCTGAGCTGAGGTGATCTGAGACTCTCAGTCTGACAGGAGAGAGTTCTCCCTCCACCTTGTTGATGAAAAAGCTCCTTATATCCATTAGCGTAGCTAGCACCAGATGCTAAACACAACGATCACCGGTACCGGTGCGCGCTCTCGCTCGCGCACGCACACAAAATGGCTCGTGCCACACACACACAGAGCAGAGCTTGAATGAAACACAGAGACCCAGAAGTAGGCTGCTTGTACTGTAGCATATTATTTTCGAATTTCACACATAAAAAAAAAAAATAGACGCATACATTTCTTGGGGGTGCTTAGAGGGTGCTATGGCTATCCTGGGGGGTGCTTCAGCACCCCCTAGCACCCCCCTGGCGCCGCCACTGCTTATAGCCTATGAAAAAAACTATTAGAAAACTAAGGCTAAAGCTAACGTTAGCAGATAGTGACAATGTATGCTAGTTAGCTAGCTCAACGATTCCGTAAAGGAAACCTATCATGCTATATTTAAATGATATATTGTAGGGCCATACCTATATAAGGTATATTTATACGTTTCTGTTTTCAAAATACCAAACAGATCATGCATTTTAGCCATGCCTCATTTCGCTCTATGTGTTGTTTGCTGTCTACGGGTCTGATTCTGCTGACCACGCCCCCCTGCAGGAGAGGTGAGCCGTGCTCTGATCAGCTGCTGGGCTGTCAGAAGAGGGGGAGAAAAAGAGATCTCCGTGTTTTATTATATAGAGTCGTTATTAATTTGTTTTAAAGCTCAATAAATAACAAAGAAGACCTTTGACCGGCACTTTTCTAATTTTGTCCGGAAGATTTAAACTTTAACGGACATCTTGACCGGCGAAAGAAACTGAAACTGAAACTCTGCCGCACGGTCCCCTCGTTCCTTGGAAGAGGCGGAGAGGTGGGTGTTTGTCATCTGCTGGTGGACTAACCGGAGAGAATTACAGTGCTTGCCTCGACGGGGAGGGATTGCATTGCAGCGGGAGCAAACGCTTGCCTCGGGGAGGGAGAAAGAAAGCCACAGCGGAGAATAAACAGAAGGGTAACCATGGTAACCAAGTCTTCTTCGCTGCTTTTGTGGCAGACTTCAGCGCCACTTACAGGCCTGGCATGTGTACTACAGCGTCTCCAGCGCTTTCGAACGGCAATGGCCGTGGCTGTCTCCTCCTGATTGGTGGAGTTGGCCCAATAGCCGTAGCGCCACCGTCCTGACGTCAGGAGAGTGTTCAAATCTGGATCAGTTTTTATCAGATCCGTTGCAGCCCCTTTTTTAGAGATTTGGGTATGGAGGAAAATAGAGAGGGTTGTGTTTTCTGACACTTGGTGAGTTCCCTGGAACACCGGGGACACATATTCATGTATAAAAGACGTACAAAAGTGCATTTTGCATGATGGGTCCCCTTTAAATAATATTGCGACAGAAAAACATTTCAGTTCACATCACGCTCTGCCGCTCCGACAGGGAGCTCTGCTCTGAACACCTGAATGGCCCGCTCTAACAGCTGTTCACCACCACAGTCTGTGCCACAGTGACTCCGCACAGTTACTGTTAACGAACGCACCCGTAGGTAATGTAGCTGCTGAAGTTAGACCCTCATCGCGGAGCAGCAGAGTTCAGCCGACAGACAGGAAGACTCGAGCACACAGCTCGCGCTTCATTATAATATATATAACTTAAAGGTAGGGTAGGTAAGTTTGAGAAACCGGCTCGAGAGACACTTTTTGTTATATTCCATGGAACGCTCTTAACAACCCGATAGCAATGAATATCTTAAGTGCTTTGACAAAAAATCCATAAAAAAATGTCATCTGTGGAAGCCGTAATACTGTAAAAAGCACAACCAATCATTTTAACCGGCCCGGCTAAAATAACTGGATGGCCTACCTGCCTGTCAGCCTTCCATCTGTGCACAAACTTATCTCGTGCCCTCATTGGTCATGTGCGCGTTCGTGTGTGTTGGAGGAGGGGCTCTATAAGGAAGTGGCAGATTTTCTCCGGTTGTGTATTTTCAAATTCTAGCGATCTCGAGCCGGTTTCTCAAACTTACTTACCCTACCTTTAAGCCCTGAGCCTGTTTTTCAGGCCTCAGTTTCGAAAATGACATGCCCAGAACAAATGACTATATCTTCACTTCCAAAAGGGGTAAATGAATAATCTTTTTTCTAAAAGCAATGATACACCTGTGAGTTGGCTGTAGAAGTGTCAGAATCAATATAGATGTTTTTATTTTAAAGTAAATTCAGATTGAACATAGTAAAAAAATGTAAATTATAGTTTCCGTCTAAAAAAAAAACATTACTTACAGTGAAGACCACCCTTGAATGATGGGATAGTAGCCAAAACCCTTTAGGAATCCAAACTATAACAAGTACCCTGTATCAAGATTGATGCAAAACAAGTGAAAGCTTTTTAGAGAGGTTTGAAGAAAAAAAAACACCTCTGGGGTCATTTGGGTGTATTTACCATATCTCTGGAACTCATCGGTCGATTTGGATGATTGACACCACTTTTGAACCGTTAGAGCCAATAGAATCGAGATGGAGTCCCTAAATCCATCTAAACATTACCATTGGTGAATAAGAGTGATGCGCAGCCAGCATGCCCAAAACCAGAAGCTCTCATACACTCTATATGAAAACTACTCTTATTGACATAAATGTTATGATGGATTATTAGTTTTCATTTCAAAGTGACACAGAGACATTGGATTAACTGTCAGCGTAATAGTCCACTTCTCTGGTGCGCACCAGACGACAGTTTGTTACATTGTTTCATTTTTCAGAAGGTTTGGTTTGCGTTCACACGGGCAAAACTCAAACGGACTATGAACTTTAAACACAAGTCATGTGAACGGAAATTATGTTCAACCATTGGTCAGACATTAAGGGGGGAAAAACGTGAATCCCGGCAATTTCTACCGGAGCCTCCGCCATGGAGCATCGGCACTGCATGTTACATGCTGCTGTTAATCTGGAGAGCATATCACCAGACTCTAGCAGACGGCGCATATGATTATATAATCAGACAACGTGCGATAAAAATCATTATAACACATATAATGAGAGACGTTCTGTAGTCAGGAGGTTTCACCGAGGACAGGTGGCTCTGACTTTTATGTATAGTTGACGGGGCATTTTTACTTTACACGACACTGTTCAACACTTCATTCTGCTTCACTCTTTCACTGAAGATTTTTAAGACAACCTCGTTCTTGTGACTCGTAAATACTACACTTCCTATGTTTTGGTGCAGACTGCGTTCACACCAGAGATGAACCGCTCCAGAGTTCACTCTTTAATGGTTTTGCCGAAAAAAATCGCTGCTGATTAGCACTTTGAATTGCCTTGTGTTGAAAGGTGCTATATAAATAAACTTGCCTTGCCTAGGGGAAAGGGGCGGAGCAAAGAGTTACCAACGAAACAGGAAGTCTCTGCTGAGTGCTATAATAGAGTGGTGCAGTGATGACCTATGTTTGTAGGCCGACCCGGAGGTAAGCTGCGCATGGGTTCCCTCGACAAAAAAGCAATGGGATTATTTCTCAATAGGATTTTGGAATATTGTTAAAAATAAGATCTGTGAAAAACGAACCTGTTTGATAAATGCACGTTTTGTTCAGCCGGATAATATCCACATGTCTACCCTACTTTTATAATTTTCTAAATCCTAAATCTAATCTCCAGAAGCAAAATGCTAACATTATGCTATAAACGAACTACAGCCGAGTACAGCAGGGTCGCACGACTTCAACGTCACGCCAACTTAAGATCGATATTCAAAAATACAGATTCAAAATTGTACAAGTTGAAGCGTTTGTTTTAACAGTTTGCAAGAGCATTTAAGTGTTCGGCGTAATGACGTACAATGTCCTCAACAACTTCTGTAGTCCTATTATAAAGCTTTATTTTATTTTTTATTTTCAGCCACTTGTTAACAACCATCTTATTTAATGTCGTAGAACAAAACGTGATCCATCTCTTAAATCTGTGTCGACCACAGACCTTATTTCGAGCTATTTTTCAAAATCCTATGGAGAAATCCCATTGACTCTGAGACAAGGGAACCGGACGTGGTAAAATGCTAACTCACTTCCGGGTTTTAGGACTCATTCTTGCACCACTCTATACCTCCCGCAAGAGTCTGCGACAAACGGTTGATAAATGATGTAAGGGGTGGGGATAGAGGAAAGGGGCGGAGCAAAGTGTGACCAATGAAAAAACATTTTCATCGAAAAAACAAGACAATGCAATCCTGAATAAATTGCTGTGTGAATGCTGTATGCTGAAAAGCTGAGTGTCTTGCCCAAGGGTTTCAAGAAGAACTAAAAAATGCATTTCCTGCAGAAAATGCGTGCGAATGCTGTAAACTGTGAACATTTGTGGCTGAATTTAGCTGAAAATGCAGAAAAAGATGAATATTTTATTAGTTGAATGGTCTCTGTAGCTGCTTTTAGCTACAAAAACCAAGTATGTGTGTTGCTGAACTTAGCGGAGAAATGCAGAAAAGTGAAATGATTTGAATCAAAATTGTTACAGCTCAAATGCATTGCAATGACTTTGTTGAAAACTTGAAAGTGAAATGTTAAACTGGAAGATTAGGAAAAATAGTGAAGAAGCTTAATATTTAAAAGAAAAGGTTTAAAAAAGGTATAAACAACAACATGTATAGCCTCAATGTCCTGAAATAGCTGAATAATGTAATAGTTGAATGGTTTCTGTAGCTGAAAGTAGGCTGAAGGAGTTACATATCAGATGTAAGTAGTAGTGAATGAATGTGTATTATTAAGAAGAGAAAAGAAAGTAAAAAGGCTTGGGAAAGCAGCAGAATATTTTGACTACAAACTTTTCGACTAAAACCATACGTCACCAATAAAGTATAAAATATGTGGAACATGTTGAATCAGTATGAAGTCTCCATCAGACAGAAAATAATAGGCTGAGACAGTCTGTTAAAGTCCAGTCTGTTTGTCAGTGTTTGTTTCTGTGCTGAGCACCTAATCATAACAAATAATCATAACACCTGTGTGAGCCCAGAGATCAAAGGTTTCAATCTGCCCCGCAACACCATGGTTACCAACTGCAGCACTGAGTCCCATTAAGAATGCATTGAGGATTATATCTGACAATTTTACCACCTGTTCAAAAACTATGGCTCTTGACCAGAAGGTGAGCATCAGGGAACCCCAATGAACTGATATATGTTTTTTTGGGGGTTTTGTGTGTAAAATGTGAAGATAGGAGCAGTTTGTCTAAAGTTTACTTCTCTCTGTTCTGAAGAAAGTTCCGGACAAATTTAACTAGTGCGAGCGTGGCTTTACCGAAGAAGGGTAATATAGATCGGCATTTCAAAACGGTGCACACGCTACGAGACGGAATTCCCTCCTAATTCTGCCCTACGCTCTTCTGTTCGTTGCGTGCATAACAGAGTTAAACATGTGAATACATAATTATAAGTTTGTGAATGTTTAATTCATAATAAGTTGTGAATTTTAAGAGATGAGATTGTTTCATTTAATATTTTAAGTTTTGTTTCCCGTGGGAACATTGTCCCGTTGCACGTCTTTTTTTTACTTCCGGTATTTATTTTCCACCCTCCGCGGACTGGCCATCTGTAGAATCTGTAGAATCACAGAACAGCCGGTCGTCAAGGGCCGGCTCGATTCGCTGACGGCCGTCACCGCCCTTCATTTTTTATGTTTTTAAAAAGGCATCATTGAAGTTGCACCGACAGAGGTCCGCCGTTTCCACGCAGCGAGGCTCCCCCCCAGTTGACAGTTCGCTAGCACCCCAGCCCCCCCCCCCCTCTCTATTTGGACTGGTAGATCTCGGCAGACTGGCAACTTTAAAAGTAGCTCTTGGTTCAAAAAAGGTTGGGCACCCCTGCTCTACACTCTAAGTGATGATGTCACGTACTCTAGCCCTGAAGAGTCCCTCCCATAGACACCCATTATAAAATCGAAAACGGCCTGAAAATGTACCAAAACTTAAACGTTGATAAGTCAAAGACTGTAAAAGATAGATATCAAAATTCAAGTTTTATAGCTGAGGGTCTTGTGATCATTTTAAAGTTGGAATGAAGTCTCTAGCTGAAAGTATGTGGAAGGAGTAGCATTTGGCGCAAGGTGTAGGTAAAAGAGGATTTGAAGGTTCCTCCCATTGAGTTCCATGTTAAAAAAAGACTTTAAAAAGCTGAATATTTCAGAAAGTATAAAATATTTTGAAAAAGTTGAAAGTTTCCCATCATGTGCTGAAAAGGCTGAATAGTTTGATATTTGAATGGTTTCTGTAGCTGAAAGTATGCTGAAGTTATTGAGTGCCAAACTATTTGGTGAAATAATAAAGATTTGAAGAACTATAGTAAACAGCATTCGCACTAATAAGAAAGCAGCCAGTGTCACAGGCTGGGAGATGAGCTGATGTCCTGCACATCTATGGACATTTAAGTCTATATACTTAGAAAAGAAAGGCACTAACTACTAACTAACCCCAACATTCTCCTGTTATGGATCCCTACATTTCTGCCACCATATGTGAGTTTTCAAGTATTTGTTCTATTTTATCAAAAAAAATCAACTAAAACAAACTAGGACTGTCCCAAACAGTTAAAAGTTGTATCCGCAGGTCCTTCCTCCCTGCAGCGGTCAGGCTGTATAACCCCTATGGCCCAATACGTTAACACATATTTGCAATATGTTCCTAGCTAATATTATTATTTCTACTGGCTGCTACTTCTTCATTTGTCCATTCCAACAAGAATCTGTATGCTATAATGTACATATATATATATATATACAAAAATTGTACTACTGTTCTCTACCTGCCACCACACTTCATTCTATAATGTTACACTTATTTTATTTTATAAATACTGCTGCTACATACAGTATTTATTTGTAAATTGTAATGTTTTATTATTTTATTTTGAATACTATGTGCATGCCTTTTTATCTAGAAGTGTGTTATTTATTTTTTTCGTCTATCTATGCTGCTGTAACAATGTACTTTTTCCCTCTGTGGGACGAATAAAGAAATTCTGATAACACTGATTCTCAAATTCTTAATCAAACAAAGAAATGTTGTTTAAAGCAGGGGTTCCCAACCCCCGGTCCGCGGACCGGTACCGGGCCGCGGAGGTGTTACTGCCGGGCCGCGAAATAGCTGTGAGTTTATCGTAATATTTGCAGAATTATAAATATATAAAAATATTTTATCATAATATTTTTTTCAAAAAGTGTTTAATTTTCGCACATATGCCACCAGTCATATTATTTCATCCAGTAGCTAGTTAATCTTACACCAGAAAACCGTTGAAAATGGCTTTTATGATGTTCCGAGGGATTCGGCGGCTCAGCCTAAGGTCTCAGCCTCTTGTGCGCACGAGCATGTTACCGGTGCGCCAAGTAGGAAGAGGAGCGCACAGGAGACAACCGTTTGATTGCAGACTGTTATGTTTATGTGGGGAAATGGTGGTGCATACATTATTTGAGATATATTTCAAACTCGGACTTCATTTTAAGGTGGGCCAGGGGTGTAGAGGGAGCTATTTGTTTAAGCACCGGATTGGCAAAATAGGAGAGTAAACCAGTCTGCCTTGATCTATGAATTAATGACCGGGACTCTCACGGTATCTGCTGCCCGCAGCTGTTTTATAGAAGGAAACCCTCCTTCACTTCATGATTTGGCTGCAGCATCAGGAGGCAGCGGGACGTACTCGGTAAAGAGCTGTGCCTTTTTACGCACCGCCTTCGCTGTGTTTAACTTAATCAGAACAGTTTAAGAGTGACTGCAGGCTGCTACGTGTTAACCACACACACATCTACACACATCGAACTGCCCGATTACTCCCCCTTTTATTAGTTTTATGAAGGAGATGTCCAGTCAGTCACCAAGACGCATGTGTGTGTATGTGCTCTGCTCAGCTCAGCTATGTGTTCGGTGTGTTTGTGTCTGTCCGACACCGGCATATATGCGGCTGTTCCCAAAATAAATTAGTTTAATCTTAATCTCGATGTAGTGCTAAACTGTCGGGAGTGCACCGGAACGAACGACACTATCATAATATCTTCTGAAAATAAATGCCAGTGTCACACACACACACACACACACACACACACACACACACACACACACACACACACACACACACACACACACACACACACACACACGCACACACACACACACACACACACACACACACACACACACACACACACACACCCTGGCGACCGGACATCTCCTTCATAATGCACCTTCTCCTCGTTTTCCCAGCATTCACTGGATTAAAAAAAAACAACACCGGTTCTTTTTTAAACTTTGTTAATATGTTTTGGATGCATATTGTTCTAGTATTTGTTCAGGCTGTTACATACAATTAGCCTCTGTTGCTACCTGCTGGTGGTGAGTAAATATTAAAATCAGTTAAAATTGACAACCGGTCCGCGATTTTTTTTTAATGTATCTACCGGTCCTTGGCACAATAAAGGTTGGGAACCCCTGGTTTAAAGGACTTGAAATTTGGAGACAGAGCGTGAAAAGGCTATAGCTTCTATTCTGTTCTGATGACAAACAACTCTTCTGTCTTTGTTTCTTTGTTGTAGTAAGTCAAATATTATATAATAATAATATATTATATTTGTATAATTACAGATGCAGCTCTGGAAAAATGAAGAGACCACTGGTTCCATCCCCACTGCAGACACTTCACCCCAAATTGGTCCTTTGGGGATTGCCCATACTTAATGTATGCAAGTCACTTTGGATAAAAGCGTCTAACCAGTGTAATGTTATGTATTTGTGCACAGTACAGATATAAACGCTATTCTTTTTATACTATTTGTAGAATGAGATTCATAATGGTTGCTGCATAGGATTGTTTCAAAGATTTCCAATAACTCTGTTGTAAAGTCCAAAAAGTATTGAAATAACAACATTTATTTTCCTCTCCTGCTTGCCACACAAAGGGAGGCTATGTGTTGAACATTCTTATTCATTAAAATGTTTTCTTTTACTTTAAAATACTTTTAATCATTTTATTCAAATTGAAGATTGTGTTTGAAGAAGTTTTAATGTAATTGAAGGGTGATAACAGTAGATATTAAAGGGTTATTTTAAAACCTCAATATAGGCTTTAAATCACAAATACAATAATTGGTCCAGTGCTAACTATGAGCCATCATGTTTTGAATGTGATCTGCTTGATTGACTTCCTGTAGATACAGCGGTGTGCAGAATCTCTCACCTGGTCCTGTATGGACATGACGGGGTTGTTCTTGGTGGTGTTGATGTGCAGCACGTGGAAGCGGTTCTTCCCACACAGGTCGTAGGCGATGTTGGTGAAGGAGGTGCTGGCCGTCTTGGGCACTCTGTTGTAGATGATGACCATGTCGTCTTTTTCTGCCAGTGGGGGGGATTCCCTCCCCAAGTCTTCACTGTGTCGCTGCTCCACTTCTGCCAGCTGGTGTCTGGCAATGGTCCTTTCTGTACAGGGAAGTCACAAAAACTGAAATGAAGTACCATACTAGGGCTGGGCGATATTCAGAATATACTCAATGTATCACAGACTGTTTAACGAACGATGTATGAAAGGACTATGACGCAAAGAGTATAAATTCATGATGATTAAGCCGCCGGGCATGAGACTTGCTTTGGCGTTTTGCTCCTCCCAAAGCTCTCCCCATAATAATCATAATCATGATGCCTGTATCAGAATAATTGTGATTATAATTTTGACCATAACCGTGTGGGATAATGTGTATTCAGCTGGAACACATGTAGTTGCTTTTCACTTTTCTTTACCTAGATTGCAAGGAAATGGTCATTGAAAAACGCCACCTTGAAAAGTAATGGAAAGGTTTGGATATTTGAAAAGATGTGTATATCATGTGTTAATATTGTAAGATGTAAATGATTTCCAGTTTAATGTAACTATTATATAATTCCTTTATTTGATACAGATACACAGGAGTAGGGTCAGTCTGGAGCATCATAATTAGCCCTTAATGTCTTCATTTAATAATCTCATACTGGTGTGATAGCTATGGAAAGGGATTTAAAAATATTGCGATATAGCCTTTAATTATTGCAATATTATTTTTAGGCCATATCGCCCAGTCCTATTCCATACCATTACCATTAAAACTTCTACAATTCAAAACCATGGTAAAAACCCTTATTTATTGCATACTGGTTCATGATGTCCAGAAGTTAAACAGGTCGTAATTTCCCTTCTCATATTTATTTTACATTGCTTTGAAAACATCTTCCTCAAACAACTGTGATTATTGTATTTGTGTGCTGCTGTGGCTCATGGGGTAGATGAGTGTCTACCAATAAACTGGTCAGTGGTTCGATCCCTAGCCATGCAGTCAACATATCAAAGTGTCCAAGATACTTAATCCTAAATTGCTCTTATAGGCATATCTACAGTATGTAAGTGTATATAGGTCTCTTTGGATAGTGTCAGCTAAATAACTTGTAATTTAATGTAACTTTCTCGCCAAATTAAACTTCACAGGATTGAAATTGAAACCATCATGATAACGTTGTAATTTACAATTGCCCAATAGTAATTATCACTGAACTGAGCTTGAAGGCCCCACAATTGAACTCTATGGAACCCCTGTACCAGCTAACGTTAGCTAACTCTCCCCCTGCTGATTGCAACATGGATTTGTTGTTAACAATGTATCATCATCAGGGAAGAAATATGGTAGACAACACAATGACATACAATAATGAGTATACTGTATCCTAAACAAGCCGTCAAACTATTGTTATGGCAGAATGTTTATCACAGCGTATTTCTGGTATATTCATTAATGTCACATGGTATTAAGCAACAGTATAGTGGACGGTGTGGTGTTCATTTGGTTTGCTGGAAGGAGGCCCATCTATAGGCAACCAGCTGAAACTCTTCAGCAGCAGTTGTATACATTGGCATGTGTGGTAGCTGCTAAATAAGGTCATGAAATCTGGGATCATGTAGAACTCAGAGGATGCAACATGTATGACTGTATAAGGTTGGAACATGTCCAAGTTTAGGAGAACTGACAATGTGTGTGCGTTAAACATGATTAGGGAACATGTTCGTGTGTCATTTAGAAAACCTATATCTCCCCTGTGTTTTCTTGTGTTCGTGGGAGCATTTCTGCGATTGGTTGCTGTTGAAGCAAGGTAATGTTTCCCCATTGTTGTTTGGTGGTGCGCAACTAAATAATAATGATTAATCTCAGCTATATCTGTGTTTGTGTTTTATTGACTCCTCTCTGTTTCATTCTTTCCTGTTGTGTGAGTGCTGGATCTCCACTACACTATGATATTTAAAATGAATGATTATAACCTTTAAAAAGGACCAATATATAACATGTTCATTTGTGGCAAGTGTTTCTAACCTGAATCAATATGATGGGATTTAAATGAGCCAAAAGTCAGTTGATGCTTATTGTTATATTCATTTTAGCAGCACACACAGCAGATGACAGGCTACAAACACAACAATTAAATTAAAAGGTACATCTGTTGTGCGAATGAACAAGTAGTTGTAGAATTGAATCATAATTAAGAAATGCATCAAAGTCCTTCAAATACAATAACATAGAAACAAGTAATTAAGCTTTCAATTATAATATTGTGAGGAGACATAATTAAAAGAGCCCCCCCCCCCCTCCACTGCAATGTTAATTGAAGACAATTACTGAAAGGGCCTTGTGAGTGTCTGTTTGATCAGCTGTGTGGCTCTTTGTACTGACGGCCCTTCACTGTCTGACACTGATACCCCTTTCACACCAACGGTGTTTCAGGGCCGGTTCGGTGCTGGTGCTTGAAAAGCACCGGGTTTTCCTGTTCACACCGCAGCGGAGCAGCCTCTAAGCTCCGGAATCCGGTTCGTTTCGAGCACCAAAAAGTTGTCCGTCTAGAAGCAAGAACCGCATACGTCACGCTTACGTCGGAGGGGGGCGAGATTAACCTGAGCTAACACTTAAGGCGAGTACGGCAAATAAAAGTTGTAACAAGCAGTAGTGCTGAGCAAAGTGACTAGAACGCAACCACACACTTGTTAAAAAAAACACACTTTATAAAGTCAGGCAACACTAACCAGGCTTCGTGTGATTCTGTTTATTTGTACCTTACTTTGACCATCTGTTCGCTGTTATTGATCATTGTGGAGAGCAGGCAGACGTTTTGTTTGTTATTATAGCAGCTATCGGATGGAATCAATACATGGGCTGCACAGGTTGTCATGTCCGACTATCACAAGTAGAATCATAATGAAAAATACGTCGGTAAAAAGTGCCTGTAGAAAACTGCTTAGCAAGTAGTCAGTTTAGCTTCGGTTGCTATGCTAACATCACCCATGTTATACCAGAGAAACTTTCATAACAGCGTTGTGATGCCAAACAGCGTCAATTCAGACTGACACCAAACAGCGTCAATTCAGACTGACACACATTCACTTAAGGGGAACTGGGGATATGTATCAGCTGCTTGTGTGACAGTCAGACAGTGAATACTTTAGAGCCGTGTGAGCTAACCCGGAGCTAACGGGAGAATACACTCCCGTTGAAGAGCAGCCGGCCAGCACTGCAGCGGTCGGTAAATGCCGCTGAAACACATTAATAAACAATGAACCACGGCACTCTGGAGAAAAGTATAAGGTTGGAGAAGTCGTTATTTAATTTAATCTGGCTTCGTATGATTAAAAGCAACGCAGTCCCCGGCCCGTTGTTGTTGTGAAGTGAGCTCCGGCGTTGGGGAGAAACTCAGCGACGTAAACTGTGACGTCATGACGCAGCAGCGGCAGCACCAGTCGGGCTCTGAGCGGTGTGAAAAGAGCCGGCGCTAAACCGAAGAACCGGTTCTGAACCAGAAAAGCTCTAGCACGGAGCTTGAACCGGAGTTGCGTTGGTGTGAAAGGGGCATGAGAGGACAGAGGAGCCTCGTGACTGTCTGTTGTGATGCATTTGGCACTTCTTGAGGGCATTATAGAGAGGCGAAGTCCCTCCCTTTCCGGGGGAGCTCCATGGGACCTTATTTCGGAAAAAGTATGTATTGAAGTCAATGGCGAGAGAAAGATTATCTTTCGATCCTGTTTAAATTGTGCCATGAATTACACATATGATGTTTGCCAATTTAAAAGATAATTTTGCAAGTTAAAAAAATACAAATGTGTTGAAAACTGTGAAGTAACACTTTTTTTTGTGTGAAACCGCTCAATGAACTACATCTCCCGTCTCGCACCAAGATGGCCGTCACGTGTGCGCATTTTTCACTTCTTTCTTTCAGAATGAGACGAAAAGTATTAAAAGAGGTGAAAAAAAAGTCTGGGCATGTTGAGAGCTGGACATACACACAAGGGGAGTTAGTCGGTTCCGTAAGAGCCAGCATGCGGGACCGGGATTCTGGGATTTGTAGTCTTTCTAGTTGCGTATTTTTCATAGTCTTATATTTCAACAGTTTTACGACAAACTGTGACTTTTTTTACATGAAAATAATTTTTTAAGATTGACAAACATCATATGTGTAATTCGTGGCACAATTCAAACGGGATCGAAAGATAATCTTTCTCTCCCCATTGACTTCAAAACGTAATTTTTCCGAAATAAGGTCCCATGGGTCGGAAGTAGATGGGCGGGACTTTGCCTCTCTATACAGTAGTAGTCTAGTTGAACCCTGCATGGTGAACCCCGAAATGTTGAGTATAACAAAGCTTTATGTTAGAAATGTATAGTACGGGTCCCCAGCACATAGAAACTGCCGGATGCCAACTTGCATATGTTGGGCAATAGGCACAATTAGCATAAATTGTGTTCATTAGCATTAAATTGCATTATAGCCAATGTGGACAATAGTCTAAAAATGGCTTGGCCAATTTTGGGGGTTATTGATGATGTTGAATCAATTTATCACATTTTCAGGATCAATAACGGCAATTTTAACCAGAAAAGGACCATATTTGTACTCAGGGTGGGCTATATGGGAACCATACAATAACACAACTTATATTTTTATTCTATAGGTCTTCACTTACAGCCATTTGCTCTCAAAATTGAGTGCTCTATAAAGCTTTGTTGCTACCTGTGTTTCAAGATGAATAACAACATCATTTCATTTCATTTAATGGTTTGATTGCAGATTAAATGTTTAAAATACATGGCAGCATGTGGCTTCTCAAACTGTTTCTTTCTCAAATACCTGCAAAGCAAAATGGAGAAAAGAAAAAAAAATTACTGTCGTAGAAATACGTTTTAAAGTAAGTAGCTATATAAAGAGTATACAAAAGTAATTTTTGTTTGTTTGCTTAAAACACTTTATTTTGGTGTGAACTTTGCTTTCACCCAATTTTTCTAGATGTATCTCGACTCTTTGGACAATTACATTTTCGTCTACAACAATATTTAACAGCAGCACTTTAAATTAGATTGAGTTTATTGATCTCAATTGGGAACGTTGTTCGTCACATCAGCATGTAAACATGTGCAAATGAAAGAGTAGAAAATAAATAAACATAAAATAGAAACATCTCAAAATAGAAAATAAAACAGAACTAAAATTAAAATATATACATAGTGACAGTGAATATATATGAAGACGATCTATCAAGTATTCACCATGAAGGGCCAATTACAGCAAACAAGATGTAAAAGTATGATATTATTTACATTATTTGTGTAAGGAATAGCATATTCAATTAAAAGTAGAATATATACCCTGTGAAGACACTACAGATGGATGGAGAACATAAGCACAATAATACGGTAACAAAGTGAGCTAAGTCTTTGTTTTGGACTTACCGAGTCTGGCTCTGGACTCCTCCAGTTTCTGGATCTGGTTCTCTATGAGCAGCATCGCCACCGCAAATGCCAACACAGCCAGCAGCTGGAGCTTAGACGGCATCATGGTCCTTGAAAGCCCCATAAAACCACCAGAAGAACCATACCGCGAAAACGAGTAAACAATGAGAGTCTCAGATCCACTGCTAACGGCCAATAAAGCCCAGTAGTTACTATATTATGCTACAAAGCAACGTCGCTAATCCAAGCTAATTAATTTAGCTGTTATCTCCATTAGTTGATACTCGACAGCCGTCCCACGGGAATAATTAGCCAAACAAACTAACTAACATTAGCTAGCTTCCCCGCTAACGTTAACTGTCAATATAAAGCCACGTAAACAACATGCTAACGTGTTGTTTAAAAAACAAGACGGTAGTTTCTGCCCATGTTCTACTTCGGGTTTGTCTAGGTTTCTTTTAACTTCGCGGACAGTATGCTGAGTTCATGAGGCTCCATTTAACTGCGGCCGGGGTGGAGAGGAGACGGGGCTTGTTGCAGCAGGTAGCTCTTCTTCTTCGTGTTAACTGGAGCTCACAAACCAATGTTGGATGTGCGTACCGTCAGCTACTGGACCAGAGTGTGTACTACGGCAATACATGTTTAAACATGGAAGACAAAAACAACAAACACAATTTGAAACATAGCAGGTCTAGACTTAACCATGGTGTACACTGTAGGCTACACCTTCTATCCTCCCAGAAATATTGCATTGTTAGCTGTGTGTGTACTTGCTTTTTATTTCTGGCTTACTGCAGTATTTTAAGCTCCATTCCTCCCATGCTCACATCTCCATCTCTATATTTATTTAAATCTGCTTTTTGATGTATAGCCATTGGACTGTTATCCTAAAACTTTTACAGACATTCATTTTTTTTCCCATGTTGCAAAAAACTGATTTTAAGCAAGCATGTCGACATTATTTCACCGGGCATAAGTTCAGGTCTTCAAATGTAATAAATTGTAATTTAAAGTGGACCTATCATGCTATATTTTAATAATATAGTGTAGGACCATACCTATATAAGGCATATTTATACTTTTTTTTTTCAAAATACCAAACAGATCATGCATTTTAGCCATGCCTCATTTCACTCAATTTGAAAAATGTTAGCTCTGTTTTTGCAAGGGTTGATTCTGTGAGCAACAGCACCATCTAGAGGCCTGGCATATGTACTACAGCGTCTCCAGCGCTTTCGAACGGCAATGCCGTGGTTGTCTCCTCCTGATTGGTGGAGTTGGCCCAATAGCCGTAGCGCCACCGTCCTGACGTCAGGACAGTGTTCAAATCTGGATCAGTTTTTATCAGATCCGTTGCAGCCCCTTTTTTTGAGATTTGGGTATGGAGGAAAATAGAGAGGGTTGTGTTTTCTGACACTTGGTGAGTTCCCTGGAACACCGGGTACACATATTCATGTATAAAAGACGTACAAAAGTGCATTTTGCATGATAGGTCCCCTTTAAAGGGCCCATGTCATGGCCATTTCCACTGATCATAATTACATTGTTGAGGTATACTAAAATAGATTTATACTGTGCAATTTTCCAAACTCACATTGGTTTCGCATACAGCATCTCTGTCAAGCATGTGTATTCAGCAGTATTCACTTTCTCCACTAAACGACTCGTTGGAGCTCTTGCCCCCCCCTCCCTGTGAGCCTAGTGTGCTCCGATTGGTCAGCTCGGCCACTCTGTTCTGATTAGTCAACCACCAGAGAGGCTGCGCCCATGTCTAAACGGCTGCTCTCAGCCGAACATCAGTCTTATCATGGCGTATATTTTATATACATATATATATTTTTAACTGTTGTTATAGAAGAGTGTGACGGCCCCAGGGCCTTTGTCTTACGATGGGGTGGAGCTGAAGAGGCTAATCAGCGCGATCACGGACACCTGGCCGGAGCCGAGGTGCTAGCCAGCTGCCGGGAGTCACACGGCAGCCTCTCTCTCCCTCCAAGCAGCACAGCAATCCTCTTCCCTGACCACGTATCTCTGCATTTACCACAATAAATGTGCCGTGGTTTTGTAAACTCGTGTATGTCTCCTTGTCTTTCCGTTGTGGCCTTCCGAGTGTGGATCTATCTAATCAATCTAATGAACAGCTTGTCAGCTAATATGCTAACCTAGCTTTGTTTACCTTGGTAGCTAACGTTAACTCGGAGGAACGGCAACTATAATGTAGAGTAATAAAACTACTATGAACAAAAGCTAGTGGTTCATATTAGGCTAGCAATAACGTGTTTATAATTGCAATGTTATACGGGTAGTCTGCTACGTTCGGTCATACATTGTAACGGTCATGAATACATTGTTTTGCGCTAGCATACAGCTAGCCTCGTAGCTATACATGCAGTATATGTCCTGTCACAATGTACGGTAAATCACCCGGAGTATACTGTATGAGTATTCCGTGTGTGTGACTGCAGACATTCTCCTGCCATGACAAACATGTAAGGCCATCTGCTGACATTGTAGTTGATATATTTAAACGCTAGCAACGTAGCATCACAAAAATGTTTTTCCGACCAAAGCTAGCTCTAGCTCTAGCTCCGTGTGTTAGATCGGTTGCATACACGCTACGCCAGCTATAATGTAATTACGTTTCGCGACTGACCGCACGGCAAATCACCCGGAGTATACTGTCAATAGGTATTTTGTATGTGAATGCAGACATTCTCCTGCTATGAGATACATGTATGCAAGGCCATCTGCTGATATTAGAGTTGATATATGGAAACTCTAGCAACTTAGTTAGCACAGTTAGCACTGTGTCAATGGCTTAGCAGTCCAACACAGTTTACACATTTAAACAGTCTTGTTTGATAAATACACAAATAACAATGCAAACTTACAGGTTGTGTACCCGGATCTTCCCCTGCTCCAAACGGTCCAAACAAGCTGTGCATATCCGGCCTCAAACTGGGCAATGTTTTGGAAGCTTTCGTCTGTGAAATGCCGGTTCTTCGAACCTCTGGAGGAACACGCCGCTGCTGGTGTGGCCATAGCTCTTCGGGATTGGTCCATTTCGTTCCGGGTACCGCATGACATCAGGCGGTACCCGGAAGAATCAAATGGGCAGTGACGTATCTCCAACGAGGCGTTTTGGGGAGGTATTTTCTGTGTTAGAGTTTTACTCGCTACAGGGTGTACTTTCAGGGTTTTGACTCTGCACACCGTTTACATGCATAAAAACCTTCATAACACACAAGGGGACAGGTAATAACCGGAAAAGCATGACATGGGAGCTTTAAGGGTTGCCATTTGTATTGTATGATTGTACTGGCATTTATGTTGATGTATTTGCAGATTTGTCTGTGTCATAGAGACTAAAGGGTGATGCATGTCATTACCTACACAGCAACTACAGTATAGGTAGAAATGAGTTAAATCTGTCATGAAACATCTTACTTTAAGATTTTATTTTTGTTCATGGCCCCAGTTAAATAAATACTTAAAGGTGGGGTAGGTAAGTTTGAGAAACTGGCTCGAGATACACTTTTTGTTATATTCCATGGAATGCTCTTAACATCCCGATAGCAATGAATATCTTAAGTGCTTTGACAAAAAATCCATAAAAAAATGTCATCTGTGGAAGCCGTAAAGGCCCAGACACACCAGGCCGATATCGGCCGTCTTCGGTTGTCTGGCGACGAAGCGTGCCCTGTCGCCCAAAGTCAAATTTGGTGTGTCCCGAACGCTCGGCCGTGACACGCCTTATTTGGCCTTTCACGGTCGACACAAGCTATCGGGCCAAGAAACCACTCTGATCAGCTGTTCAGCTAGCAAATGAGAAGCGAAACGGAAGTGAGGGACGTAAACAAACGATTTAAGAAGGCACAGGACAGCAACCCCAGCAGGTGATACTTAAAGACATCAAACATAGCCCTTAAATGTCCTCTCTTACCTCCCACACATAGCAGGGACATCTCTGATATCGGCGGGAGCGTCCCCGGCTGTCCTCTGCTGAGAGCTCCGTGATTTGTTTGGTCAAGTCCGGTTTTTCATCTCATCGGTTTATTTGTCAGTATAAAGTTGCAGGATTAGTCTCAAGTACCTCAACATTGTCCTTAAGTACAGTGTCTAAGTAAATGAGATACTGTCTACTGCTGTTCATTTACCTATTGTGAGTCGCCTCGGATAAAAGCATCACATGGAAATGTAAATTTAGCAAGAAGTGGCCATTATTACATTACATACATTACTACATTGCTGACTCAATAAACTACACACCCGCCAGAACACTGCGATCATCAGATGCAGGTTTATTAACTGTGATGTTATAGTATGTCTGCACTTTATGTGCTCATTTCATCATTCATGTATTTTTATATTCTAAAACATGTTTTCGATGGACGAGAGTGATAATGGAACGCACACGCTATTTGTTGTTTGTTTATATCAGTCTGTTCTTCTTCTCTGTCTTCCGGTTGTTGCCTATTTTGAATGACGAATACACACTACCGCCGCCTGCTGGTAAGGAGAGTTATTGCCACTCACGCATGCGCAGTTCGTACGTGCTCGGCTGAAGTCTTTGCGGTGTGTTCCAGTGCGACACATGGCCAAGACGCAGGAGAACTCGCCGATGCAACTGTCGGTGACGGTGTCGGCGAGTTCTCTGGTGACGGCCTGGTGTGTCTGGGCCTTTATACTGTAAAAAGTACGACCAATCATTTTAGCCGGCCCGGCTAAAATAACTGGATGGCCTACCTGCCTGTCAGCCTTCCGTCTGTGCACAAACTTATCTCGTGCCCTCATTGGTCATGTGCGCGTTCGTGTGTGTTGGAGGAGGGGCTCTATAAGGAAGTGGCAGATTTTCTCCGGTTGTGTATTTTCAAATTCTAGCGATCTCGAGCCGGTTTCTCAAACTTACCTACCCCACCTTTAAAGAGCAAATTGCAGGTTTTTTTTTTTTACTAGATTTATGCCTGAACCTTGCCTGAAAATTACAATTAAAAAAGTTAATGCAGGATTTGATATGTTTTACGAGACATAAGGGCAGGAATTCAGAGGGGAAAGGAGCCGTTTTGAGCTCTGCTACTAAAAACTCATTTTTTTAAATGTCATACGTCAAATGCGTCATATTACGTCACATGGGGGAGCAACTTTCTCGGACTCCTTCTCTGCCCAATCCCCGGTAGTAGTTTGTAGTTGGTTTGAGCAGGCCCTGAACAATTTTCTGCCCTAGTCAAGATTTTAGCTGAGGGAAGCGTTTGCTCCCGCTGCAATGCAATCCCTCCCCGTCGAGGCAAGCACTGTAATTCTCTCCGGTTAGTCCACCAGCAGATGACAAACACCCACCTCTCCGCCTCTTCCAAGGAACGAGGGGACCGTGCGGCAGAGTTTCAGTTTGTTTCGCCGCTCAAGATGTCCGTTAAAGTTTAAATCTTCCGGACAAAATTAGAAAAGTGCCGGTCAAAGGTCTTCTTTGTTATTTATTGAGCTTTAAAACAAATGAATAACGACTCTATATAATAAAACACGGAGGACGGAGATCTCTTTTTCTCCCCCTCTTCTGACAGCCCAGCAGCTGATCAGAGCACGTCTCCCCTCTCCTGAGGGGGGCGTGGTCAGCAGAATCAGACCCGTAGACAGCAAACAGCACATAGAGCGAAATGAGGCATGGCTAAAATGCATGATCTGTTTGGTATTTTGAAAACAGAAACGTATAAATATACCTTATATAGGTATGGCCCTACAATATATAATTTAAATATAGCATGATAGGTCCACTTTAAACATTCCCTAATAACAGTATTGCAGCGTCAATAAATGAGTGTTAAAGACAGTGTGTTTAGTGTACAACACTGTTAGCAGATTTAGATTTATACCTTTTGTCTCTCTGCAGCAGAAAGGTGACTATTCTCAGCAGTTCAAGTTTAGCCATTCATCACGGCGTTATTTATTAGATGCACACAGGTCAAGAGACTAGAGATGGGCGAGTCCTGATTCATCCGGATCATTAACCCGGATCCTAGAAATGAGCTGGTCGTGACGAGTCTCCCCTCTCCATTAACCCGAGTCCTTGAGTCCCACACTTGGTGTGACGTACAAATTAAAACTATAAATTGCGTCACTCGCTACTCTCTTTATAACATGTAAAATCACATTACAACGTACCCCAGTCCATCTGCCTACCCTTTAGCAAGTAGGATAGCTGCCAGAAGTGATCGTTTGGCTCAGGGGAGGGGACGCGGATCAGTGAAACTTCCTGCAGACTCGTGGGGACTCAGAGGAGCCGACGGCTCCTAACCGTAATAGCATAGCAGATCCATACTCGTCATGTGCACGAGCATAGCCCCTCCTCCAGCACCCGGCTCCCGCGCTATATATGAGTCAACAGCAGACTCGCAGATTCGCAGATTCGCAAATCCTGACTCGCTGCAACACACAACGGATCAGACTCGTGCGGACTCGGAGCCGTAACCATATAGCAGCAGATCCAGAGATCCAGCAGACTCGTCGTCATGCACGAGTCCACAGCAGACTCAGATTCGCAAATCCTGACTCGCTGCAACACACAGCGGATCAGACTCGTGCGGACTCGGAGCCGTATATAGCAGCAGATCCAGAGATCCAGCAGACTCGTCGTCATGCACGAGTCCACAGCAGACTCAGATTCGCAAATCCTGACTCACTGTGCAACACACAGCAGAGCAGACTCGTGCGGACTTGGAGCCGTATATAGCAGCAGATCCAGAGATCCAGCAGACTCGTGCATGAGGACGAATCGCAAAATAACCCTTTTTTTTGTGATCAACATTTTTTATTAAAGCAAAATACACTGTGTAGCGGATAGTTTAATAGATAGATAGATAGTACTTTATTGATCCCAAATTGGGAAATTGTTGTTACAGCAGCATAAAAGGCATTTTACAATAAAACAAAACTACAAAATATACAAGAATAGAAAGAAAAATAAAATAAAATATAAAATATAAAATATACATGTCGAAATAGAAAATATACATGCAGATATTATATATATATATACAAATATATATATATATTCAAAATATATGGAATAATAATATGCTCGTGAAATGCATCAACTTTTCGGTTTCACCGATAGGATTTCTACGGTCTTGGTGATGCTGACTCATATGACTCAAATGACTCGTATGATCCGGATCTCTTCAATGACTGACTCAGAAGACCCTGAGTCCGTAAAAGGATCCGGATTTGCCATCTCTACAAGAGACTTAAGGACAGAGAGAGAAGGGGCGTGACTCCAACGGTCTTATACCCCAGGTAGTGACATCACAATCATGTGCTACAGCGCTATCCAATGAACACAGTAGTAGTCGCAGCTACTTACATAAACAATATGGTACACAGTATTACATGGAGTCATACAATATACATGTCTCTGTATGTTATACCTCAACACTCCCACTTATGAATTATGTGCTTACTGTATACCTGTTCATATTTAATTAACAAAGCAAAAACATGGTACAAATGATTTAAATGTGGGCTTCTTCAACACATTTTACACACTCAAATGTGGACTTTTTCTACACATTTTACACACCAAACATGGTCCCTTCAAATTTCCTCAGCTTCAGTTTGGATACAGGCTTGGTCATCACATCTGCAACCATTAATGCAATTAATGTAGGACAATAAACCAGTGACATCTTTCCCTGCCTTATGGTGGACCTTATGAAGTGGTACTTAATATCCATGTGTTTACACCTTTGTCTACACACAGGATTTTTAGCAAGGGCTATTGTCCCCTGATTGTCCTCGTTTACGACTGTTTTCTTATACACGTATGTGTCTATCCCTTCCAGTAGCTGCTCCAAGTAAATACACTCCTGTATAGTTAGAGCTAGAGCCATATACTCAGCTTCACATGTGGAAAGCGCTACTGTAGGCTGTTTCTTGGTTTTCCAAGAGACTAGTGAGCTGTCCTTACTCATGCTCACACAATACCCTGTCATACTGCGTCTATCGGTCTTGTCTGCAGCCCAATCACTATAAGCATGTAGGCCTAGTTTCTCGCTGCTCTTTCTGAAACAAAGCTGTTTGTCTGCAGTACCCCTGAGATAACGCAAAACGTGTTTTACTATAACCCAATGTTCATCTGTCGGTTCAGCAAAATATTGTGATAACTTGCTTACCACGAAACATAGGTCTGGACGTGTACAGGTAGTCAAATAAATAAGGCTGCCAACAGCCTCTCTGTATTTCTTCACATCCACCATTTTAGGTGCATCTTCAGTGTAGTCTAACTTTTGGTCACAAGGTGTCTCCCTTACCCTACACTCCTGCATGTCAAAACGTTCCAATATCTTTTCCACATACCTCTTTTGTGACACTTTCACACAGCCGTCAGACTGACTGAAATCCATGCCCAGAAAATGATTTAATCTCCCCAAATCCTTCATTTTAAATTGTGTGGAAAGCATGTTCTTCACTTTCTCTAAAATCTTGGTGTTGCTGGCTGCGATGATAAGATCATCGACCCAGATAGCAATTACTACCTTTCCCTCTTTAGACTCCTTGGAGTACACGCAGTGGTCTGCCGGGTTCTGAGTGAAATTGTCATCTGTTAAGCATTCATGCAACATCGTATTCCAATTTCGCCCTGACTGCTTCAGGCCGTAAATTGACTTCTCTAGCTTATACACTAGCTTTCCTCCCTCCTTTACATAACCCTCAGGTTGTTCCATGTAAATGTCGTGATCGATGGGTGCATGCAGGTAGGCTGTCTTTACATCCATCTGGTGTAAAATCAAATCCTCTTGGGCTGCCTTCTGCATTAATACACGTACACTTGTCAGGTTGGCTGTTGGTGAGAACGTCTCCCCGTAATCTATCCCCGCCCTCTGACTGTATCCTTTCGCTACGAACCTAGCTTTGTACTTGTCGTGTCCGTCAACGTCTCCCTTAACTGAATAGACCCATTTACCTCTCACTGTTTTCCTGCCCTCTGGCAATTTTGTCAGGGTAAAAGTCTTATTGTCTTCTAGGGACTTAATTTCCTCATCCATCGCTTTTCCCCAGTTTTCTGACTCAGTCGATGTCATGGCCTCTTTAAAGGTCAGAGGTACACCGCAAACTGCTCTGTAACAAAAATCTACACTAGTGAGTGTTTTATCATCTTCATCACTATCTTCCTGAGTATAATCTCTCAAGTACTCTGGGGGTCTGCGCTCCCTACTGGGATATATCCCACTGTCTGAGGCATGTGACGCCACCCTAGGGTGTTGTTCGCCATCATCCTCTGGTGCTGGCTGTGGACCGTTAGTCTGTACATCTGTGCTCAGTACACTAGGCTGTGGGGCCTTTACTCCCTCTTCACAGTCTTCCTCCGAATCCTGTTCTAGCCTCTGTGTCTGAGTCTCGCTGTCACAAGTTGTGCTGGTGACAAACTTTACTACTCTGTGCTTCTGCACCTTCTCTTTGTCGGGGTAGTAAACTAGATAGGCGGGGCTTCCCTTGTCATGCCCTACAAAACGTCCTTTCTCACACCTAGTATCTAATCTTCCCCTGTCCTGCTGGTACGCATAACACACTGCTCCAAACTTATGCATCCTAGCTAAGTTATACTTTTTCCCTGTCAGTGCTGAATATGGCGTAGTGCCTGTGTGCTTATTAAAACACCGGTTTCTGGTATGGGCTGCTTTCTGAATGGCATAGTGCCAAAGGTTTTTAGGCAGATCACTGTCAATAAGCATACACCTGGCCATTTCAAAAAGAGTGTGCCCTTCTCTTTCAGCTGTCCCGTTCTGATGTGGGGAATAAGGACAAGACGTCTCATGTCTGATCTTGTTCTTTCTCAATAGTGTCTGAAACTCCTTACTAGTAAACTCAGTCCCGTTATCTGATCTAATGTATTTCACAGTCCCATAGGGAGCTACATCTGCCAGATACTTCTCAGTGGCTTGAACTGCGTCACTCTTCGCTTTCAGGAAATAAACAAACACTGCCCCTGTACACACATCTGTAAATGAGTGCATATACTTGAAGCCATTTATGGACTCGTTGTTAACTGGACCAGCTAGATCAGTGTTCACCAACTCAAGTGGTGTGTTTGCTTTATCGGTCGGATCTCTGTTTCTCGTTTGGGTAAACTTTCCCTCTATGCATACTGTACAATCTTTATCAGGCTTACGCTTTGTAGCCTTTATGCATACCTACAGTTACATCCTGCAGCTTTAAAACATCCTCATAATTACAGTGACCCATAATCTCATGCCACGTTTGGATATCATAGCTGACATGACACTTATCTTCAACATCACACTCTGTTTGCAAATAGTACATTTTCTTACATACATAAATGTCAAACCTGGTACCATCCGGTAACATCAGAACATCTTTACCTTCGTCGAAGAACACCTTGGCGCCGTTAGCTGTAGCAGACTTCACGGAAAAGAGTTCTTGGGGATACGATGGGATGTATAGTGCGTTCTTCAGAGTCACTTTACACCGTCGTCCCTCGCTGTCTATCAGACACATCTCTGCTTCTCCTCTGCCTTGCGCCACCCCGAAGGTACGCCTCCCGTCTGCCAATTCCATGCTGTGTCTCTCCGGCTTGAAGGTGCTGTCAAAAATCTTGAATTTGTTCTTATCGTTGATGATGTGGGACGACGCTCCCGTGTCCACGATCAATCCTTTTCTGTGGGTCTGTAGTTGTGGTCTTTGTAGGCTGGTCTCTTCAGCTCGCACTTTGAGGGTGTAGTCATCTCCTCCCGCAGCATCTCCGGTACCACCTGGCATGCTCGCGCACCGAGCGGCATCACCGCGGTCCTTCTTTGTGCACGCTTTGTCTGTGTGCCCTTTGCTTTTACAAAAGCTACACCAGACTTTCTTTCTGCAGTCATCTTTTCGATGGCCTTTCTCTCCGCATCGCCAACATGCGCCGACGCGTTCTCCGTCGCCATCGGGGATGAATCGTTTGGCGGGCTTTCTCTTTATCGCTGCTTGGACCCTCAGCACCCTCTCGCTCGTCTCGTCTGAGGCTGGGGCTGAATCTTCTGAGGCCTCGAAGTTCCTCAACTTCGCCTTGAACTGTCCCAACGTTACTTCAATGTCACCGTGTGTCACCATCAGTGTGAACGGCTTGTCTTTTCGGGTAATCCCCGCATAACCATCGCCATCATTAGCCCCTCACTCGGTGCTTCTCCCGCGCTCCTGAGTGCCGTAATGATCTGCTCAGCTCGGATAATGTACTCTGTCACCGTCTCATTATCAGCTTTCTTCAGCGCAGTCATGGTTATATACAAGGTGACGATCCTGGGTCTGCCTTTTCCAATATAGTGCTCCCGTAATACTCTGAGACTTTCTCGGCCCTTGTCCTTCGTGTCTCTGAATATCAGGCCTAAACTGGTATTGTCGAGTAGCGGCGCTAACTCACAATAGGCGTCAGCATTGAGCTTGTCGTCTTGAGCCCTCAGTGCCGCGGTCAGCTCTCCAGCGGGTGCTCGAAGGATGGTCTCCTTCAATCCCACTCCGTGCATGCAACACAGCATCCTCTCTTCCCAAAGCTCATACTCTTCTGCTTTCCCGTCGAAAGTGGGCCACTTGCTCTTCCTTGTGGTTCTATTCGTCATGGCTTTTGCGTTTGTAGCTTCAGTAGCTTAGCTTAGGTCCTTGTTAGCGTAGCTTTAGCTTCCCTCGGTTCTCCCGATGCTAAACTAGCTTAACACGTGGCTAAATAGCTACTCCTATGCTAACTGTGCTAACAGGCAATCTTCTCGCCTCGTTATCGCACGTGCGCTTCGAACTGTAGAATAATTCATCGTATCTGGGCCCATACCCTGTTAGCAGATTTAGACTTATACCTTTTGTCTCTCTGCAGCAGAAAGGTGACTATTCTCAGCAGTTCAAGTTTAGCCATTCATCACGGCGTTATTTATTAGATGCACACGGGTCAAGAGACTTAAGGACAGAGAGAGAAGGGGCGTGACTCCAACGGTCTTATACCCCAGGTAGTGACATCACAATCATGTGCTACAGCGCTATCCAATGAACACAGTAGTAGTCGCAGCTATGTTATACCTCAACAAACACCACATGTAATTTCACCTTCAATTCACGGTTTCAAAACGTAACATTAGCCACATGCTAATGCTAACCGGAAATGAAGAATTTTCAGAATAGAGTGGCGAAGTCCCTCCCCTTCCGGTTGAGCCCCATGGGACCTTATTTCGGAAAAGTTATGCATTGAAGTCAATGGAGAGAGAAAGATTATCTTTCGATCCCGTTTGAATTGTGCCACGAATTACACATATGATGTTTGTCAATTTAAAAGATAATTTTGCAAGTCAAAAAAAAAAAAATGTGCCGTAAAACTGTGAAGTAACACATTTGTTTGTGTGAAACGCTAAATGAACTACATCTCTGGTCAACCACACACGTCACCAAGATGGCCGTCACTACTGTCTTGTCAACAAACGATTGACTATCACCACAATGAAACACGTCCTGAAGAATGTCATGCAAAGCTGCCTGCCTGCCTTCCTTTGATTCTCTCTGAACTGCCTGGTCGTTTTAATGTTTAATGTCAACCATTTGTGCAGATAGCATGAAGTAGAAAAGATCGCCGATGCTAACGTTAGCGTTAGCATTTCTCCCCCGGAATTAAATGGTGTATTATAGAATGATCACACCGGTGACAGTACTATTCAAAGGGTTCACGAAATATGACTACTACTCTTACTGTTTAACATTTTGGGTTACTTAATGTTACTTCATGTTAAGGCTAATAAAAATGACAAGGCTGTAATGCTAACTAACGTGCTAGCTACTAGCTAGGTAGCTAACTTGATCAAGCCACTCCTGGTCGTTTCATCAGACGGGAAGCAAAAGAACGAGCAAGACCCATTGCTGGTATAATAACAACCTGGTACTAAGCACACAGGCATCTTGTTAAAGTTATCTTATCTTAGCCAGCGCCATATAGATAGATTATATCTATATTGCGCTGATCTTAGGTATCTGAATGGTGGAGGTAAACAATTGTGACATCACTTACGCGACTCTGGGATTTGTAGTCTTTCTAGTTACGTATTTTTCATAGTCTTATATTTCAACAGTTTTACGACAAACTGTGACTTTTTTGACATGGAAATGATTTTTTAAGTTTGACAAACATCATATGTGTAATTCATGGCACAATTCAAACGGGATCGAAAGATAAGTTTTCTCTCCCCATTGACTTCAATGCATAATTTTTCCGAAATAAGGTCCCATACCCCGGAAGTAAGTGGGAGGGACTTCGCCACTCTATAGAAGTTTGAAGTTAAAAGTGTGTGTGAACTTCCGGTTTTTCAGAATAAAACAGCTTTAATTATAAGAATATATTTAATCTAAATTACGTCATATAAACATTGATTTTAATTTCTTACACAGGACATCAAGTCCACAGTTTCCCTAACAGGAAAAGGACCGGAGCTAGCTTTCGTTCCTGGGTGCGTTGTGCGAGGTGCATCCACTCTCTCTCTCCCCCATTCGTTCCTGTCTCTCTCCCCCCCTTCGCTCCTCTCTCTCTCCCCTCCGGTACACAGCACCGTAAGACGTAGTGTGGAGTTGCATTAGGTAACGCGAGATACGGCAGATACTTGCGCATTAGTTTCTGTTATGGATCAGTATCAACAGTCCTGCCAGTAACGTTACTATATTATCAATACTACTTTAGTTATAGCCTGATATATGATAGCTAACTTTACAATGTTGTGATGTGACCGACGTTAGCTAACATGAACTGTAGCTAACGCCGGTCACTCACCAAGACAGCTGCCCTGTTCTCCACTGATTCTCCTCACACCACAGCTCAATTTCTCTCCGATGGCCGTTATTTCTTTTAATCCTTGGCTGCTCCTGGTCTCTTGGCCGCCTATAGCAGGCTCATAATTATAAGGTTGTGGTCTGTCATATGCATACGAATATACATTTTCAACCTCTTCTGTGTCAAAACTAGCATTGTGATCCATGTTTATTAATACGTTAAGGCCCTGACACACCAAGCAGTCACCAGAGAACTCGCCGACGCCGACTGTTGCGTCGCCGTGTTCTCCTGCGTCTTGGCCATGTGTCGCACTGGAACACACCGCAAAGACTTCAGCCGAGCACGTACGAACTGCGCATGCGTGAGTGGCAATAACTCTCCTTACCAGCAGGCGGCGGTAGTGTGTATTCGTCATTCAAAAGAGGCAACAACCTGAAGACAGAGAAGAAGAACAGACTGCGTGATCTAAACAAACAACAAATAGCGTGTGCGTTCCATTTTCACTCTCGTCCATCGAAAACATGTTTTGTGCGGTACTGGAGCTATCAGCCATTGGAGTGTTGCTTGTGGAAGACATTCTCAAGCAACCGTTTCGCTTCTCATGCACTGATTCGCTAGCTGAACAGCCAATCAGAGTAATTTCTTTGTCCGACTGCCTGTGGCCGACGCACGGCCGATTCAACATGTTGAATCTGTCGTGCGTCGGCCATGAAAGGCCAAATAAGGCGTGTCACGGCCGACGGTGCGGGACACACCAAATTGAGTTTGGGCGACAGGGCACGCTTCGTCGTCCGACTAACGAAAACGGCCGATTCCGGCCTGGTGTGTCAGGGCTTTTAGACCGGCCGCTCTCCCTCATGTGACGTCACACGCGGGTGGTCTTTTTTTATGCGGAAGTAAAAATGTCTTACAAAAACGACGCCAGATGTCACTGTAGTGTATATTTATCTATATTTTTTTGAAAATCTAGTGTATGGGGCATTCTACCGAATTAGTACAAAGTGCAGTCCCACGACAAGAAAAACTATTTAACAAAACAATTAAGTATTCAGACATAGATATTTACTAAGAATATGTTATGGTCTATTTAAACACAAGGCATTAAATTAGATAGTGATAAGCTTTATATATACAAAAACATCATTTATAGGGTACTTTCTATTGGGAAGTAGCTGTCCCCAACCCTGACATCTACATTTCAATTTCTGTAAATAACACTTAAAACATTTTTTTAAATGTTGTTCAATGGTGTATTTAGAAGATATTTATGATTACGTTCAAACAGAAGTTGGAATATTTAGATTTATTGTGGGTATCATTTTTTTATAAAAAAACTATACTCAAAAAACCATGTCCCCAGTTTTCATGTCACTACCGAAACACAAGGGGTTTTAGTCCAATGGCTGAGCCTGGTTTTTAGCCACACCCCTGCATTTTTGACTAGGCAGTGACACTGCATCCCTGTCCCTCATGGCTGAATGGCAAGTAGCTATATCCCATACTTTTGATATAAATCTGTTCCAAAATCTGAAAATCGGCATGTAACCTTAAGAATTGTCACTACCGAACACATATTATCTTCAATTAAATAAACTTATTCTGGGTTTTATGCAAAGTATTAGGTTTGTATGTGTGTAAACCTCTTCAAAGACGTGTATGCTAGCCATGTACTTGCTAGCATTCTTTAGTTATGCTCAAACTTAGCCAGAATCGTCACTACCGAAACAGTCACTACCGAAACATATCGTTATGTTTCGGTAATTGACATGTTCGTTTCGGTAGTGACAAAATGGAATGGTAAGCAGGTAAATCCCACCATTTTGAAATAAATGTGTTTTAAAGTCTGAAAATCAGTGTGTTACTTTAAAGGTCTCTTATTATACTATTGTTAGGCATATATTATAGGTCTCAGATATATAAAAAAACATGTCTATGAAGTGTTTTGCTAAAAATACCAAACAGATCACCCATTCTAGCCTCATTCCCCTCTATTTCAGCCTGTTACTAAAGTGCTGATTCTGGGTCAGTAGCTTCAAACTTCAACATAAGGCATGTTATATCTCTCACAGGCTCCGCCCTCTACTGGACTCTATGGGTACTACCTTATCATGCAAGCATTCACCTACTGAGATTTCTATAGACGTAGCCGGCCCCGGGGCGGGCCTACCTGAATGCGTGCGCATCTCACTTCCCTATAAAAGGAGGCCTCGCCTCCTGACCACCATCCTTTACTCTTCAGCGAGCGGAGGTGATAGCCTAGCACTGAGTCCGAGACGTATTATTTGAGAGAAAGGAAGAAAGTAAACGAGTAATTTTTGAAATCATGCCCTGGATTAAATAGCGGGCGTTGATCCCCACCACCTCTGCTTCGAGTGTGCCAGGATATGGCCGAGGCGGTGCAATTCACGTTCACCATTCCTTCCGGGTCCGGCGTCCATGGAAGTCCACCGCCCAGGGCTGTACTCTCCCTGGATGATGATCATGGCGGCGGGTGTGTGGGCTACTCGCTCATTGCTAGAGATGCCCCCGCCTCACAAGGTCAGAGCGATTATTGGGCCGCAAGGCCGAATAAGTAGCTTGGTCCACGGGCCTTGCCCCAGGCCTCGGTGGCTTCACATGATATAGGGGCGACCCTACTTCATCACAGGCCGCCGCCGCTGCCTGCCGTGTGATGTCTCTGGGATATCACGCCGCATGGCACTTTCCAAAGAGGACCGTGTTGATCTCCTGGGAGCCCCCGTGTTTACGGAAGGGCTCTTTGGATCGATCTCCTTGCTCACGGGATAAGGAGTAATCGCAGTGTGGCTGCTTCTTGCCCATCCCCAGAGGAAGAAACACTGTCATACACTCCCCGCCTCTGCTGTAAACCCCAGTATAGGGAGCCAGCAGGTGGGTATGTGCATGTGAGTGGGATAAACCGAGTGCTGTCAAAGCACTGTGCGGGTTCAAGAGACGCCAATGCCGGCGTGCTGTTGTCAGAAAACACACCTTGCCTGGTATAATAGCTCCGATTAATGCATTTCACCGGTGAATGGGAAATACAGCGTTAATACGTGGGCGCGCGGCCCTCGTAAGAGTGGCCGCGGTGCGTTCAGGAACCTCCGCAGGAGAACGGTGGTTTACGTTTGTAAACTCTAGTTCTGGAGTGGTGTGTGTGTGTGGGAAAATGCATTCAGTAAACACGGTTGCATTTATCCCAGAGTAAGAGTCATCTCTCTCCACAATTCCACTTTTCCCCATAATGTCCGTTTCAAAGAGAGGGCATTGTGACGGCGCGCGAGGCCCCCCTCCCCTGAGGGCGGGCCGCGGTGCGTTCAAAGAACACAGTGGAGAGAATAGTCACCGCTGCAGACGAGAGAGCGCAGCGCGACGGTGAGACGAAGGGAGAGGTGCCGGCACGGAGATCACATGCCCGCGGTGCCCTCCACCTCTTCGGCCCACCCCGTGGAACCGGCGTGTCGGCACTCACGGGGACGGGCTGCCCAGCCCCGGCAGGCTCCGCAGCAGCAGAGAGCGGCCGGGTGGTGTGCTCCGTCTTTACGGAGCTGTCTGGCGGAGAGGGCGAATCCCGCCTCCTCCCTGTACAATGCACAGATCACTACGTTTTCTAAATAAAAATGAGGTTGATCTGTATCCAAATCTAGGTGTCTTTTGTTTTCACAAATGCTACACTTACACACAATGTTAACCGTACAAATTCCCCATTCGCTGCCCCAGCTGTAGCTCCTGTAAAGGAGGTGACTAGTGGGCATGCGCAGATGAGAGGGATGAACCGCAGGGAGTGCTATCTAAAGGAAAGCGCTATGCGGTTACAGGGACATTATGGCCGGCGTATTGCTGTCAGAGAACACACTACGCCTAGAGCAAAGACTCCAGTTAATGCAGTTTACCGTAGTGGTAAAGGCTGCATTATGGCGGAGCCCGCACTCACACAAGAGCGCGTGGCGGTGCGTTCAGGGACCTTAGTAAAAACACACTATGCCTATAAAAACTCCGATTAATACTGTTTACCGTAGTGGTGAGAACAGCATTATGGTGGAGCGCGCGCAAGAGCGTGAGGCGGTGCGTTCAGGTACCTCAGTAAATAATCGGCCCTTTCTGTGTCGACCCTCCATGGGCAAATCTTCCATTCATGGGGAGTTTTGCGGCGGAACGGGTCACCAGAGAGTATCACAGCTTCATAGCTGCGGCCCCACAGCTGAGGGCTTGTCCATAAACACAATGTTATGGGGAATGGAAACTCAGCTGTGTACTAATAGGGTGAATGGACAGGTCGCTGAAACGGGGCTATTCACTCCAGTTTTGCAGCGTCCCACCTCCTTTTATGGGCATGCGAGAGGTAAATCTGTCCTCCCAGGAGGAGATGAGTTTCCTCTCATAAGAGATTCGGGCTCTGGTGCAGAAGCAGGCTGTGTCTGTTGTGCACCCTCAGCACAGAGAAAATGGTCTTTATTCCATGTACTTCCTGGTTTCAGGAAGACAGGGAAATTCAGACCTATGCTAGATCTCCGCGGCCTGAATCGCCACTTTTCCTGCAGGAATTTCCGCATGGTAACTATGAAACAGTTACTGGGCTTGTGCAGCCAGGCGATTGGTTCACCACCATCGACCTGAAAGACGCGTACTTTCATGTAAAAATTGCTCCAGAGCACAGAAAGTATCTGCGTTTTGCCTTCCAGGGGATAGCCTACGAGTACAACAGGCTGCCGTTCGGCTATTCCCTATCCCCACGCACATTCAGCAAATGTGTGGCCACAGCGCTTTAACCGCTGCGCGCCCACGGCATGAGAGTTTTTCTTTTACCTAGACGACCTCATAGTCATGGCTGGGTCCCGGGAACAGGCAATGTTTTGCACAGCACGATTGATCACACACCTAACCAAATTAGGCTTTGCGATCAATTGGAAAAAGAGCACCCCCATACCTCAGGCGTTGTATTTGGGAGTGGTGCTCGATGCAGACGCGCTACGCGCCACCCTGTCAGAGAGCAGACGTGCGTCCCTTCTCCGGGCGGTGCACAGGCTGCGACAGGGGGCGACAGTGACAGCTTTAACTGTCATGCAGACTCTGGGTCTCATGGCGGCTGCTCACATTGTGGTCCCACTGGGGTTACTGCATATGCGCCGCCTGCAGAGGTGGTTCTCCAGCCTGCGTTTGGATCCCAAGAGGCACAAACGGCGGCTGGTGACCATCCCCCCCCTCAGTGGAGGGCAACCTCCGGTTTTGGGGGTCCCCGGATCACCTCCGGAGGGGGTCTCCACTGGGACGGGTGACCTCCTACATCACAGTGTTCACGGACATCCAGAACAGGATGGGGAGGGACCTGCCTGAAGAGGGCTATAGGTGGGCGCTGGGCTCTACGGAGTCTCAACACAGCAACCTCCTAGAGCTACGGGCGGTAGTGTTAGTTCTCCGGCATTTCATGCCCCTAATTCAAGGGAGACATGTAATGGTCAGGAGCAACAACAGCACCACAGTGGCTTATATCAACAGGCAGGGCGGAGTCCGCTCCGCCCCCTTGTTGGCCACAGCGGAGAGGCTGTGGTTATGGGCTTCAGAGGTGGTGTTATCTCTGAGAGCCCTCCATATCCCGGGACTGGAGAACAGGGGGGACGACCTCATGGCGAGGGGCGGCCCCCTGCCAGGCGAATGGACGCTTCACCCGGAGGTGGTGAAGCAGATCTGGGCCCAGTTTGGGAGAGCGGAAGTGGACCTGTTCGCCAGCCGGCACAACAGCCACTGTGCCCTGTGGTTCTCCATGGCCCTGAGCGACGACCCGCCCTTTGGGGGTGGACGCGTTTGCACACGAGCCATGGCCAAGGAAGCTGCTTTACGCCTTTCCACCGCTGCGTCTCATTCTCCCTCTCCTGGGGAGAGTGAGGCGAGAACATCTGGCAGTCATTCTGGTGGCACCGGATCGCGTCGGGGCTCCGTGGTACTCAGAAAGGACACAGATGAAGGTGGGCCAGCCCTGGGCGATCCCCCAGTTCTGGGGGGCGATGTCTCAAGAGGCAGGTGCAATCGGGGCGTTACCCACTCTGGGCCGTCCTCTTCAGGCTTGGCTCCTGAGAGGGACAGGCTGAGACAGGGTGGATTGTCTGACAGCGTTATTCAGTCTATCCAGGCAGCTAGAGCAGAATCCACCACAGCCTGTTACAGGCCAAAGTGGCTGAGATTCCAGCATTGGTGTGAGTAGCGGGGAATAGAGCCCCTATCTTGTGAGTTGGGCTCTATTTTATCCTTCTTACAGTTACTGGTGGACAGAGGGCTTGCTCATTCCACAGTGAAGGTGTATGCAGCAGCCATCTCGTCCTGTCATGAGGGATTCAACGGCAGGTCAGCCTTCTCTCATCCACTGATGTTGCGGTTGTTACAGGGGGTCAGGAGGCTGCGTCCTGTAGTGCACGCCTCCGCCCCGCAGTGGGACCTGCCGCTGGTGCTCGAGGCTCTGGTCACGGAGCCTTTTGAGCCTCTTGAGCTCTCCTCCCTGAAAGCACAGTCGTGGAAGACAGCGTTGCTACTTGCCTTAACGTCAGCCAAAAGAGTGTCCGTGTTAACCGCTCTGTCGGTGCACCCGAGCTGTTTACTGATTCGGGGTGACCAGAGTGGGGCGACACTCAGACCGAACCCCTCCTTTGTGCCCAAAAGCCTAAGGAGTGCGTTCAGGTTGAGGGCTATTCAGTTGGGGGGTTTTAGTCTTCCACCCCATGGTGGGGCCAGGGAAGCTAAATTACACCTCCTCTGCCCGGTGCGCGCGTTAGCATATTATGTAGAGCACACAGCTACCCTGAGACGCATTGAACAGCTGTTTGTGTGCTTCGGGGGCGGGGTGACTGGAAAAGCTCTGTCCAAGAAACGCCTGGCAGGCTGGTTTTGCGAAGCCATTGCACACGCCTACAAGCAGGCAGGGAGAGCCTGTCCCATGGGGGTCCGTGCGCACTCCACACGAGCTGTGGCTGCATCAACAGCCTTATTCAGCGGTGTGAGTGTGGAGGATATATGCACGGCGGCGTCTTGGTCAACGCCAGGCCCCTTCATAACGTTTTATCTCTTGGATATGTCTGGCTCTTTCTCAACGTCTGTGCTTGCTGGGGCAACACAGGACTGGTGAGGAGGGGGGGGGCTGTGGGTCAGTGGGCATCTGACCCCCTCCCCGGGCGTAAATGCGCTTACATTTCTTCGGACCCCTGGAGGGTCGCAGGGTGATGTAATGCGCTCTGGGCCCTTACAGGGCTGAAGGGCTCCCCTCGCCTGCCTGGAGGCAGGAGGGGGAGAGCCCTCCATACTATAGTCCCTACACACTCTGCACAGGGTCAGTGGCTGAGTGGGGGGACATAGGGGGCACTTGCGTTCTCCCCGTGCTCTTTAGGGACTCAGGAGGGAGAGTGCATAGTGAACCCATACAGGGCTGCGGACTTTCCCTGTCTGCCTAGGGGCAGACGCACGGGAGTCCTCAGCACTATTTTTGAGCACACTTTTTTGCGAGGCAAGCGCGTCAGGGTGTGCTCTATCGGCCGCAGCCCGGACTTCTCCACGGTTACAACCGAGGGAGAGGTGAGTGAGGCGCAGTGGCTGCTAAAGCCGGTCAGGGACAGTGAGGTGGAACGGTGTGATGGACGACAGTGCGTGCATACATCGGGGCTCCGCCCACTGTACCCATAGAGTCCAGTAGAGGGCGGAGCCTGTGAGAGATATAACGTCGGGTTACGTATTGTAACCCTTGTTATATAAACACAGGCGGAGCCCTCTACCTTGGGGGCACTGTCTGTCCATACCGCTCGCTGAAGAGTGGTGTAGGATGGTGGTCAGGAGGCGAGGCCTCCTTTTATAGGGAAGTGAGATGCGCACGCATTCAGGTAGGCCCGCCCCGGGGCCGGCTACGTCTATAGAAATCTCAGTAGGTGAATGCTTACATGATAAGGTAGTACCCATAGAGTCCAGTAGAGGGCTCCGCCTGTGTTTATATAACAAGGGTTACAATACGTAACCCGACGTTATGAGTTCAGATTAAGCAATAAGGTTGAGGGAATATGATACAACCTTGAGAACAAAATACTGTGGCCTCAGAGTGTCTCTCTGCAGCCTCAGAGTGTCTCTCTGCAGCCTCAGAGTGTCTCTCTGCAGCCTCAGGATGTCTCTCTGCAGCCTCAGGATGTCTCTCTGCAGCCTCAAGATGTCTCTCTGCAGCCTCAGAGTGTCTCTCTGCAGCCTCAGGATGTCTCTCTGCAGCCTCAGGATGTCTCTCTGCAGCCTCAGAGTGTCTCTCTGCAGCCTCAAGATGTCTCTCTGCAGCCTCAGGATGTCTCTCTGCGGCCTCAAGATGTCTCTCTGCAGCCTCAGAGTGTCTCTCTGCAGCCTCAAGATGTCTCTCTGCAGCCTCAGAGTGTCTCTCTGCAGCCTCAGGATGTCTCTCTGCAGCCTCAAGATGTCTCTCTGCAGCCTCAGGTTGTCTCTCTGCAGCCTCAAATGTCTCTCTGCAGCCTCAGATGTCTCTCTGCAGCCTCAGGTGTCTCTCTGCAGCCTCAGAGTGTCTCTCTGCAGCCTCAGATGTCTCTCTGCAGCCTCAGGATGTCTCTCTGCAGCCTCAAGGTCTCTCTGCAGCCTCAGAGTGTCTCTCTGCAGCCTCAGGATGTCTCTCTGCAGCCTCAGATGTCTCTCTCTGCAGCCTCAAGATGTCTCTCTGCAGCCTCAGAGTGTCCTCTCTGCAGCCTCAGGATGTCTCTCTGCAGCCTCAGGGTGTCTCTCCTGCAGCCTCAGGATTCTCTCTGCAGCCTCAAGATGTCTCTCTGCAGCCTCAGAGTGTCTCTCTGCAGCCTCAGGATGTCTCTCTGCAGCCTCAGGATGTCTCTCTGCAGCCTCAAGATGTCTCTCTGCAGCCTCAGAGTGTCTCTCTGCAGCCTCAAGATGTCTCTCTGCAGCCTCAGAGTGTCTCTCTGCAGCCTCAAGATGTCTCTCTGCAGCCTCAGGATGTCTCTCTGCAGCCTCAGGATGTCTCTCTGCAGCCTCAGGATGTCTCTCTGCAGCCTCAGGGTGTCTCTCTGCAGCCTCAGAGTGTCTCTGCAGCCTCAGGATGTCTCTCTGCAGCCTCAGGATGTCTCTCTGCAGCCTCAGATTGTCTCTCTGCATGCCTCAAGATGTCTCTCTGCAGCCTCAGGATGTCTCTCTGCAGCCTCAGGATGTCTCTCTGCAGCCTCAGGATGTCTCTCTGCAGCCTCAGGATGTCTCTCTGCAGCCTCAGAGTGTCTCTCTGCAGCCTCAGAGTGTCTCTCTGCAGCCTCAAGATGTCTCTCTGCAGCCTCAGGATGTCTCTCTGCAGCCTCAGAGTGTCTCTCTGCAGCCTCAGGGATGTCTTCTGCAGCCTCCAGGAGTGTCTCTCTGCAGCCTCAGAGTGTCTCTCTGCAGCCTCAGAGTGTCTCTGCAGCCTCAAGATGTCTCTGCAGCCTCAGAGTGTCTCTCTGCAGCCTCAGATGTCTCTTGCAGCCAGATGTCTCTCTGCAGCCTCAGGTGTTCTCTCTGCAGCCTCAGAGTGTCTCTCTGCAGCCTCAGGATGTCTCTCTGCAGCCTCAGGATGTCTCTCTGCAGCCTCAGAGTGTCTCTCTGCAGCCTCAGGATGTCTCTCTGCAGCCTCAGGATGTCTCTCTGCAGCCTCAGGATGTCTCTCTGCAGCCTCAGAGTGTCTCTCTGCAGCCTCAAGATGTCTCTCTGCAGCCTCAAGATGTCTCTCTGCAGCCTCAAGATGTCTCTCTGCAGCCTCAAGATGTCTCTCTGCAGCCTCAGAGTGTCTCTCTGCAGCCTCAAGATGTCTCTCTGCAGCCTCAGGATGTCTCTCTGCAGCCTCAGGATGTCTCTCTGCAGCCTCAGAGTGTCTCTCTGCAGCCTCAAGATGTCTCTCTGCAGCCTCAGGATGTCTCTCTGCAGCCTCAGAGTGTCTCTCTGCAGCTTCAGGATGTCTCTCTGCAGCTTCAGGATGTCTCTCTGCAGCCTCGTTCTGCTGTCTGAAGCTCCTCAGCTGTCTGAGCTGCAGACATGTTCCCTCCAACAGCTTCTAAAACTGTCCTCTATAATCCTGAGTCACCTGAACGTCCCTATATACTGCTACCACCTGACCCTTTGCTATTGGAGAAACTGTAGGAACTACAAATATTGATGCAAACTTAAATGTCTCCTATTATGCTATTTTTAGGCATATATAGGTCTGATATATAAAAATATATTTAAAAAACATGTCTATGGAGTGCAAATGCTTTTTCTCTTGCGGGTTTACCACAAGGTGAGTACCTTTTATATCCTGCTTTTTTTACACATACTCTCTCCAGTACAGGTTAGCTCTGAGTGTTAGCGATGCTTGCTAATGTGAACAAAGACCATATTACGTCCAAAACACGTCGCACATTGTTTCTGATAGCAACGTTTCTGATAGGGCCGTGGGTGTAAAGCCAGCCCACATTTCTGATATTACGTCATATCGGCAGCAAATCTGGATCAGCTCCGTTGTAGCCCGGTCTTTAGACATGTGGGTACGGAAGAAAAGAGAGAGGGTTTTATTTTCTGACACTGCGTGAGTTCCCTGACACACACATATTTATGTATAAAAAACATCAAAAAGTGCATTTTGCATGATAGGAGACCTTTAATATACTAAACAACAAATGATTGGCACGACAATGCTCATTTTGACAAAACTGCTAATATCAGGGGATTATTGATCTATCAAAGTGGAAATAAGAGCTAATTTGTAAGTTACAGGTTTACTAAAATGTTTTCATAGTTTGAAATCATCATATTTGGATAATTTCTTCAGTTGTAATTGAGAAATCTGATTATGAATTTAATTATTTGGGGCTAATATGAATGGTGGTGAGGATTGTCAGGCGGCTCACGAATGCAGGCAAATAAATAAAACCAAAAAAGCAATCTTAAATTATTTTATTGAGATGGTTGCACCAACATAAATATGAACACAAGTCAAAGTGGGAGATCTCTTAAAAGGATAATAGTGAAAAGAAGAACAGGGTTCTGCTTAACATGCTCACAAATCACTGAAACACATGTCACACTCATACTGTACATACTTTATACTGTACATACTGTATACAGTACAGTAAAGGTCCCACTCCACTGACAGAGCAGTGATGCATGTCTCTGCCAGGAGATGGTGCCAGAGTTCCAGGAATGAGGATTATTAGCCGGATCCACATGGTCCCACCTTACCATACACCTTCAAAGGAAGGGGTTTCTAAAAAATAGGGGTCAATCTACATTTCTGCATCATACTGTAGAAGTTCCCCTTATAATAAATGTATCGTAAAATGCGTAGCCAAAATACAGACACTGAGATCCTTGAGGACAAAACATTAAAACCATCACATTAAATATTTGTACACCAGATTAAGCATTGTCTCATGTCTGCTCGATGAGGAAAATACATGTTTTTTCCCTTGTAATGCACACACACAAAAAATGCAGTTGTTGCAAGTTATTGAAATACTCAAGACTGTGGGGAAAAAAAGCCCTATCATAAAAAAAACAACAGTGGCATCATGAATGAAAATCCTGAAAAGAAAATACATGTGGTCTAAATCAAGACTATAATTCCCTTAAAGTGAAAAATAATATTTAAGCTGTATCAGTTATTATCTGAACACAATGTGTGACATAAAGTGTCACATAAACATAAAATGCATTTCCTTACAAAGCAGTTTAGATTTAAGAAATATAACACATGCATATAGATTGAAGAGATGTAAACGGATCAAACCCTCCTGTTGGGTGAATTTAAGACTGGATTTTATGAGGACTGTTTTGTATTGATCCATCAAAGTGGAACACTCAATGTCCATCATACTGCAGGTCATCTTTGTATCAGATCTGTCATTATGTGCCATGCATTAGAGAAAGTGCGGCCTCACCTATCAGTCCATGAGCCCGACTGGAGACATGAGAGTTCCCTGCAGGCATGGAGGAAAGGAGCTTAAACAAAGGTTTGTCACGTTGTCTTAATGCAGAGCCATTACTTTGCTACACTTTAATTAGAACAATGAATGACTCACTCTAAGTGTGATTAAATGTTACCACCTACTTAATACTTTCATTAATTGCATTATCAAGAAATGTGATTTCATGCAAATCATCTAAACCATTTTCTGCCCGTTCCCTGGGAAATCAAGACATCCCTGAGGAGTCGCAGTGCTGATGGGTATTAAAGAGCAGGCCTCATACAGTATATACAGCGCCTGCATCAAACCCTGTTTATTAGAGGAGAGACATTTACTTTATTCAATTACCCTGAAAACAGTGATAATTATTTGATTCATCATATGGTGCTGCAGGCCTGCAGATAACAGGTAAGTAGCATGGATAAACTGATGACCTGTGCATTTTCTATTGATAACACTAATAGGATAAATAACAACACAATAACCAATATTTGTTCAGATTTTGATGCTCTTTCATGACTTTTATAATGAGCAGTGGATGTCATTTTATGTTCTCCTAAATTATTTCATGTGTGAAAGACATTTTTTCCTTCAATTTCAAATCTGCGTTATATCGTTTCTGTATAAATTATTTAATTGCATACTGAAACAGTTATTGTATATAAATACATATGTTATCACATCATTAACTAATCTTTATTTGAGGAAAAAGTTTGTGTGGTGTGACTTTTTAAAATGTTGTTATGCATATTCTCCAATTAGCTAACAGTATAGGCTAAGTAGCAAACCGCTGTTGCACCTGGCTCCAGGTTTCCTTTAAAGGGGCCCTATTTGATGTTCAGGTGTATATCAGTATGTAGTGTCTCTACTTTAAAGAGTCCTCTCCTGCTGATGTTCAGGTGTATATCAGTATGTAGTGTCTCTAATTTAAAGAGTCCTCTCCTGCTGATGTTCAGGTGTATATCAGTATGTAGTGTCTCTACTTTAAAGAGTCCTCTCCTGCTGATGATCAGGTGTATATCAGTATGTAGTGTCTCTACTTTAAAGAGTCCTCTCCTGCTGATGTTCAGGTGTATATCAGTATGTAGTGTCTCTACTTTAAAGAGTCCTCTCCTGCTGATGTTCAGGTGTATATCAGTATGTAGTGTCTCTACTTTAAAGAGTCCTCTCCTGCTGATGTTCAGGTGTATATCAGTATGTAGTGTCTCTACTTTAAAGAGTCCTCTCCTGCTGATGTTCAGGTGTATATCAGTATGTAGTGTCTCTACGTTAAAGAGTCCTCTCCTGCTGATGTTCAGGTGTATATCAGTATGTAGTGTCTCTACTTTAAAGAGTCCTCTCCTGCTGATGTTCAGGTGTATATCAGTATGTAGTGTCTCTACTTTAAAGAGTCCTCTCCTGCTGATGTTCAGGTGTATATCAGTATGTAGTGTCTCTAATTTAAAGAGTCCTCTCCTGCTGATGTTCAGGTGTATATCAGTATGTAGTGTCTTTACTTTAAAGAGTCCTCTCCTGCTGATGTTCAGGTGTATATCAGTATGTAGTGTCTCTACTTTAAAGAGTCCTCTCCTGCTGATGTTCAGGTGTATATCAGTATGTAGTGTCTCTACTTTAAAGAGTCCTCTCCTGCTGATGTTCAGGTGTATATCAGTATGTAGTGTCTCTACTTTAAAGAGTCCTCTCCTGCTGATGTTCAGGTGTATATCAGTATGTAGTGTCTCTACTGTGACATGTCTCCATGCTTTAATCTTCAAAAAGCTCTTTATTTTTATCATACTGCCTGTGCTGCAGCACCTCTTTTCACCCTCTGTCTGAAACCAGAGCCCAGTCTGCTCTGATTGGTTAGCTGGCCGGCTCTGTTGTGATTGATCAACTGCTTAGAGATGTCCCGCCCCTTAGCCTATATATCATGTACAATGTGTTGGAGCGCTGGCCAATAAAAGCGCGAGTGTTACATACTGTAGTGATGTCACTATGAGAGAAACTCCCTCTGGACGGAACACAGGGATTTTAGCCATTTACAAAATCCTATAGAACACACTACAGGAAAACCCCAAAAAGCATCACAGGGCCTCTTTAGTTCTTTTATTTTTATGTATTACATTTCTTTTTAAATATATGTTTTTATTTATTTATTTTCTTATCATCTTTTAATATTTTGTGTAACATGATATGGTGGAGCATTTTTTATTACACAAATAAAGAATCAGATTCATTTTTTATTTGACAAAAATATCCAAATACAAACCCCAAACCAGTATTAGATTTTTAAGACACTGTTAAAAAAAACACAATAAAAAACACATCTTAAATGTTCAGCCAGATTAAAGTAGAGAAAAACACAAAACAGAAACAGCATGACAGAGCAGCAGAGTGTTACAGAGAGGTATATCTATGAGAGAGAATGAGTTTACACGTAGTCAAATCTCTGGTTGGACCTCCCGTCCACGCTGGGAGCCTTGTACGAGGGTCTGGTGTCAGACCTGTAGATCGTGGGGTGAGAGGGCGCTTTGTAGGCCATCCCATCATACCTGAAGAATATCAGAAAAACAAGCAACTTTAAATAAAGACAAACAGGAAGTGGAGCTGCTGCAGTGAATTCTGACATCATCTAACCCGTCCCCATCAGTCTCTATCCCACGTATAGATATTAAAATTGAAATAAATAGGATTAAAAACCTTTTGACAAGGGAAAGTGTGACCAGGAGAAGAATGTATTGACGTGTATTGTTTTGGAAGTGGCCTCGTAAACACTTGCAACTCTGCATTAAATATGCAGAGAAAAAATACACACACCAAATTAGTGCATTTACATTTTGCTGAGTGTCCTTAACTTTGAAAGGAACTAAGATGTTTGTACTGCCCCACAGCACAACAGAACTTATCCAGGGGTGCTTCACATTGTTGTTCAGCTTTGTCAGGAGCCAGGGCTTCCTTTAACAGCAGTGAACATTCAATTTGCGCTAGTTCTGCTTACTGGACACTTCTGTAGGAGCACCCTACCCCGTCCAGAGCACAGAACTTCTGACAAAGTTTCCCCCACTGGTGGTGTTAATCATCAGAAAAGGTCAGAGATGACGGAACGTACCGCTGGGTCGTCTCTGAAGTCATTCCACGGCAGGCCAGACACAGCATGATGCCCCCGATGAAGAGGACAGCCCCCCCGATCCAGCCCACGAACAGAGCGGGGCCAAAAGTGTACCTGAAGAAGACATGGTTAGTAAAACCTGACAAAGCAGCCTGGTTTCACCAAATGCCATAAAAATAACACACTAATTCCAGAAGTCAATTTGCCAGTTTCGCCGCCAGGTGGACAAAGTAAATTTACTGCAATTTAGTCATCCAGAGTGTAGAAAAACTGTGTTACAACAAGACCTGCACTTAGAATGTACATTAAATACAAAAAGTAGTTAATCTGCATGACCGCCCATTTCAGATTGTTTTTTTATAATATTAAACGGACTATTTAAAGGTCCCCTATTATTCTCCTTTTCATCAATATTTTAAAGTTCTCAGATATATACAAAACATGTCTCTGAAGTGTTTGGCTGAAACACCAAACAGATCATTGCAGCATCCCATAATCCCCTCTGTTTCAGCCCTGTTTCAGAAGTGCTGATTCTCTGTCTGTTACTTTAGATGAAAATAAGGAGCCACTCCCCACGCCCCTCTGATGCGGCTTTCACACCAGCGTTTTTCCCTTTCTAGCTCCGAGCTAGAGCTTTTCTGATTCAGCTCCGGTTTCCCTTTTCAGCTCCCGCTCTGTTCACACCACTCAGAGCCGGGATGGTGCTGCCGCTGCTGCGTCATGACGTCACCGTTTACATCGCTGATTTGCTCCCCAACGGCGCCAACTACAACAACAACGGGGGACTGCGTCGGGTCGATGATCGTGTTGCTTTTAATCATACGAAGCCAGATTAAATTACATAACGACTTCTCCAACCTTATACTTTTCTCCAGAGTGCCGTGGTTCATTGTTTATTAATGTGTTTCAGCGGCATTTACCGACCGCTGCAGTGCTGGCTGCTCTTCCACGGGAGTTTATTCTCCCGTTAGCTCCGGGTTAGCTCACACGGCTCTAAAGTATTCACTGTCTGACTGTCACACAAGCAGCTGATACATATCCCCAGTTCCCCTTAAGTGAATGTGTGTCAGTCTGAATTGACGCTGTTTGGCATCACAACGCTGTTATGAAAGTTTCTCTGGTATAACATGGGTGATGTTAGCATAGCAACCGAAGCTAAACTGACTACTTGCTAAGCCGTTTTCTACAGGCACATTTTACCGGCGTATTTTTCATTATGATTCTACTTGTGAATGTCGGACATGACAACCTGTGCAGCCCATGTATTGATTCCATCCGATAGCTGCTATAATAAAAAACAAAACGTCTGCCTGCTCTCCACAATGATCAATAACAGCGAACGGATGGTCAAAGTAAGGTACAAATAAACAGAATCACACGAAGCCTGGTTAGTGTTGCCTGACTTTATAAAGTGTGTTTTTTTTTATAAGTGTGTGGTTGCCTTCTAGTCACTTCGCTCAGCGCTACTGCTTATTGGCAGGCATGACGAGACTCTTCAGTCGACCCATGTTCAGGGGAGGTGGGTTTAGTTTCCTGCTCGCCTCGACGTAAGAGAGACGTAAGCAACGCCGCCTCTTAGCTCCGAAGCTGTTGCTTCTAGACCGACAATTTTTTGGAGCTGGAAGTGAACCGGATTCCGGAGCTAAGAGGCGGCCCCGCTGCGGTGTGAACAGGAAAAACCGGTACTTTTCAGGCTCCAGCTACGAGCCGGCGCTGAAAACGTGTTGGTGTGAAAGGGGCATGAGAGAGATTTGGTTAAAAAGAACACAATGGTGCTCTAGGAGGATAAGGTGTGTGTGTGTGTGTGTGTGGGGGGGGGGGGGTTACCTTGGTTGGTGATTGGCTAATGGTTACACAAGCCAAAAAAACATGCCATCACAAAGTCACCAAAATCTGGTTTTTATATAAATGGATCAGGACAAAAAGAGAGGGGGTCTTTGTTCCTGAGACTTTCAGAATGTCTTTACACAGAGGGGACACATGTTTATGTATAAAATACATGAAAAAGTGGATTTTGCATAATAGGTGACCTTTAAAGTAACCAAAGTTAATAAATAGATATTATTTAAATAAAGTATACCTGTCTCTGACTTGTAGTGGAGTAGAAGTATAGAGTAGCAGAATTGGAAAATACTCATACATTAAAATGGTATTTTAGTACAGCATTTGAATAAATAATATCAGTGTCCACCAATGGTTATCACTTAGATTTGTTTGGCTTTTTTGTAAGTAATTTCACGGTGCAACAATATTAAGTACTTAAGTTAAGTTGCAAGACAAACAGGTTAATTGAACCTAGACCATGATATTTCCCGTAGCTTAGCTAATTAGACATGTTTGAATTCACAATGTAAACCACATCTTTAAAACTGCAACACAGTGTCCGTATGTGGCGCTTCACGATAACTACCTTACTTACGAACGTCACCCAATTTATGCAACAAAAAAGTGGCATGCTAGTTAGAATCCTATCCATGAAGTTGAACAGTGTTGTAGCAGATAAAAAAGCGTTTTAATTTGTGCTTACCTCGGAGTCAGATTTCCTGAGAGTCCACCAAGACCCCCCCCCCCGCCACCGCCACCATAGCCGCCACCGCCACCATAGCCGCCATCGGCATATGTGGTGAACCGGAAGCTTTGCACAACCAAGTTAGCGAAGGCAGACACCCCAGCAATGCCACACACTCCTGAAAATGAAGAGCAAACGATGGGTGAGTGCAGAACAGTTCTGCTGTGATAACAGAACTACACGTTGTGAACATCACTGCACCTGCCAGAATGATCATGACCCCAGACGTCAGAGTCATCGTGGCCTTGATGCTGTCCTCCATGTTCCCAATCTTCAAGCACTTCAGGGCAAATATGGCGATGAGGACACCGATGGCTCCAAGAATGATTCCAACAATCATCAGAGCCCGCACGGCCTGGAGCAGAGCTGGAGCCAGAAGATACCACTCAGAACAATCTCAACACAGTATTTACTCATAAAATAAATATGCAAGCGGTCAATGGAGAGCTGTAGTTCCTTAATATGGATCTACTTCCGCTCTTCTTTATTTCAGAGGAAAATATGTTTACTTCATTAAATCTATTTGGCAGTTATAATTAGTTTGCAGGTTAAGATGTTTCATGCAAAAGCATAGGATCAATAAATAAATAAATAAAGATGCATTTTACCCCAAAAAGATTCCCAACAGGATATAGAGTTAAAATAGCTAAATATTGACCAGCTTCAACACAAAATGCTTCTTATACATTAGTGTATCAATATCGATAAACATTTAAACAATATATAGAACACTTTTCATCCTTTTTAAGCACTGACAATATATAATAAATAAATATTTTCTTGATGCATAAGTATATCAAAACTTTAAAAGACACTCAAAACGCATGGCATGTTTTGAAAAAAGTAAAAAAGAATACAAATAAAATGCTGTTGTTTTTTCCCAGGCGTAGCAATATTCAAATTAAAACTCTATAAATCAAGACACCATGTATTAAAACGATTTGACCCAAAATGCCATCTTTCAATCCCCTGAAGATATTGTACCTGTATTATTCCAGCCTTAAGCCTTTAAGACCTTATGTACAATATGCTCTACACTACATTCAGCTGTTAAGCACAGAGTGTGGAAATGTACTTTACATTGTGTGACACTCCTCTAAAGCTTGTGCTTGCTCAGCTAAGCTTTGGATGTCTCATCAAATTTCCATTTGATTCCGTAGAGACACCATCTTTTCTGCAGTCCGCTGCATTTTCATGCAGCAGGGAAACGTGGAAAATCTGCCCTAAAACCTGCAGAATATTCCAAAGTACCTTCCCAGGGTCCTTTGAAAATGTCCTCCTTAATCCAACATGTGGAGCAATGTTTGATAAATGTATTTTTCTCTCTGGGTGTAATTCTCTTACCTGGCAGTCCTAGTATGGTAAAATAAGGCCTGCACTGCGTTGTACCGTACGACGTCCCCACACACAAGTTCCACAAACCAGAGTATGTGTAAATGTTGGTCACAACTGCAAAAGATCGATCCTGCAGGCTCCACATGTCCAGTACTGTTGCAGCTGATATTAAGAACTGCCCCAGCCCAGACAACATGAATCCTATTAACTGAATCATCGAGACCGCCATTTTAGATGTCCCGCTCAAACAAGTAGCCAGCGATGTCACAGAGTCATGAAATGGCAGCGCCTGAGCGGCTGCTTATCTTTATATATGATTCAACAAGGAACCGTTCTTATCAGATGTTTACCCAGTTTTCAGTCTTTGTCCCAGTTTCGGTAACAGTAGCAACGAGAATGTCCTCCCCTTCGTAAACAAAGGGTGTGGTTTGACCTTTCGTTAGTATTTCCCCATCATGTTAAGGGAAAAATAAACTGATAATGTTACATCTGCCAAAATATGTATACATTTATGAACAAGTCATTTTTGACTCAGATATGTATATATGTTCATTTAATTTATTTCTTGTTTTAACAGCTACTTACCTGTATATCATTTAATTTGTTATCTTTAATTGTATTACTCTTGTGTGAATCTGTACTGTACTTTCGCTCTTACTCTGTTGATGCTTAAACTCCTGAATTTCCACACGGGGATTAATAAAGGTCCATCTTATGTTATCTTATCTTATTTTACATTTTGATTTCAATACTTTTTGTTCTTTTAGAACATTTGTGAATGCAGGACTTTTACTTGCATCAAAGTATTTGTATGATGTAGTTTAGCTACTTTGACCTAATCCCACACTGCTCATGGAAAGGATCTTGGCGTAGTTCAATATACCATTCCTTTCATTTACATTACATTTTTTACCAATTACAACTTGTCAATGCAACAGATTCTCTTCCCCATAATTCGTATCAAATATACTAATAGAATGCAGTTCTGTAAGTGTGTAAAGATCAAACACAGCCACAGTGACCTGTTTGTTTTGTAATCTGTAGGTGTGACTATAGTTACATTTTGGCATTATCAAAAACCATCAACCGTTATTTTTTTGGTGACTTAATGAAGTACTCTCCTTCATCATTTGTGTTGCTTTTGACAAAATAAAAGTGTACCTGGCAGTCCCAGAATGGTGAAATACGGCCGGCACTCAGTGAAGCCGGAGCTCTGCCGGACGCAGGAATTCCACAGGCCCGAGTAGGAGAAGATGGCTGTCACCACGTTGTCGTAGAGATCCTCGGTCGCCCACTGGTCCATCCCTGTCGCTGCGATCATCCCCCCCAAACCTAACAGACTCAGGAGGAAGCCCATCACCTGACAGAGAGTCGCTGCCATGGTTCTTCTGCTGGTGGAGGGAAAATGTAAAACTCCAAATTCTAAAGCTTTGTCTGTCCTCAGCACTGCGGCTGTGAGTTGGAATATGATATCTGCAGGTGTGAAGTCAAGAAGGACTTCACCAATGACCCTGCTTGTTTGCACACAGCCCAGTCATGAACAGAAGGAGTTGGGTGGAGCGTATTAGTGAAATATGATTACTGTTGGCTCCTTAATTTGGTTGGTATAGAGTGAACATGATGTGGTTTGGTATTCAGTCACTTTAATGTTTTTTAATGAAAATAGTGTTGGAGAAAAACCTCAAATTCAGTTACTCGCTTCAGATTTAATGAGTGCTGCTGCTGGTGTGTACTGTCGGCAGATTTATATTAACCTGTCCCATTGTTGTTGGGTAAAGCTGTTTTGAATTCAAGACATCAAGTTCAACAGTCCTGAAAACTTTGTTTTAGCTTCTCACTATGAACGGTGGGGTTCTACATGAACACACCATTTTCTTTCAAAGTAACTTGAGTTTTAGTGAAATAGTTGTTGTCATTGTTTTAAATCAATAGGGAAATGTAGGTGTCACCCATTTCTTTGCACCAATCAGAATTCAGCAATTGAATCCAAATGTGATCATGCTCATATGGTTTAATTTTTTCTTGCCAAACAAATCTGATCAAACCACTCCCACACAGTGGGAAGAAGCAATAAAACGTTTTGAGGGAACTATAAATATCTATGTTTTCATGAGTGTATAATCAGTTTAAAATGAGCCCTTCATATCCCAAGTCTACTATGTTGAACCGCCATGTTTCTACAACAGACAAATCAAACTCCAAATGGCTCTAGACAGAGTTATTACTCTCATATACGTCTGCTGTAGGCTTATAAATGTAAAGCTACACCCGGTTAGCTTAACGTAGCATCACCACTGAAAAGCAAAAATAGCTGGCTTGGTTCTGTATAAATGAACTGTAAAAACAAACTTCCTCTAGCATCTCAACGGTTTGGGCTGCAAAAAAAAATTAAGTTTACAAACAGCCATCACATTTTATTGGCGGGGAGCGTACGCAATTATTTCTTGATTGTGACCAGCGTGTTGGTTGTCTGGCATGCTATGCTAAGCTAACCACCTGCTAGCTGTAGCCCGATAGTAATGGGACATATCTCTCAGACATGACCTCAACACATTTCCCAAAATGTAAAAATATACCTAAATTCCTATGATAATTCAATTATAAATAACTATGTCTCTGATTGATAATTATTTAGTCATAGATATTTATGTTTGAGAGAAACAATACTAACTAACTTCCTAACTTTAGCTGCTATTCATGTTTCATTTTCTTGACATTAAGATTTAAGTCTTCTATTTTAATGGTTGACAAAGATGTGGAGCACAGCCAGCATCCTGTTTACAGCTCCTGGGCTGAGTCATGTCCTCATGATGGGAAACCTGAATGTGATGGGCTGCCATGTGGCAATAACAGGCAAGAGAAACATTCTCTCTTATTTAAATTCGTTTTTTGCTGTCTACTTTGCAAAATCCCAGGGTAACACTGAGCATTACACAGTTTTGATACAGGATTAGACGATGTTGGAAACAACCTGAAATAAGGCATTGATATGGACTTGGAACCACACAAAATGTATCATAGTATTGCCTCAGTGGTTTGTTCATACCTCTGTAGATCTTGATACATTCAACATTATTTAAAGTGGTTATTAAAGTGTCTTTTGAATACTGAGGACTTCAAAGTTAGTTTACTGTTATTATATGTAGCTTTTACCAAATGTACAGTTTGAATATTGTTGGGCAGTGTGTCTGGGACGGGCTGTGTTGTGTGATACTGGACGTCCCTTTTGTCGAGGGGAGTGCTGTGTATCGTGTGGCACCAGCAGCCAGTCAGGCTAAAGTAAATACTGATATGATTGTAGTGAACTGAAACTAATTAGCCTGTGGCTGATATGCAGAGGAGAAATTGAGACCAGGGCTGAATCGAAACTGGGTTGGGGCTTTATTCAGAATAAAATGTATCATTATTGTATTTACACAACTAATAAACATAGGTCACTTGAGGTCATGTCAGGTGTCTCAGGACGAATATAAAAGTTGTGTTATAGGTTAGGATTTATTATCTCAGTTTGTTTAGTTCCCTTGTTTTTGAAACATGGACAGTAACACAAAAGTACAATGTAATATGTGATTGTTGATTATAATTGACTTTTTTCATGGTAATAACTGAAGTTAGAGAATATTGCTGACTGCTTGGAATAAAATAAGTATTGCCAGACACAAATGATTGACTTTTTAACTCATTACATAATATATCAAATATCAAGTATTTATCGATAATAACTAGAAATTATATCATGGGAAATACTATAAATATATACATTTACAAGTAACCAAAGTGTATTTATTTTAAGAAATGCTTTGGCCTTAAAAGGGTAAAACTAAAGTTATAAAGAGGGAATAATCAGTGTTACTTATTATCTTATACAACATATAGGTGTATTTTAGCTGGCCTATGCTTTTTTTATTTAAACATGTTTTTTTTAAACATCCATATATTACACAGGGATATCGACATAATAATGTATATAGGGAAGGAAATAAAAACAAAATTAATCATTCTGCTTGGAGGAAAATCAACCTAAACTAAATCAAGTGTTAAATAAGGTTAAAAAAACCTTCACTCATGAAGGTGTTGTGAACACAGTTCAAGTGAAGTTTATACTACTCTTTCTCTCTCCCACACACTCACACAGACGACCTGATTGAATCACTGTCAATAGAAATAACTGCATGCTGCTGCGCTAATGATTTTTGCTGTCTGCTGTGAAAAGCCATTTGTCCCCCAGCAGGCTGAACCTTAAGCAAACAACTTTCCAGCCTCTGTGTGCTTATCCTGATCTGCCCTTACTAATATACATGAAAAGAGAAGCCACTTCACACATGTTCGCCGTGTAGCTTCGATCATATGAATTATCCGTGTTGTTCCTTCCTTGTATCAAATGCCACCTTACTGGAAGAAGCTCTAGGTCAATGATGTGCTGTGTGATGCCCCTTAATCAGAGCCAGCATGCAAGTGGGCCGGCCAATCACCAATGCTCTGCACCCAAATGTTGCTTTTACCCACAGATTTCTTTTTTGCGAATCAAATGTTTTCAAAGCTCCAGAAAAAAGTCCTGCTAAATTGAGGGGGAATTGTCAAACTTTTTTTATGAAATGAAGTGCAAGACTTTAAAATATTTCCTTTGATAGACTGGTGCAGCCATAAAAAAAAACATGATTATTGTGTCTTAGATTTTTATATTTTATTCTATAATGTATATAGAGTAGACTCTATATATCTACTCTATATACATTGTAGTTCTAACAAGCTGATACATAATGATACAGTAAGACAACGGTGACATTTTCAAAATGATATTGTTAATGTGTTTGTAGTTGTCTATTTAAATGTAGAGCACACCATTTGGAGTTGTGTCCACTTGATGAACGTGAGTCTAACATACACTGTCCTTTTAACTATGTTTTGGTCTCCACCAACTATTAAAAGCCTGCATGCGAGGGTCAAATGAGTGATGGGGGGTTAGCTGCTAGCTTGTTTCCTGTCGACTGAGAAGCTATAAACGGCAATCTTTTGGCAATTTGTTGAATAATTATGTGTGGGTTTGTCCTTACAACCAGCCCCTTTCATGGGTTTTATTTCATCAATCTGTTTACTTTACAGTAGCAAGAGTTAGAGTCTATGCCCATACTAGTGACTCTGTGAAGCTAGCTACAAGTCGAATGATTACAATTCATCTTGAGGAAAGCACAAACATTTAGAGAATATTAATAGAAATCCATTTGTTAAGACTTTTTAAAATTAAAATCACGTTACCCTGATGTTGGCCCGAGAAGAAAAGTCAGGTGATCACGCGATAGGGTTACAGCTGTCATTCTTTTCACTTTGTAAGAAAAAAAAAATGTTGGTTGACAGACCTTGAAGATCAGAATTCCACACCTTCTTATATTTTGAACTCCAGTCAAGAGCTCCATTAGCTCTGCAGGCTACAATAAGAAAACACTAGAGAGAGAGGAGCTGAGATGATCAAAGGCTGTCTTTGGCAAAAATTGTCGAAAAATTGCCCATTTACTTTCTTCCACCTTTTGGGTGTCTAAATGGACTTTGATTCAGTAATCAGTGCACTGCTGCCTGGCGGACACTAGAGGGCAGAGCGAGCGCAGGGAACAGGCCGGGGGTCTCAGCGGGGAGCAGCCTGGCTGGAGGAGTGATAAGAAGTCCTTTCACGTAGCATGGGCTGGAGTGAATGTGTGTTATTTCTCTGAGGGCATCAGGAACTTCTACAAAGTGTGAGCAGGTCAGCAGGAGGGCAGGGTCTCACTGCATGTGTCCTCCTGTCCATAAGGGTGCAGAAACCACGAAGAAATAACACTGTTATAGCATAAAACAGGTTTAATGTGAGCATCAAGGCTGTCCAAGCTGTGCTAAATGAGTCACATGAGCTCCAACTCTCACTAGCCTCAAACAATGAGCGCTACCTGGGCAGCCAGGGAGGAGAACAACCCCCCCACAAATGTGTTACATTTGAAGAATGAGAGAAAACTTCAAAATTCCCTGAGCAATTAACCAATCACAGTCCAGCAGGACAGTGTGACAGAGTGCACACATCATTGGTGGACAGGCGCGCATCCGTTATGCTTTCAGTGGGGCGAGATCTAAATTAGAGAGCCAATTAACTCTGCTAATAGCCCTCTCCTATTTAATCTGTAAAACAATGGGGATTGAAGAAGAAGCTTTTACAATATCCTCTTTCTGCCACGATTCTGAGGGTCTGCGTTTGCCTCCTTGTTTTCACTTCAATTAGCCCAGTGCTTTCTATGATTAAGTACCTATAATTATTTTTCAATTAAGGCTTTGATCTGGTGTGTACTGTATACAGCTCCTCGGCGTGCCGGGAAGAATAAGGATGAAACAGTAAATGTGTTCCCTTCTGTGTTGTGTTGATGAGGGTGCAAGTGAGATTAAGCTCGCAGAGCTGCAGGAGAGCTGCACACACACAAACTTCAACAACAATTCTCATTCCAGCAGCAAACTGTATTTGTTCTCCTCAGCTCGTCTGAGTTACTCATGGCCAATGCATCAGTGATGGTGAGAGAAGAAAGCTCTTGTGTCCTAGCTTGCCATGTAACAACATTTTCATGACTATTCTCTCCTGTTTAATATGTATTTTCTAAGATGAACAGCCGTGACAATATGTCACAATGTGCAGCCTGAAAAGGTGGAGAGTCCCATTAGTAAACTCTGCGCAAGGTTTGTCAAGTTGGTGGAGATGTTTCTTCATTTGCATGTGTTTTGGAACATTAGTGTTTTTATGTTTCCATCGAGTGTTTCTCCTAATGGAAATGCTTTGGGCCGCTGTAACGTGTTTGCAGCTGTCAGCCACTGTATGAGGCTAAGAAGGCAGCAGCACAAAGAAAAACAGATAGTTACAGAAATGAAGTATATGGAATTTATAATTCATAATAAAAATAAATCAAATTAAGCTTCGTAAACAGTTACATTTCAAAACATTTACATTTGAAGGAATCCTCTATTCCTTTCATTTTGTATTTTAAAGCTTCATCGAGAATAGTTCACTGTTCAGTTTCAAGTCATTCTGCAACATGTTCCATGTCGCAGGGTGCAAATCCTAAATCACCTCTTTCTAGATTTTCTACAGGTATTTGTGACAGAAAGCATAAAGAAGCCCAGAAAAGACAAATGGTGTCTGGCCATTTTCTTTATGATGAAGATACACACATAGTTTTAAATAAATGTACATTAAAGGAACACGTCTTATCTACTTGGAAGTGATTTAAATGTTTAATCATTTGCAAAAAACATTGATATGTTAACTACTTCCTATACAACTGTACTAATAGTATACGATGACAGTTACCACATTGCACATTTTAGAAAGTGTTTTCAGGATGCCAAGTAACTCGCCTACAGCTGTCAGATCAAATGAAAGTTAAGTGAAAGGTTCCCTACTGTATTTAGTAGGTATTAGTGTGGTAGAGCTCAAGCTTATGTTGCATGACATGCATTGAGACTGTAATATTTGTAAAGTGTACAGCTTGTACTTTGTCAACACACGTGTTTGCATGTTTGTACTCTGACTAATACTTTCCTAAAACACCAAAGTGCACTTTTGGGTAAGACAGAGGTAAAGATCAATCAGAGAAACGAAGTGCCTGATCCCCTCATGCACTCCAGGTTCTTAATATCTTGTCAGTTTTTAATGATTTTTAATAGTTTCTTTTATTTTGCATATTGACTGGCTAATGTGCCATTGTATCTGTGTGTTACAGCTGTATTTGTCTGCCTGTATTGTCTGTGTTGTATCTGTTATAACTTTGTTCATGCTGCCCTTCTTGGCCAGGTCACTCTTGTAAAAGACATTTTAATCTCAATGAGTTCTTTACCTGGTTAAATAAAGGATATATATATATATCTAATAACACTTACATGTTATTATAATTCCTCTGTTTACATACCTGACCTGGAAGGTAGATCAGAGGCGCCGTAAAATTACAGTCTGGGTTAATTATCTGTAAAGCTGTGAGGATTAGAGGAATTCACAATAACATGTGGTGGAGAGGTACAACATGCTTTATTTCATATTACAGAAATTATTCATTTTGACTTAGTGGTACGGCTTTACTTGACTTAACATGTTTTTTTGGTTCAAGGTCCTTACAAATCAACTGAAGTGTTTTTTATCTCCATTTCCAATCATATTTAGTTTCCTGAATTCGGACCGAACACACACACACCAAAAGAAACAAACTGTCCAAACCCTTATTGTATTATTCAGTTGGCTCTGGTCTCCCTTTGTATTTTGTCATTTGACTCGGTCTTGCTTTGTTAAATAGTTTTTTGTCTGTATGACAATGTTCTTGTAATTACTGAATCGCTCTATGAAATAAAAAGAAGAAATGTGTTTTAACTTCCCTATATGGCAAAAAAAACAAAACTTCCTTGACAATGGACGGTGCTGGAAAGTTTACTTCAAAATATTATTCATAAAAGAAAAGAATACCAATTAAGATTCAGACCGTCCCTCCTGCAAATCCTATTAAAAGTTTTCATCCAAAAAAGAACATTCCTTACATTTGTGAGTGTGTCCCGTCCACTTCCTGTATTTGAAACGTGCACTGTCCTACAGCTGGCTGCCGGTGAGAAGCAGAAATCCATTGAGAGGCCAGTAATTAACTCCTTTACTGTAATTAAAACACTGGAGTCTCTTAAGGGTGTCAGGCTCCTAATGAGTTGTGACATTTTAGAATCTCCACGTACCCTAAACTGTACTGTCCCTGCACAGGAAGTGTTCACAGCGGGGCGAGGAAGAAGAGAAAGAGAGGGGAAGAAAGAGGAAGATGGGACGCTTTCACTGCCCTATCAGGGTAGAGAGAGGAGGAAATAATGAAATATCAGGTCTTTGTGAAAAATATAAAAATAAAAATGGGGGGTGCAGGTAGCAGTGTGGTTGGGAGAAGGAGGGGGGGGTTAGGAATTGTGTCTGAAACATTTTGTATGACCTCCTCCCTCGCCCATCCATCAGGCAGGCTGGCTCATTATTCTAACTAGCCACTTCTTTTCTTCTGTTGCGGGACGCCATCAGCTGCAATCTGCATGCCAATTATCGGCCAGACCCCCTGATACCCCTGCATGGAAAATGATCTGTCAAGGAAAAAAAAAAAGGAGAACGAAAAGCGAGAAGGCTCGTGCACTGTAGCCCCAATCTCTTCAACCCCCCCGTCTCCCCCCTTTTTACACTCTATTCCTCTCTCTCCGCTTCCCTGTACAGCAGTGACAGGGCTTCCTAGAAAATTAATCTATGGAAAGAGAAGAAAAAAATTATAAATGTAGCTATTCTCCCACTCCGGCCGCTCAGTTCTCTGGGCTCCGGAGGGCAGGGGAAGTGGAGTTTGTGATAATTGCCAGGGAGAGGTGGGCGATAACAAAGGGACACTCTTCCCCTGAATGTTACACTGAGGGCAAGAGGAGCGGTCATGAAGCAACCATCATGCTGTTCACGCTCCCAGGTATGCTCCCTTTTTTCCCTTTCATTCCCATCTATTCCATCATCAAATTACAGATGAGATGAGCTGCCACTCCTGATCACGCTCCTGATCTCTTAACTGTGCTGATGGCAGCGCCAGGAATAAAGAAATCTGATGTCAGTGGGCCATCTGGTAATCGCTGTAACCTCATGATCTGTGCCTGATGATCATAAACAAAGCCTGAATACATTTTAAAGTCACAGTCCACCATTGGATAAGTCTCACCTCACTTGGTTACGGTTGCTAAGCCTGTCTTCCTTTCAGGTCTTGCACGACTTCTATGTATGTAACTGCTTTGGTCTTGAACTTGCACACAAACATTTCATTGTATGTTGATATTCAAAATTATTAATATTTGCATGTATGATTAACCTAATTGTTTGTATATAATGTTTTTTCATTCTTTTTTTTGTATCCTTACCTGTGCTATCCTGTGTTTCAATATGTTTCCTGTTGCTGCTTAAACACATTTTCCCTAAAGGAATCAATAAAGGTTTAACTCATCTTATGGTATGCAGTTTGCAGTGATACAAGTATACCACTCGAACATTTGAGGCTTTTTTAAACAATGGGTCCTTGATTTCAGATTTAGATAACAGCTGGCTTTTCTTATTTCACAACTACAGCCGATTCACTTAAAACAGAAGTCTTCACTCAACTCAAACTCCATTCTAGAATCTAAAGTTGCTATAAAATAGGTAGATAGATAGATAGATGGATAGATAGGTACTTTATTGATCCCAATTTGGGAAATGTTTGCGTTGCAGCAGCATCAAAAACACAAGGCAATAAGAGAAATGAAGGCACAAGAAATAAACAGTCCAAAATATTTCAGAAATATAAATAAAATAGAATAAAAATGGCAAAGTAGCTGGCACATTTGGACTTCTGAGTGGATCAAGCAATCTAACAATGGGATATAACAACATATACAAAGTTACTCTTTGCTGTCTGCTCTTAAAGCTAAATCCCTGTTACAAGATGAGGCAATACATCTGTGTGAATGACAACTGAGGAAAAAAACCACAAAGCCAACGAGATCCAGCAGAGAGAGGAAAGACAGTGAATCCATGAGAAGAACAGTCACTCGGCAGAAGCAGCGGAGAATTGGGTTTGCTCTGTCTGCCTTTGTGGTGCATGTGTGTGAGCTTTGATTAAAGACAGAAGATTCTTTAAGCACATTAGGGCCATTTTGTCCAATTGTTTCACGCCCTCTTCCATATCCACCCGCACAAAAGATACAGACTGCAGCACAAAGCGATGCTCACCCTCTTTACTCTGCTCTATCACACTAAACAGGCCCAGTGCAGGCACAAACAGGCAAGGACCAGAGGAATTATGTTCTTGTGTAGTACTAGTAGCAGCAGCAGCAGCGTCAGTGTCTTATCACTCTGAGGGCAGATGAAGAATTGACACACAAAGGCAAAGGAAACAAAAGGCACCATGTAGTCTCTTGTTTGGAGCCAAACAATAATATATGTATGTAAGAAACAGTCAGGAATCCAACGTGCATATCAGATGGTGAATTGTCACAAAGGACAATTGCAATATCTTGTTAATACTGTGGTTTGCAGCAGCAATGATTGGGTCAATATTTGATACGGTTGTAGTGCCAGAGACCCACTTCTGTAGCCTGCAGTGCACTCGTGTAAAATCTGTGCAGCCTAAAACAGCGCATGAATTTCATTTGCAATCATCCCCTAAATTCAAAGTCGCAAGGTCTGACTCGGAAATGCAGCGAACAAAACTGCATTTCAATATTCACAGAGAAGAGGAAAATGACTCTGTTAGCATACTCAGTAAGAGAGCTGAACCCAGGCCAGCCAGCCAACATACCCTAGAGTAATAATTAAGAATCCTGTCGCTGAGTTGTCAGTAGTCAATTACACCTCCTGTTCACTCGGGCGCACGATCTGACTGCAAGCAATGCGAAGACACTGGAGCTGTCATCAGAGATGGAAAAAGAAGGAAAATGACTGAAATGAAGATTACTGTGGAGTGGGGATTTTGAGCGGGGTTTAACAGTCTCTGTCAGGAGGTGAGAGCTGAATGCGAGTGACCAAACGCCCTCCCAAACATGAAACCATTATTGCCGATTACACAGAACGGGGACTTTGGTGGTGCATTAATTGAAGCTTTGGCTTGCATCAGTTTCCAATTACTTTTATGCTAGCCTACGGTTAATGCGGTGACAATGGATGGTAGCAACACGCTCCACAGACGGAGGACTGGGTATGAGAGTGAGGGAGGTTCTTGTTGTCATTGAGTGTGAATAAAGTCAGATGTGAGAGGCACGACTATGGAATATTCAACAAACAGAACTGGTTCAGGCCAGACACTAACAGCTATATACATGATGACAATGGGTCATAATCCTACGGGACATATCCAGTTACAAATGACAAATGTTCAATAGGCATCTCAAACCAGTTGCAACAGCTGGTTCTAACTTGTGGTGATTTACAAATACCACAAATACCACTACCACTAATTCACTAAATGAAAACTAGTTATACCTAGAGAAGTTTTTAGTTATTAGTTCATGTTTTTTTTTTCAGTTTGTTGGATTTTTTTTTTATTGTTGGCAGGATTAGCCAAAGAATACAGAGCCCATTTTCATGAATCTTTCATGATACACACACATTTTTTCACATGGAAACTGTCTTTACCCAGTGTGATGGCGAAGCTAATGCTAACTTCAAAAATAACAAAGGTTTGCTGACGCATGGCCTGTTTAGATAGAAGAGTAAGTAGCCTACTATCTAAGTATGATAAACATATCAAAGGGTGTCACTATGTGAACTTGGAAGATCTTACTTGACCTTTAAACAAATAACCCATGTCAAATCTCCAGACAACATGGCAATGACTTTAGCCTTGACTACCAAACCATGTTAGCTAGGTTAGCATAATTCATGTTTTCATTTATTCTAAACCACATTAATGTTGATTATTCTGAAACACTCTCAATACATGCATGAATTTAAAATGAAAATGCTTATATTTACCAATGGATTAGCAGCTTAATTAAAAGCTCGGCATCCTCGAACAATAGCTTTGGGCAGTGCTGTTTTTATAGTGAAATGCTAACATCGCTAGGGTCTTAACTAGCTAAGATATATCTTTTGTTGGAACTACCTAGTAGTTAATGGTGATCTTAACTGAATTGAACAAACTTTATTGCAGCCAAATCATGATCTGGTTCATTTGACCTGCCATTGTATCAGGTGATATGAAGAGGCCACAAATAAATAAATAAAAAAGCTAGGTTAAGAAAAGTGATTCTAGTCTCTCTTTCAGAAATGATTTTGCTGATTTAGTGATGAAGACCATGTTATAAGATCAAATGCTCTGTGTCAACCAACCCTGAGGACTGCTCTCTGAATATCATATTCTTCTCCAAAATTAATTATAATTTCTTAACAGTCTCATAAAGACTACCCATCAGGATTTAGTACCAAAAAAAGCGTCTTCGGGTTATATATGATAAATATAAATATTCATACAGTATTTGTACATGCTCGTCATGATTGAGTGGAAGCTACTGCCTGAATACGACCACTGCTGTGTGAAGTGACCATTGAAGGTTATGCCTTGCTTAAGAGCACATTTACGCTGATGTCAGCAGTTCTCATTGACTTTTCTCTGCCAGCAGGTTTCCACCAAACACCAGAAGGCCAGGACCTGACAGAGAAGTTATGTTTAGCAGAGTTTTCACAGTGACCTAGTTTTGTTCATTCTGTTCCTTTCATTGAAAACTAAAGCTACTGTAATTATTACCTCTATAGAGTGCCGCATTTAATACCCTGACGTATTATTAGTTGGATTTGCTACAAACAGATTAAACAGGAGCAAGAAAGGCTTAGGTAATTTGATAATTGCTTTTGGCACCTGTGTTTTGTGCTCCTCTCCCTGTAGCCGAGGAGAGAATCCCTGAGCAGAGGTTTTCAGCTGAAGGAAGGCAGAGGAGCAGCTCCCGCTGTGTGACGCTCTGAAGGGGCTACGCTCTCACGTCTGCTCCACATTGCCCCTGCTCAGCATGTCTTAGATTCAACCACATCCAGATCTTTATCACAACACGAATTAAACTTTGATTTTCTGTCCACTCAGCAAGAGAGCTGAACCAGTGATATTGGGGATAGATCATTTCACACTGTGGACAGGCAATTCGCAAAGGTATGCAAAGGAACATAAACTGACTTTTTTTTTGGTGATGCCCTCAAAATTGCAATAAAGGTTCTTGACACTGAGTTGTATTTATTTATTTCATTTTTTACATATCCTCGTATTCAAACCCTTTTCTGTTTCCAGCCGGTCTCTGAGGATTCGTGCTTGCAGGAGAAAAAGAAAATTAAAATCCATCAGCTAATGTGTCGCCTGGTAATGAAATAAGAATCTGACACTCTCTCGCATTGAAATGCAAAAGAGGTGTCCTGGCGTTACCCTGGCAATTTATCATAAAAGCCAGAGAATTTCTACTTAATATACATGAGGTACAGTGAATTATTACAGGGCTTGCCATTATAACAAACTTCTCAAAGTGCACAGACAAAAGGGTCAAGTATATTATTTTCCCTAACGTCACTCGGACGGATTATCTAAATGGCTTCTGAAGTTGGAGAATTTCATACTTTCTTTGAATATGTTTTATACTTTGTCCCATTTTGCACAATGCAACCCTTACCCCCTCTGTTCCCTTTTTTTCGGTGGAGAGAAAATGGAAGAGAGAGGGAGGGCTAAAAATGTCACCTGCTAGTATCAGAGTGCTTTCCACAGCTCTAATTCATCTCTGCTAGCAGTGTGTCTCTCTCCCTTTCTCCCAACTGCAACAAAATACGGCCCATAAGTCCACTGATGCATCCAGTCCTCAGCCTCTTGGCTTTTTAATGCTAAAGTAACACAACAAGGAAACATGCGTCAAACTAAAACTAGAAAAAACTCTCATGATGAATCATTCCTTCTTAATCTTGTGATTCCGCCTGTTTGAAATCATCAATAGTTAACAATGAGTGTGATTGATATATGAGAAGACCATGTTCAGAAAGTGTACTCACTGAGGAACAATGGTGAATAATGCCCAATAATATCCAGTGTGCAGCATTTGATTGATGAGTTTTGTCACACGACAGCCAAAAACTGTTTATGCATCTGTCAAATGAATGATTAATGAAAAAGAAGCTAATATCACCTCAAACAGGATCATGTTTATGTTAGCAAGAACCTTCAAAGTTAATGTATCGCTGTTGTCACTATGGTCGACACATTATAGTAGAATTATGATTGTGTATTACTTGAGAAATTCTGTATTATAAAACTTCAAAGACATTCTCGTATCATTTCACATCTTTAGCATTGTCATAAAGAATTTTATAAATTATTCTATGAATAAATATGAACTGCATATATGATAAATAATCAAAGACCACACTTGAGCTTTGATAGGTGACCTAACAGGATGGACCCGGGATAGTGAACAATGTATTATAAGCGACACATCCATGTGTTTTGCCGCAGAATGAGGGCTGTCACATCAACATATGCATGTAGTCACTGATAATGTATAATTTATATGACACATTTTCATGGGGCGCCATAATGCCATTATCATATTGGAGAATGTTTGTAGTTCTCCCACGGGACATCTCCACAAATCACCATGTCCAAAGCAAACCAGGGCCAAAGATTAATGATAAACATGACAAGGACAAATTAGAATATGTAGAAGTTAGCATCTGCGGGCACCACCAAATATCCCAGGGCTAAATAAATAGACATGCATTCTAAACTGTTCCCTGTTGTCCAATTTTATAAATAGTCCTGTCGGGCCTGTTTATGAACTTCCAGAATATGTTTCAGCTGTCATGTGTAATAATACTGCAGACAGGGAGAGAAAGATTAACATTTAGGCTACACATCCAGTAAAAAGCGTCACTATACTGAGCTAGCAAATAGTCGGCCTGCTTATATTCCGAGCTTGAGAAAACAGTGGCTACCACAGTTTTAAATCCATAGTTAAAAGTAATTTGATTATTTCCCTTTATTAAATATAACTCTACATATGTTAGTTTACAGTGCTGATAATACGTGCCCATTTTGTTTGCTTTCCTGGATTATAGTCATCATGTCAATTGGTTGTTTTTACCCTTTTTTGGACAAAGCTAGGCTATATCTGTTTTCAGTCTTTATGCTACTGTAAGGTAAGCTAAACTAACTGACTGCTGGCTGTTGCTCTATTTGCGTTGGGACAACACATCCATCGGAGGTTTTACGCTCTTTTTTATTTACCTTTGGACATAGGCTAGCTGTTTTCCTGTTTTCAGTCTGTATGCTAAATGAAGCTAGGCTAACTGACTCCTGGCTGTAGCTTTATTAGCACTGGAGATATTGCAAGAGTGGTATCAATCAAAGCAAGATTTTCCGAAAAAGTCAAACTATTACTCTAAAAATATAAAAGTTATATCAGTTTAATGTCTGAAAGTATTACAAGTAATATGACTTCATCATGCTGCATGATGGCTTTTTTAAGACTGACATATTCACAAACGTAATTATTGGAATCGACTGATATTCAATTTAGCCTTCACAAATATTGGAAAACAATGCACCATATCATGAACTGATCAAATTATATGTTTGTAAAATATAATGTAGCTATAGCTGTTAAATACATTTAGTTGAGTAAACAGTAAATTATTTCCCTATAAAGAGCAGAAAACTTAAATAATTGACATTAAGCACACATACCTCAAAAGTGTGTTGAAGTACAGCACTTGAGTAAATGTAGTAACACGGCAGCAGTGGTTAGCATTAGCATTAGCAACTGTGAGAACCTCGTGAGTGCTGCCAGAGTCAGAGAGCCAACCTTATTGTTTTTGATGGGGAGCATAAATCCCAATAACCATCAGAAGTGAGTGCTGAGCCATTAGCCCCCCTGAGTGACTGTCACATCCAATGGAGAAGCCCCTCCTCCATCTCCACCTGAGGCTCTGGAGATGGATGGCCGGCCGCTCCATGGTGCGCTGGCTCATTTCTACCCCGGTACAGAAGTCAGTGCTGATTAAAATATCCACACTGGGTCTTTATTTCTATTACCAATTCACTCAGCCAGTCCAGACCCTCTCAATTAAAGCGCCTGGGCCCGGATGAATGGAGATGAGGGGGTGAATGGTAGCTGACAGAATTACAAACGCTCACAGTCACAATTTATCCTCCTGACAATTAGGAGCAATTTGTTTCATGCTAACTCATCCTTAAGGTTTCAGAAGGTCTTATTTGATATCAACAGGAGAGGCTGCAGCTGTCACAATCCCCCAATGCCACTCTCCGTTTTCATTATACTCAGTTGACTGCACTTACAGTAAGTAATGCAATCAGTCCTTCTCTTACACATAGGCCTACATGAGATGTTTATGTAAATACAGACCATGTTGAGATTAATTAAGTCAATTTATGAGTCTCGATATACTATATTCACTGCTTCACAGGCTTTGGGAGTAACGGAAAACATGTAACGGCGCTACGTAGGCCTACTGTATCTAGGATGATGTTTCTTTTTACAGTTTTCCGTTACAGTTACAGAAAAAAAAGACGTGACACAAATATGAGTTAGTAAAGTCGTGGACGGAACATTGCTAGCTTTTGTTTTATGTTTCTCAAGTCACGATGAGATGAGTCAACACCGTCTCACTCCCTGATAGTCCAATAGCGACGCTTGGTCAGGGTCCTTTGGTGTGCAGTTGTGACGCGCCGAGTCTCCTTCAGCTTCATAAACGGACGCAAAGAGCTTTCAACTGATTGCAATGTATTCCCATCGGTATGGGATTAGTTTTGTTTCATAAAGATAAAGCAACACTTTCTCAGAATCAAGCAAAACTAAGAGTTTAAGAGAAGAAAAAAACTGAGTCAAGCAAAATAAATTTAATTTCAAAAATAAAACTATAAGTTGCAAACAAATCATTTGTGTAATCATGTAAACTATAAATCTTTTTTCTTTGTTTTAACACATCTTTTTGTTTGCAGTTCTCTTTGCTTCTTTCTCAATGATCAGACTTTTGCTCTCTTATAAGAAACGTTCTCGTGTGCACGAGATACTAACCCGCTATCCCGACTTTTTTTCTCTCTCTCTTTTTTTTTTTCTCTCTCTCTTTTTTTTTTTTCATGTCCCTTTAGGGGCTCCGTACATTTGCGCTCCCTCATTTTTTGTTGAGTCCACTCGGCCACGTTTGTGTTGGTGCCTCCTGGGGAGTTTTCATGAACATATCGGACTTATCTTATGGATTGCTGTGCATTATACTTGTGTTGTGTAGTTTATACTTTATTCCAACTTTAAATATTGTAATACTTGAACACACTGCTGCTGTTAAATAATTTCCCAATTTGGGATTGATAAAGTTTCTGTCTGTCTATTTATTTATTTTATAGATAAAAAAAACACATCTATGTATTTTCAAGCTAAAGGTGATACACAATATAAACTGTATACTGTTATTTTTTCAAAGACATGTTAATTTCAAAAGCATATATTGCTATGTTTAGGACAAACAATTAAAGACTGCTTTAACAAATTCTACAATATAAAAGTGGCAGATTTGCTTTATTAAACAGACCAGACCTAGGCTGCAAACCAACACAATTAGGAACATGCTCACATCTTACTATGTTGGTCTGAAGAGCTGAAGCATTCATACACAATGGATAAAAACTGTGTTGTCTCATTCTATATCCTGTGAGAAAATGATATACATTTAGCATTAAAAATTAGACATACTATTCCTAGCCTGAGGAAGATATGAATAATCAACAGATTTGAATGGAATATCTAACATTTTCATGTAGAATAAAGACAAAAGAGTAATTCTACAAATTACATTTATTGAAATTTGAACCAGAAGATGAAGTCTCAAAGAATGTTTTAAATAAAAGGACATAAAACAAAAAGGTGGATAATAATAAAATCTATTAAATATATATGTAAATACATTTGGTCAAATGAAATGACACTGAGCCAGTGATAACAGCAACGCCCAGCGTGGATGAAGCTGGTGCAGGTCTTTCTTCATGCCCCCCCTCCGTGCTGTCCCCTCAGAGGAAGTGGGAAAACGGGATAAGACCTCTGGACACCACGCTGTCTCAATGATCCACACTGTTAATATGAGAGGAAAATAAATGTTTTAGGAAATGAAAAATATGAAGTTAACAAATAAAACACAGTAAATAAAGAAACAGACCGTATAGTACAGCACAAACAACACAAATGATCAATACTTACATATATTTTCACTTGTAGTATTATAATAATTGAAATGCTGGTTCTTCTGGGGGTGTTCTATGGTTCTATCTCAGCTACCGCACCGCAGCTGCCTGCACTGTACAATCGCTGGAGGACTGGGCTGTCACTCAAAAACTGAGTAGCGAATGGGGACGCACCCCTGAAAGTCCCGCCCACCTGGGACGTTTGTGTCAAAATCAAAAACAAAAAAATGAGGGAGCGCAAACGAGAGAGTTGCAGCGAGAGCAAAAGTCATTGAGAAAGAAGCAAAGAGAACTGCAAAGAAAAAGATATGTTGAAACAAAGAAAAAAGATTTATAGTTTACATGATTACACAAATGATTTGTTTGCAACTTATAGTTTTATTTTTTAAATTAAATTTATTTTACTCTTAGTTTTGCTTGATTCTGAGAAAGTGTTGCTTTATCTTTATGAAACAAAACTAATCCCATAGTCATCGAGTGCCGCCCAAGGACTGTTCCAATGTCCAGCATACTTGGAATTCTACCGAGCCTGGCGTACTTCGTAGCGAGAAATTTCGAGGCTGCACATGTGTAGACTCCGCGGTCTTAAAATCCCCACAATGCTTTGCGCACGGACCAATTTCCCAAAATCTGTGGCGGAAAATGTAAGGCGGGGCCTCTCATAGGACGCACACCTGCACACTTGCTCGCCTGTTCCACTCTTCGTGACATGTGCTACCAAGCAAGCGTCCTCGACATTGAGAAACACCCAGAGTTGGATGAGTGGGCAGCCAAATATTTCTGAACATGGACAAGGAGGACATGAGGTTATTTTAAATAACCTTTCCACCCTGCTGATTCAGCCTTAACTTGAAATCTGTGCTTTTTTCTTTACACACCACATCTTATTGTAATGCATATTAATGCCCCACATGGTTACATTAAGAACATCATTTATTATATATAACATGTTATAAGGCAACACAAAAATATGTACGCTCTTTCGACAACCTTTAACTCCAGCCATAGCTATGAAAACTGAGAAATGATGGCGACTTCTCAGCGAGAATGTCTTAGGCTCGGGCACAATGGAGTACAGCTCTCACTGACTGAGCCACTTTCTTCAGCGGAACCACTAAAACTTCTATGGCGATATTCTATTGTGCTTTGAAAAAGGGCTTTTGAAATGCATTAGCACTACACACTTTCTGAAGAAAGCCCAAGCACGGATTTGATACATAGCGCCGGAACAAAAAAGAGAAAGAAAAAAAAGATAAATAAAAGCAGGATGCAATCATTTTTGAAAGATTTGCCCAGCCCCCTTAAGATCTCTCCTTTATTGTTTGCTGACGACTTGATACCGCAAAGTTCTATTTGTCTTTTTCTTCTTCCTCTCTTTCTTCTGCCGTATCAAATTTGTTTTCAGGCTCCATAAAATAGCCTTTTCTTATTTCAAGCAGCAGTGTATGCAGTGGAAAATCTTTCACATAATATATCCTTAAAAGCACATTACTCTGTCCCATACACCGTTAAGAGTTAAGAACACAGTTAATATTTACAGTTGAAAAAAAATGGGAGAAAAGGAAAAGGATTTTGTCAGGGAATAAAACACCCCCACCCACGTATACACACTCACTCTCAGTGCAGCAGTTGAACAATTGCTATTCACAATCCTATCCTTAATGCCTAAGACCAACATAAAAGAGGGGAGTTTAAGAATATAGGGATAAGCCCTTTCAGCTTTTCTAAGTCTTAAGGCTGGTTTATGCTCCATGAATACTGAGCATCGGCAGCCAGTGCTGTTGCCACTCTAAATAGATATTACAATGATTTGGGAACAATGCATTCGACTGATTCCCTCAGACACAAAAATACATATATGTGTATATATAGTGAATAGGAGGCAAACATTAGCGCTCCCTGACAATACAAGCATTTTTGATGTAGAAGGGTAGAGCAAGATTAATGTCTGAGCGAGAGAAAAGGCGAGATACCACTTTGGGTGTTTGCTGGGAAAGCTGCAGCGGGAAGATGCTTTGAGAGTCTAAATCCCCCCCCTGAGTACAATGCAGGGCTGCTGATACAACCAACAGACACGGGGTCACCTCCCCTCAGGGAGACAATGGAGCACAACAACAAACTGGAGTGAGGAAGCACCGGGACTGTGCCGGCACAAAGGCAAGGAGAGGAAGTCAAAGGGGGGAATAAAGTAGGGAAAATGCAATTTGCCAGCGTTTTTTCAACATTATTATTATTCCTAATAAGCATCAAGGGCTGCTGAATGTCGCAGCAAAGGGAAAGTGACCATCCTCCAAAATATCATCCTCTCCGCAACATGAGAAGCATGAAAATTAGTCTTCTGTGCACGTCTGCTTCTATCCTACTAAATGACAACATATGGGAGCATTTAATATGCTAAAAGATGATTTTGAAGAGGGCCGTCTCGCAGCACAAGAGAGGTACGGATAAACAGTCCCCTTTTTTTGCCACTTAAGCTTTCCAAACGGCCTCAGGGCTCCAGAACAACTCCGACCCTTGTGTCTCCTCTCCCAATCCAAGATTAGCCTGTCTTCTTGTCTTAATCCAGCAGAAACGCTGCATCCTGACTCCAACACCTCTCCACAATTACTGCACTCCATAATCCCCTGCCTGCCTCCATTTTTCCCTACTGCTTTAAGAGGGGTAAAGATCAGGGGTGAGCACTCATCCCCGAGCCCTCCCCTGCCTCTCACCATGGCAGTTAAGTGTCTGTGGAAATCATAGAATGAGTAAGCCTTGTGACAGCTTATTAATACTTCTCTCTTCTCTAGGGTTTACCAATGGTCAGTCCTTAAGTATACTGTACTGGATTAAAAGGATTTGCTTGTAGCTCAGGTTGTGAAAAATAGGTATTTCAGCGCAATTCTCCCGCTCTGTTCGAACTAAGATGTCAATTGAAGGGTCTCGAGTCGCTTTGTGCGCCGGGCTGATGGTCTATGAGATCTAATGTTGAACATGAGGCTCAGGTATTTTTCATGGTCAGTACCTCCTATGATTTCAAGTGGCTCTTGATCCTCTCAGGGAGCCAAAGCACTCAAGCCAAGGTCTGAAATACAGTAACCAGATGAACTGAGCGCGTCGCTCTTTATTCAGTAAACTTTGATAGTCTTTACCGCCGATCCAAAGAATGACCACCGCAGTTCTCCTCCTCTCAAAGCCGTGTTCACTGCAGTGTACAGCCCGGCAACAATGAGTGTGGCGCTTACAGACGAGATGTGCTTAAATGAATCATCCTGCTGGCTTAGCATAGCTTGGCTGCCTCTGCTCTGGATGTCTTTAATGCGTTTGTTTGCCTGCAGGCCCTCCGAGTCTTTCTTCCCGCTTTCTCTGCTTTCTAGCCCGGATAGATTATACGTATTTTTTTATATTTATTTCAAAACCTAAATGGACTTGAATCGATCAATACCTCATTGTGCGTGTGACGAAAGCTCCAAGGGAGGGGGGCAACCAATATGACAGATGTTACAATTCAGATTTCCTTTTCATTCTTTTTCAAGTAAACACAATGGCATATCGAAAGGCATTTCAAAAGCTGTTTTAAATTGATTTAAGTTAGCTCCTTGTCATAAAGCTGTGTGTTCACAAGTATCACAAAGATGACTCGGAACGGAGAAAGAGAGTAAAAGAAAGCTGCCTCCTCCAAGGACTCTAAGCCATTGTAGGCTTCTACCCAAGCCTTAGATTTAAGGGACCAGGCCCGGACAGATTTGCTCAGAAGTCTTTTCAGAAGATATTTTTTGAGCCTAAGATAGTCATCATGCAGAATAAACAACTTACTTTCAGAAAAGGGAGGGACATGAAAGAATATGGAGGCAAAAATGTCCCACTGGTAGCGAAATCAAGGAAAATAGAAGGGCATCAGAATCCTCTGAGCCTCCATATCAAATGTCCCACCCGATCTGGAATTCACAATAAAAAAGACACTTGTGCATAATATAACGATTGTCATGACATATCACTACAGCGGAGGAAATAAAATAGGGGAAGCAGAGAGCCTTTTATGTTCAGAAAATATGATGTGATTAGGGCTTTTGATGCTGCGAGCTACTCAGATTTTTTCTTTCTGCATCAAAAGGTGAGATCTTAAGTTTTTCATATTTCCAGTTCTCCATCATATCGTTCAATATCTCCAGAAATGATTACTGCCGCATAACTGAATTAATCCTCAGAGGTACAATTGAGCTGGAACCTGTGTTGCCCTAGCTACAGGGACAATACGGTGTTTCCATCCAGCCTCATCTGTTCAATTTAGCCCACATGATTTTGGGAGTTCTAATCTGCCATGCTTCTTTCCGACAGAATGGTGACCACAAATATGCTGCGTCTTCAAACTGTGATAGATGGCTGAGGCGCAGGAAGAGAAAAGACAGGAAGTTAGAGAGCGATAGCAGCTCACTTCTTGGAAGGGAAGGAGAGAGACGTGGTCCCGCTCTGCAGTGCCGGAGAGAACAAAACATGCAATTAGAGCAGCAATACACTGTGAAGTGGTCATTACTAGAGCTAATGAGTGCGCTATCTGTCCGCACATTAAAGTGCCCGCTAACGAGGGCTTGTTCATCATCGGGCGAACACAAGTCATCGTATAATCCTATCTCCTGTCCTCTCATCCCATAGCAGGAGAGGAGGCTCATTTGGGCAGGCGCTGGACAAAAGAAGCCAAACAAGGCTTTGGCTCGGAGAGACTTTAAACTTGACCCAAACATCCGTCTGGTAGCCTACTTCTGCTGCTGCATCACATGCATTAAGGATCTTTTTCAATATATTTCAAAATTACTTGGTAAATCGAAGTAAAAGTAGTAAATTCTGCATATTTCAATGAGTTGGTGCTACTCCCTTCCACCAGGTGTACCTCAATGTACGCCGGTAGTTTTACTGTAATCCAGTTGACACAAACCCGACTGAAAACATAACCTCCTGACATGTTTTATTCTGGTTGAACCAAACACTCTTTTCATGGCTTCTCCCAAGTTTCCACAACATAAATGCCCCCGGCCGCCACAAGAGAGCACTGCAGCCAAGCCTTTCCCCCACACCCTGTGCTGCTGCTGTGTGGCATCCGTACTGTAAGCTGATAAAGACAGCGATGGCAGCTTCAGATAAAGAGGGGAGGCAACACACTCCATAGGGTTCAAACATTCTTAAACACTTATTATCTATTTGATTCATTCCTGATTGCTAAATATTTTCATGGGCAAATCCTCCCACAGGGCGAGAACCCCACCCCCCCATGCTTTGTGTCCTTGTGTTTCTATTTACTCGAGAAAATAAGGGGGGTGGGGGGTAGAAAGTTTGGGCTGTCTCCGAGCAGTAAGAAATGTGTCACAATAAGACGAAATCTCTGGCATTCCCCCCCCCTGGCATTCCCCCCCCCCAAAACAGTAAATAGAGCTTTACTGTAAAAAAGTCAAGATGAGGATTTTTAAAAAGAGTGACTGACACAGGAGTGAATACATCATATTCAAATAAAAGACTGTAAAGAATAAGGAGATGAATTTGGATTTATTTTTCCTGCATGTGTGTGTTTGCTTCCCCTCCTGTCTCCACGGGGGAATGTTCTGGCACTCACAATCGGATGAACAAGTTTTTTCTCCACCATTGTTGGGTCCATATCACTCCGCTATGACTCATTCCATACCCTGTAATTATGTTTGGAAAAGAAAGAAACAGACTTGAATTATCTTTAATTGTGTAAAGCAGCAAACTGCTGTCTGAAGGCAAACATGAAGTGTTTAACCTTGGGCACCAATATCCCCACATAAACCTCACTGCATGAGACCTGCAGACTAACCATGGAAACATAAGAAATAGCAGAAAAAGTCATTTTTTAAGTGGATTTCTGCATAGTTTGTGAAATTCAGGTCAAAAATATTTAACATAATTATTTTTAATGTGAATAATACCATTAATAAAATCATCCTGCAGTCTAATTGTTATATGGCAGACCCTGTGGAGGGAGCGTATCTGCGGAGCATCTCCAGAGTGCTTCTGATTACTTCCTCTCTATTCATCATTTTGTCGTCTGGCCCCAAGGCATCAATAAACAACTGTCATGGATCCAAGTGACGGCAAATCAGTCAGCTTTCACAGCACAAAGACACTAATGCAATTTTATTGTTCATTACTTTATCATAATATTATATCTATTTCATCTAACACGTAGATTTAGAAGTCTTGTGTTTGATTATCTGGCGACTTTCAGGTAAAAACAGTGTTTCCATGAAGCAGATTAGCATCGGACAAACCAGGTGCCAACTCAATCTTTTTGTGGCGTAATAAGGTGCGATATAGTCTATCAACTGTATACTACCTTCGATGTGTGTCCGTGTTGTGTGCATAGATAGATCCACACACACACACACACACACACACACACACACACACACACACACACACACACACACACACACACACACACACACACACACACACACACACACACACACACACACACACACACACACACACACACACACACAGAGTGATGTGCGATCAGAAGCATCAGAGAGTTTAGCTTCAGTAGCATTGCCCCCGAGGGACTGCTGCTGTGCCTGTGCAAACATGTGGGCCCCGCTCTGCCACCTGGGAGCCGAAAGGGGAAGACAATCAAGATCAGCAGCCCAGATAATCTCCGTTTAGGACACTACATGCATTACGGCTGAAATGTGAGACTACATGGGAGTTGTTTTTGATCTGTACATGTTTGTTCAGCGTCTGTATCGGGCTGCGGCCGGTTCCAGGGATGAAGTACTGAGGCTGCAGAGAGCAGGAGCAGGGAGAGGCTGGAATATGTTAGCACAAGCACTGAAAACTGAAACGTTGCCTTTAATTAAATGTATGATGTCAACAGATTTCACTGTATTAGGTTGGTTGAAAGCAATAATATTAAGTTGAACCTATTTAAATGTTATATTGTTGCTTTCAACTAACCTAATACAGGTATGTGAAATATTTATTTAAATATTTTTATTTAAGTCACATGGCCCTTAGAAATATTTTTTTTAAATCAAGTGTAACCACAGTTAAACAACTTTTGATCGTCGGAGTATTGACTTCTACTGTACATCAATTGAAGAGCCATACTTTTCCTTTTAATTTTTTCCCAGTTTGTTCTTATAGATTCACAATTTAATAAGACTCCAGACAAAAATCTGTGCTCAGAACCAATTTCAAAGCGCCCATTTCGGGGTCAGTCTCATCTCAGCTGTGCTGGGCAGCAATCATACTGCATGCACACAAATTATGCTTAACCACAATTAACCTGGGGGGTGTGCCGTGTTTCCAGGACCATTCAATCTCACTTCCATATCACCAAGAAGTTAGAAGTTAAGAGATTGTCTTGGCTCCGCTCTCATCAAGCATCAATAATTGATTGAGGCTTCTGGGACACATTGTGCATTGTGTCGTCGGGGGTGATCAGCAGGCGGACCCTCGGTGCGGGGGGAGAGCTCACCCAGCGCTGCTCTGCTTGACCCAACCAATCCTCTATTATTTATTACAGCAAAAAGGATCCTGGTGGATGGGTTAAGGAGGTCAGTCGACATTTAGTGCTTCCTCGACAGACGTCCCTGCGGTTTAGATTGAGCATTTCGCGCTACGCTGCCTCTCCCACACATGCCCTGATTTGATATTAATATCAATCTTCTTTTTACCCTTCTCTTCATTGAGATTAGCACCTCTCTTTTCCCCCGGTTCTGACATTCAGTTTGGTCTAAGGAGGACAGAGTGAAGCGTGTTTGCTGTAGAAGAATAAAATCCTAAAGTGGTATTTTTGTGAGCACACACGTCTAAGTTAAGCTCACACAGAGTTTATGCATTGCACATCAACTGCTCTCCCTCCACGCATTCATACACACACACACTAATGTCTCAAAATGTCTTCATGTAGCATTCCACTGAAAGAGAGAGTTTATTATGTTGGGAAATAGCGCAGGATCGAACAATAGCTTTGTTTGAAATGTTCTTCCCATGCAGTTAGAACGAAACAAGGCTTGACTTTAAACACGGCTCCAGGCTTGCGTTTTCTCGCGTTGACAGCACGGCTAGCCAAGCGTTCGCCCAAAGGCCTTTGGCAACATCCTCAACAATACCATATCAGTGTGTCCTGTCACCCCGCTATTGTTCAACCCTGACACCAGCATCCCACTCAGACATAAGCGGGGTCAGAGGTCAGACCTCCAACACTTACGAGGACGCTAACAAATGGCATCTCATCGTGACCTTGAGCCCTGAGGCTAAGACAATGAGGTGCAACAACATGGCCTCTGCCGGGTTCCTCACACACATTGTGTTTGAGGTTGACAATAATTCTATATGAAAACTTACCCTGTGAAGTGATGACATCCATCAAAGGTTAACAAAGCTGAGGCCAAAGCACTGGGAGGAAGCCACTGAGAACAAACCTTTAAGTCTCTTATCAGCTGATGGAGGAAATTACACGGCTGCAACCCTGAAACATTTAATTAGCAGTTTATGTACATCATGGTATATCACATCTCAACAACCGCTTCCCTATAATTGCTCTAAACGCCCCAGGCAGTTTGCAGTGGGTTTGATACTGAGGACTTATTCCAGGCCTTTGTTTGTGTTGCCGTCTGAGTCCTGCCTGTCTGATTGTCAAGTCTCACCTAAAAGTAGATTCTTGTCCAAGATATCCTTATTACAGAATACACGGAATCTCATAACTGCAACAAAAACCAAAAAGGCGCAACAAATACAAATTCATTTCCAACAATGGGAGAGATTTGGGACATTTTCAGAAATGAAGATCCCTTATTTACAGCATAGCTTTTTCCAGTGATCACAATCAAAGTGTGTCACTTTGTGTTTCTTCCATACAAGTGTGTGTGTGAGTGTGTGGGTGGTATGTGTGTGTTGCGGGTCACCTTGAGCGTTTTGCTGCACATGGCAGAGGGTCCCGCCGCTGTCTCTGGCGCGCTTCGCTGAGTACTTCCTCAAGCGCGACACTCCCACTCCAGCAGGGATTTCCACACACCAACGGTTGAATCTTCCTCTTGGGCCTCCATTGCTAACCATTAGTGGCGGATTAGGAGAGCGGGTGAACGGAAGAGGAATGGCTCCGGGGGCTAGCTATCAGGTGGATTTCATAACTGACATCCTCGGATGACCATCCAGGGTTAGAAACCGGCTCAGCTCTTGGTTTCAACTTCAGACTGTTTTAATGTATACACTCAAAATGTATGCTAGCAGACCAGAAAACAAGCAAGTTGTCAAAGCTTTGGACTCATCAGGTTCAGTTTCAACCTCTGCATTAACTTGTATCCCAGTATTGACAGTGCCAATACATTAGCAGAGCATAAAGGCAAAAGTGAGTGACTGAATTGATGGTCATGGCATCGTCCAATTTTACAAGTTAAATCTCTTTACCGGAAATTGCGCGGGAAGAAAAAAAAAAAAGAAGCAGTTGAGACAATGCCATGAGATTCTATCACCACCAGCTACTAAACAAGCCAATAATTCCCAAATATATTTCTCAGGCGTTTAATAAGGAGATTAATTGAAAGCTTTGTGAGAGAACTCATCTGGGAAAGGAAATAATGAGTCTGTCTTGGACTTTTTTGAGGAGCTGCCAAAAGAACTATTCACAATGGGTGCGATGGCGTTCTTAAAGTCCCAGTTTGAGCGACTAGCTGCTGTAATGTGACATATTTCCATGTGAAACTGCATTGTTAGATCTGAATGGGAAAGACAGTAGAGAAATGAATAAATTACAACTCATCAACAAACTTTTAAAAGATTTTTTGGCAACAAATATCCAAATACACACCTCTGACTATCACTCAAGGTTGCCTTGCTAACTACGACCCAAAAACGGTCCGTAAGGTTTGATATGTCGGTAAAAAGCTAAAGTCATATTAGATCGATAAATGTTTGTCTTCAACCCCAGGGCTCAAGATGAAGAAATAATACATGGATTTGTATATATACATTTTTTAAAAACTTTATTTGGCATGTAGCAAGCAATAACCAAACAATTGACACAAGGACGGAGGAGCTTGGGTCACGTCTCTCTCTGGTCACTGTGTTTTAAAAGTCATATAGGTGGACTGTGCAAACAGATTTTAACGACACCGAATGATGTTTGTTGTTAGGCGACGACCTCTAGTGGCTATAGTTATAATGACCGGAGTAAAGGGGGAGGTTACATTTAGCATTATTAACAAACACAGAACTTTTACACTGACTGAGGACGCTGACGGTCGTGTGCTACGTGAAACCAAAAGTTGACACCTTGAGTTATTCCTTGGACCTAACAACGTTACAACATTAATATGTACGTAAACATTTGTCACTACATAGTGTGTTGACTTACTCCACCTAAAATGTACCTGGCCAACAAGTGAGCATAACTTACTCAAATTTTAGCTCAGTTTTTGGTCTGTACCACATGCTTAGTTCAGTGTTGGCAGTGGCGACTGGTCATTAGGGGCAGGCACAGCCCCACCTAGTGTCAGCAGAAAGTATTACAAATAATGATTACAAAAAAAAAAGAAAAAAAAGAAGAAAGAAAATATATATAAAATATATCTATATCTGATTCGTCTGCACATTGCTGTTTTAGTCTGTGTTCTTCTAATTAGTGCCTACAGTGTGTGCCTATTGAGCTGTTTTGAGCCATGTGGGACAAAACCCGATCATGCCCCTCCCTCTCACTGTCTAACCCCTAGATTCCACCGGGTCCGTCTGCGGCGCGTTACGGCAGCGTCACGGCCGCGTTACGGCTGTGCCACGGCGCTCACGGCGATCGCGGCCACTCTAGTCAATGGGTGCTATTCCTCCACACGCGGTGCGTTACGGCTCAGAAGCGTCCCAGAAGCGTCCCAGAAGCGTCTCGGCGCAGGGCTCCTCTAAAATTTGGATGAATCCTATTTTTGACGCGGCGCAGCCGTAACGTAATGTCGGGCAGGCAGGAAGTGGAACATTCAGAGCATATATGGCATATATATATATATATATATATACACACACACAAACTAATTGTCCAGACCCTATCCCTCTGTAGTCTTTCAAGTAGGAGGAGAAATGCCAGTGTTCTTCTCCGGTTTACAGGCACTGTGTAAATTATATATATATAGAATAATTATGATGATGGATGCATTTTTTTACCACTAAAATACAGCAACACATCTTTGATTCATGTCGTTTATAACTGGAATATTACAATTATTATGAACTTTGTCTGTACAAAGTAGCCTGTCCAGGAAATATGCCCAAATCAACAAAAACTGCGAGCCGGCAGGCAAGACGCTCCGCTTCTGAAATGCTTCTGAAACGTGCCCGGTAGGGTATGACGCCGGAGGAGGCCGGACCAAAACCGCGGCGCAGCCGTAACGCGACGCTGTCGGACCCGGTGGAATCTAGGGGTAAGTGAATGGTGACTTTAAAAACTACACTGCGCATGCTCAGAGTATTTTCCTATTTAATGTGTGTGGCAAAAAAAGAATGACCATAGGGGCACTGAGCTGCCATCCCCACCATACGTCATCTCACATAATTCAGAGCTGATTGGCTGTAAGTACGTGTGCCGCGAAAAGTGTGGTGTTTGAAGAGGAGACGAGAGAGGTGCAGTGACGCGTCCTAAAACCCGGAAGTAAGCTGCGCATGGCTTCCCTCGACAAAAAAGCAATGAGATTTCTCCATAGGATTTGAGAAAATAGCTCGAAATAAGATCTGTGGGAAACGTACCTGTTAGATAAATGCACGTTTTGTTCAGCCGGATAATATCCACATGTCTACCATACCTTTATAATTTTTGAATCATAAATCTATCGATTAGATTTATGATTCGACTTTTGAAACTACAAGAAGATAAGGACTTTTACAAAAAAGTTATAGAGATTTTTGTCCAGAAGGATAGGCAAATGGACTTCATCTTCAAGTCAAGGTAAGACCGCAATTCTATTGAAAATGGGATCTTACTAAGAGAGAACAATTCAATATTTAAATGATAAAATTACATTTTTTGGGTATCCTTTTGTTGAACTGTCTGTTTAAAATTAATCGAAGCATCAGACTAAAAAAGCTTTTGAAAATAATATTATATTTTGGTTTAGGTCAAAATATAATATTTGTAAACCTGAAGAGTCAGTGCCAGTGCCTCACCAGCCATGAACCTCACTGCACGTCACTGCAGAAGCTTATATATAGACATCTACGTTTTTTGTGCCCCACCACTTTTGTACATATAAAAAACGCCACTGAGTGTTGGGCATTCAGCATGAAGAGGATTTATCTTGTTTTTTCTCTCTTCTCTTCTTTTTTCACTTTCTTTTAGAATATGACACTGAAGAGCCATGAACCATGAGACATTGAGTTCAAGGATGCTAGCGCCGTAAAGCTTAGAAGAGCTGCAAAGTCGGGTGTTAATTCTCCGTGGAAACATCAGTATGAGTGACATCTCTATACTCGACTGATGCATGATATAAAAAAAGTGATTATAGCAGTATGGAATATTCCTCCACACTCAATAATTTGGTTGAACACTTGCACATGTATGGATGAGTTTCAGGGTATACTGCCAGAACATGTGAACCTGATTTCAAAAAAAGATCCAGGTATATCTCTAGCAGAGGCTAACATTGTGACCACATCAGGAGCCTGCGGAGGCCACTGAGGTGTAACCGAGCGAATCTGAACATTGAGCTTCTATTTGTCAGGGAGACAAAGGTCTGGTTTTCACAGCGAGGTCACAGTTGCATGGAGAAGAAAGCTGGACCCTGCCAGGTAAATAGGATGTCATTGTCTTGCAACAAAAGCATAGTCTTAACCCTGTGACCTCATCAGCTTTGGGGAATGCTTCTCTATTCTCAGCCAGTCATCAGGAGAGGGAGACGGGCTCTTTGAAGACACTGCACAGGTATCAGTTCCCCTGGGCCCGCTGAGGCACTTGCAGAACAGCATACAAGCAACCTGTAGCAACATTGGTGTTTGCTTTAATGACCTTCATGATGCATAGAAACCCGAAACATGTGAAGAAAATGAATATGCAGGGTTATGCTTTTATATGGAGATAATCAGATGATCTATACAGGTCAGAAACCATGCTGCTGGGAAAGCACTGTTTGATTTAAAAGAGACATTTTGAAGGTTGCACATGAAAAAGTGCACTGAGAAACTTTCATCTGCTGCCTGCTTACTGTTCCTTTACTGACCCACATTTCCCTGAAAACCCATCAAAACGACTTTCAGAAAAATGCAGTATCACTTGTTCTGTGATCACGCTAATCTGAACGCTTTTGCAGATTGAGAGCTGCGAGTGCTCAAAGCAAAGGCAACTCAATCTTAGAATTTAAAAGGCTTTTTTCTTTGCCTCATACAGCCTGCAGCCAAATGGCACTTGTGTTCTGACACGGCACATAAACACACACAAAAGAAGTTATTAGCGTAGATGCAAATCAAATTACTAGCAGTGTAAACTGCTATTCCTCCCTGCACTTGGGCCTGTAATTACTCTGGCTTATAGGACTATAATGAATGCTAATGACACACTACTGCAAGGCCATCAGCCCAACACTTGTGTGAGGTTGGCTGATTTTCACTTAAGTTATGAGAGCCCATTTTAGTCCGTGTAGTTTTCCCTTCATTCCATACTCTGTGCAAGATTAAAGAGAACAATAATTTTGGTGAGGAACACTTGCCTGGAATATGTTTCAGGAGCAATTCATTTAAAAATGAAAGTCCATAATTGGATGCAGTCAACCATATCATATATAAAGCATATTTTTGCATTTCAAAAGGGATTACAAATTCAACTACACAAAGAGTCCTTGTGGATAGGACAACAGCTGCACATGCCTCAGAACAAGAATCTGTCAGTGTTACTGAATCTCATTTCATTTAATTAGTAATATGCATTTCTGCTGTTTGGGAATCCATATATATATACAAATCCCTATACTTAAAATACAAAATATAGATCAGGCTTAAAACTCACCGTCGTTCACAAAAATATGTGGTCAGGATGTTTGGGTCCGACATTAACATGAAGGCACAACAATTATAAATATCATTTATTTTGTTTGGTTAAATAAACATAGTTGGCATCATATATAAAGCCAATTATGGGCCAAAACTAGTCAGGGTAGGACGTCACTTAGTCAATATCGATTTTGTGAATTTTTCGAACTTACACAGTACTGGACCAGGGTCAGATGAGGTTGCTCAGTTATCATAAACATTATCAACACAGGGAAACATTTCCAAATGAATGCAGAATCTGTGGGCAACGGGATGATATTTTTGTAACAGAAGCTTTCAGCTTCCATTTTGCAGTCCAAGTTATATTGAGCAATCACAATTAAGCGAGCTTTGATTGCATGCTAGTAAACAAACCTGCAAAAATGCAGCATTGCAGCCAATCAGATATTATGTAGTATGAAGAGGATTTTGCCTTTTTTCGTTTTAAATTAGCTTCTATATGATACATCAACCCAGTCTCACATCTAAACGTGTAATAACTACGTTGGTCCACAACTTGGGACGTAGTATTTCTACAAAAACGCCTCTGAAATTGTAGGATCCCTACATGTTTTTTCACTATTCATTTCCAATGGCTGCCGTCTATGTCACGTGATCTTCAAATGTCTCCCTGCAGAAAAAAAAAACATGGCCGACCTTCGTTTTATTCTCGGTGGAAAATGCCTATTTTAAGGTTAGTTTGGCCATTAAAATGCATTTTGATGTCATTTGATGCGAGAAATATGAGTTATTATTTCAGATTATGTGTGCAGTGGATGTACATGATCTTTAGTTTGCTAGTTATTACGAAGATTACATTGTTACCAAGGTGGTTGCTAGGGACGCTGCTATCGATATTATTTATGTTATGTTGTGTAACTGTTTAATGGTGTTATCTTTATTGCTACCCCCTTCCCCGTCAATTTATAGTGTTGGTCCACAGCGCAAACGTATTAGTTTAACTAAATCCGCATCTAAAATTGTGGCATAGATACGTTATTTTCCCTTGTGCAATTCTCCAACCCAGTCTCACATCTCACATCACATCATCATAAACAAATACCGGAAACAGACGTAGGCAAGATCCTCAGCTCGGTGATTGGATGGTTTAGCCGCAATGCACGTTGGGAAATGGTGTTTATGCGATGTGAAATCCGAAAACATTTAAAATAAATAAAATAATACTTTATTCCGAGTGTACTTGCTTTTTATAATGCATGTTTTTGTACTATATTTGCGATAAAATGATTTTTAGCCATAAATTCTTAATACAATTGATACTGTTGGACTCAGTACTTGTTAGACTACTACCAAAAATACAATGAAGTACTTTTACTGTGTACTTTTCAAGTATCAAACTGTCAAACTCCCCTCCTGAGTACACTTATTCATGTATTCTGCTATATTTGTTGAGGGATAAAAAGATTTGTTACCATAAGTTCGACATGAAATTGATACTGTTGGACTCAGTACTACTTGGACTACTACCACAAGTACAATCAAGTATTTTTACTCTGTACTTTTTGAGTAATACTTGGTTAAACTCCTGTCCTGAGTACAATAATTCATAGTTCATATACAATACAGGAATTATTGGAGTTTGACCGAGTATTATTCAAAAAGTACACAGTAAAAATGTAATTGCACACTCAAAAATGAAGAGCCGCTGATTTGACCAAGCAAACGCGAGAGACGGCTGAGTTGACCGCAGTACCGGAACGGACGACAGTATCTTAATATTTTCTGAAAACAAATGCCAGTGTCACACACACACACCCTGGTGACCGGACATCTCCTTCATAAATAGAATAATAAGGCGTAATAATCGGGCAGTTCGATGTGTGTAGAGGTGTGTGCGTGTGTGTGTGTGTGTGTGTGTGTGTGTGTGTGTGTGTCTGTAGAGGTGTGTGTGTGTGTGTGTGTGTGTAGAGGTGTGTGTGGCTATAACGAAGCAGCCTGCAGTCGCTCTTTAGCTGTCTAATGAAGGTAAACACAGCGAAGGCTGTGTGTAAAAGGCACAGCTCCACTTCCTACTTGGTGAACCTGTAACTTTCCCGTGTGCACGAGAATGTATCTCTTGCGCAAGAGAAAGTATATCGTGATGAGCAAAACCATGTCACTTGGCCCAGGTGGTTTCCACAGAACGGACAAAACATGTTTAACGACCATAAAGGTCCATAGGTACCGGCGGTCTATCCGCCAAAACAAACTTAAGTTTGTGTCAATCACTTGCACGTCACTTTTGGTATGATGGGCATTCCCTTTCCGGTTTGATTCTCTAGTTTGTTAAAGTGTTTCGGCAAATGTCAAAGTGTTTCGGGAAATGTTAAAGTGTTTCGGGAAATGTTAAAGTGTTTCGGGAAATGTCAAAAGTGTTTCGGCAAATGTCAAAAGTGTTTCGGCAAATGTTAAAGTGTTTCGGGAAATGTTAAAGTGTTTCGACACTTGTAAATTTGTCTCCAGCTTTGTAAAAGTGTTTCGCGTCTTGTTAATTTGTTTTTGTTAATGTTAAATCGTTTTTTCTTTGGTAAAAGTGTTTTGCTAATGTAATTTTGTTTTATAAAATGTACATTTGTTTTATAAAATGTAAATTTGTCTCAAGCTTTGTTAAAGTGTTTCACACTTTGTAATTGTCGATTGCACCTCTCAGCCACCGTACATAACGGAGTGAAATGACCCGGAAGTACCTGGGTGGCAGCCATGATAAGAGCCGTTCGAATTCTCTAGATGATAGGAAAGGAGGTTTGAAACTTCCTTTATAACCTCCTTTAGCTTAGGAAACACTGGATCTTCCTTTACGAAAGAAAATGAGAAAATGCTGCCCCACAATGCCTTGCGGCCGCAGCATTTAGGGCGAGGGAATATTCGGCCGTTCACGGAAACAACTGAATATGACCGAGAAATGATATCATGAAAGTTACGGTTCTTATTAAGCTTTTTAAAATGGTAACTTGCCAAAGTGCTTTGTTTTGAATGTTCAATCAAAAAGAGAAATATGAAAGTTAGTTTTTACTGAAATGATCAAATAAAGTCAACATTTCACAGTGTTTACTGAGCTGTGTGGGGTTTGTTCAACTTTTAAAAGATGTTTGAATGGTGATATACACAGTGATAGATGTTAAGGACTAACGTTTATAATAAATAGCCTACATTTGTATTGATTTTAAGATCTTTTCATATAATCATACGTATTGGGATCATTTGTATTAATGTGGACCGGAGGGAGAGGGTGACAAGCATACGTTTCACTTTCCTTTTTTATTTCAATTACCTCGTTCATGAAGAATTTATGAATTTATGTTTCTCTGTTGTAACATCTGTTGCAAAGTTTCTAGATGCGTCCGCCGTTCTTATTAAACATCCATGTAGTCCGCTCACTCCGCTGTATAGAAAACTAGTTTCTCCACAGCAGACGCATATTCATGACGTCCGCTGGCGCATCATAAATACGTTGGATAGTGAAAGTGCAGTCGGATTCTCAAAGCACCGCAGTCTCTTCTCCTAAATCCTTTTGAATTCTGCTATCCACTATTCCTTAACCCTGCGACGTTTCACACAGAAGTCAAGGGATAGACGATAGGAGCTGATTTTTGGACTATTCGACTGCAACCTGACAGTCGATGAGTTCCTAAATACTTGTGTAAGTGCAGTGTCCATATTTCTGAGCAGCGTCAGAACTAATGTTTTTTCCATGTCTGGGTAACGTTTAGCCTCAAACGATGTCAATCCAAGGTCTTCAGTCTCCTCACAGAGACAAATGTGTGCAGGCTAAGGGTTTGTCAACTCAATGTGACAAATAGAACTTCATTATTCCCAAATCTGTAGCATATGGTAATAGCAGCTAAAACCAAGGCAGTTCAATAATAAAAGCTAAAATAATGGATTATAATTATAATGCTAAGAATAGCATTCAAAATGTCCAACACAATAGATGTACATTTTTGTTATGTTTATCAGAGTCATATAGAAGCAACAATGGAGCCGTGTAATACCTCCATTTTTCCCAATCCTTTGAGCTCCGACATGTCCAAACAAAGCAAAGCCAACTTGTGATCCCTAACTGTAGTTGGGCCACTTCTCAAAGTTTTCTTATAAAAACGTTTTAAAGATAACATTTACAGAAGTTCACAAGTAAATGCCACAAATTAGAAGAAAAAGAATAGGAAGAGGAGAAATGTGTTTTCTTTACTTTAATATCGTGTTTATCATCCTGTGACCTCTTAGATGTATTGACTCTTGAGAAATATAATCCATTTTGTAACAGACAAAGTTGGCATTGTATAAAATCAACTAGTGGGGAAATTGAAAAAGCCATGAAACTCATGGATATTTGCAACATATTCAAGGTCTGAGGACACACCATGTTCTTATGCAGCATGTGTTTATGCCTCAACAGCACCTTAGTTTATCTTATTTATGCTTATTGAATGATATTGTAGATTTACTGGCATATCAGCCTCAACCTGGATCTTTTCCCCACAAACAGAAGAGTGAGCTAAAGCTTCCCATCGGCCGCCTGAATAAGGAATTTCTGATGGCCTGAGCTAAAGGTCAGCAGTGCTGAAGAAATGCTGCAGTACGGAGAAACCAGGGCAGCAGAGTCTGTGTGGATGAGAGAGAGATAAGGACTGGAGGAAGTGGAGAGGACAAGGAGCAAGTGAGCATTCTGCATCACTGTGTGCTAGTGGCATCAGAACCAGGAAGAACTGGGAGCTTAGTGTGAGTCTGTTACTAAGAGAAGGATGCTAGCTGAGGTGGAGGGATCTTGAATCACCCTGAAAGTGTTTCTTTCTTCACTCATCGGCTTGCTGCACATTATCCCACTTATTACATGGGTATGTACTAAATAAATAAATGACTTGGGTCACAATATTGATTTATGATGAGTTTATTGACTTAAAAATGACTGCATTGCTTCCATTAGGAAAAAATAGTCCGTTCCAGTGCGTACCAACGGCCGAACTGAGGCGACAGCAACATAGATTAAAATGACGGCAGCACTGATCGAGGTGTTCTTTAACTGTTCAAGTCTGTTCATTCTCTTTTCCATTAAGCAGTCTTTAAACACTGCAGAGCCCATACCGTGTTCCTGTTAGTGTTTACTTCCTGTCTGTCTTCCTTCTGCTGTTCCCTTTAGTGTTTACTTCCTGTCTGTCTTCCTTCTGCTGTTCCCTTTAGTGTTTACTTCCTGTCTGTCTTCCTTCTGCTGTTCCCAGGACGGAGCTGCCATCCATGGAGGACCTTTACTCCCAGCGGCTCAGGAAGAAATCACTACGGATTATCAAAGACCCCCATCACCCCAGCCACAAACTGTTCTTTCTGTTGCCGTCTGGCAGACGTTACCGCAGCATCCGGGCAAGGACAAGAAGATTCGGAGACAGTTTCTTCCCGCGGGCAGTGAGACTGTTAAACAATTGAACTGTTGAAACAACATCAAACATTCAACTGCTACTCAGTAGTATGTATCTAATACCTAATATATATATATCATTCCAATAACTTGTATATAGACTCATACTGCACTATTCCACATCATAACTTTATTTCATTTTTATAACTATTATTATTTTTGTATTGCTCTTGCTCTTATTGTTATTATGTTATGTTATTATGTTGCATTGTTGGAGAAGCCTGTGACATAAGATTTTCAACTGCATAATTACTCTGTAGCTATGTCAGATTGACAATAAAGAACCTTGAACCTTGAACCTTGAACCCTTTAGTGTTTACTTCCTGTCTGTCTTCCTTCTGCTGTTCCCTTTAGTGTTTACTTCCTGTCTGTCTTCCTTCTGCTGTTCCCTTTAGTGTTTACTTCCTGTATGTCTTCTTCTGCTGTTCCCTTTAGTGTTTACTTCCTGTATGTCTTCTTCTGCTGTTCCCTTTAGTGTTTACTTCCTGTATGTCTTTTTCTGTTGATTTATTTGACATCCGGCGCTCTGATTCTTTTAAACTTGCGCTTTTTTCTTGTTCTAGTTTATATGTATTTACTGGAGACAGTTTTGTCATCATGAAAGTTCCGTGCTCTCCACAAATACAAAAATAAATATTGAAAACAAGTATTCCTCTGTGGTTTCTGATTGGAGGAAAATGTATGGGGTTATTTCTGCCACTGCTGACGCTATATTGACTGCACTTCTTTCTGCACGAAACAGAGCCATTTGAAATGGACCATTCAGCATTGAGTATTTAACTAAGTCGTGTAATAAGAGAGATGAAGGTAAGAGTGGCTGGTCAAAGAGAAGGGATATTCTCAGCTGTTAAAGAGAAAGCTTTGAGAAAACACAGAGCCTTAATAACAGCCTAACACACCCTGACTATTACAATGAAATGCTCCACAACAGAATCTTATTAAGGCGTATAAACACCACTTATAACACATTTTGTGTATCACGCATTCTACGTTTTTGTAAGTTGCTTAATGCCCCATTCTCTTTTCCAATGCGTCACATGCAGACACACTGTTACAGTTTGAAACACTAGGTTAACAATGTGAATTCATACAAAACGACTTGGTTAGTTGAAAGAAGGTTAGAACTAGCAGCTAGCCTAGCTGCTATAGCTGTATATTCACTGTACATGCATCAAAGTATTTATTTAACTTTCATCAAGAAAGGGAATAAGCATTCTTTTAAAATGTAAATGTACACAATCTTTACATAAAGAAAGAGTGATTAAGTTGCTGCTTCTATAAGGTTACCAAAGGGTTAAGTAATTATAATAAGTAGGAACATTTAAATAATTAAGCCACAAGCTGCCTTTTGAAACTCTCTAGACTTTAACTATTCAAATGTGCGAGCTAACAAGTAATAAAACAGGATTATGAAGTTGCATGTCAAAAGAGTTTTTTTTAAAAGCAGACAGCTATTTATCTATTTTATTTATTTATCCCTATTTCATTGAGTCAAGTCAAATCAAAGTCAAAGTCAACTTTATTGTCAATCTTCCAGTTTGTGTGTACAGACAGAGAGATTGAAATACCATTTCCCACAATCCCGAATATAAAAACAAATGTATATAAAGATATGTGTGCACTGCAAATATGTAAATATATACACAGAATCACCCATGGACAACCAGGCTTTGGATTGACTGGATAATATTATATACGGCTAAAATCCCTGTTTGTATTTGGTGGATATAGGGCAACTTTTAACAATTCATACATATCAGGTCAGTATGGCACTATAGTTTGCATCGATCATGGACGCATTTTGGCCTCAACATTGTAAACATCCAATATTTTTAAGGTAACATTTCTAATGAAGAGGGTGCATGGTGTCACTCTGCATTAGTTTGAGTTTTAGTTTGAACCATAGTAACGATGTTTGAGTTGTTCTGGAAAGGTAAAGGAATTGTTTTTGATTGAGTATTTGCAAAACCAGCTCATAAAGGCAGTGGCTTTCTGCATACCTCTATTAACCTAATGGAAATGTTGTCATATGGAGTAAATATATCCTTTGTTGGATGATAATAAAGGAATGGAAACAGACTAATAAAAGGCATATCAACAGCAGGACAAACAAACAATTTGAAATAATTGGTCTGAAGACCTAAACATATTTTCTTTCCTCTTTTTATTATGCCTTTGCCAAAATGTTTTGCTAAGTTACTTTTTAACAGTTGTACTAAGCGCTGTGCCATTACTTACTGAACATATCCACTGTGTTTCCTGTAACAGCATTAGACAGCAGCGGCCCGTAGCATCAGCACATCTCCTCCATTACTGCTGAGGAGACAGGAGGATGTTTTTCTCAGACGAACAAAGCATTCCGAGTAAATCTCAGATCAAACAACATGCTGAAAAGTTGGATCTCAAAATAAATAGCCACCGTCAAAGGGGTAGGAGAAGGGAGAGAAGATTGTCTCAAATGAAAGACACCCCATTGAAATCCTATTGAGCTATTTTCAGTGAGGCACTAAAAAAGCGCCAGAGAAAAGAGTGCACTGGTAAAGGTCAGCGTGAACCCAGATCATAGAAGCTGAAACACGGCTCAAAGATAAAGGGCACAGTGGGAAATATATCAATTACGCCTTGACATTTTCCAGAGAGACAAAAGAGGCCAGTATAATACGATGGTGTGTGCAGCCTCTTCAGAAGTCAGCAACACTTTGGCTGGGTACATTCCTACTGTGTATTAAAAATGTTGACGCAAAGTAATCATTTAAATTGTTCATTTCTTTATAGCTTCAAACACTGATTTATGGATATTTCAATGTAAAATATCACAGTACAACAGGATGTACTTTGGCCATACATTTAAAATGTTGGTTGTGAATTCAGATGATTTGGCCTATTTTATTTCAGAGAGGAAGTTTGAGCCTTAGCTTTATGCACTTAAGGGGTGTCAAACTCAAATACACAGTGGGCCAAAATGAAAAAATGGGTACTAGTCGAGGGCCGGACTGGTTCAATGTTTATTGCAAAACGTATTGAAATGAACTTATTGCTCATATTAAACCTGGAACTCACAAAGCTTAAATTATTGCCTTTAAAAACAACATTAAACATTAAATAATCAGTTGCATTAATTTCTTATGGCTCTATCTGCAGCTTTTCCGGAGTCATTTCTTATGATTACATTTTTCCACAGGCCAACAACAGCTTCATAAAAACTATTTCCCTCAAAGAAAAAACCAAACGTGCCCTGTTGTCTCAAGAAACAAAGTGCAGAATTGGGTGAAGGTGTGCGTGCGATATACGGCAGGCCACATCTAATAGCAATTAAAAATTATCCTGCGGGCCGAAATTAAATCCACACTGGATTCACACACGTTGCATACCGCTATTTTATTGTCATTTTCGGACACCTTAAAATACTGCCAGACTGGTGAAGCCCTTTTGGCGAGCTTGTTTTGCCGCGCACAGAGAAAAGTGTCATGTATTTTACGTCATCATTTTACGTCATGCGATCGGCTCTCGCAATCGGCATTTTTTGAGAGCACCGATCGATCGGCAGAGAGTGAGTATCGGCCGATATCGATCGGCGGCCGATCGATCGGAGCATCCCTAAATTAAATGTCTTTTGCATATGAACCGTCATTTCAAAATATTGCTAATATTTTGAATTAGCATGTTCCTGGCTGGCTAGAACGTTTCCTCGTCAGCTAAAGTGTCATAACAACTAAAGGAATTTGCACCACAAATCTCAGCAGTTGCTGAAAGTTAACAAGGAAGCACAACCTCACATTGTGGTAATCACAAAAACTAAACCACTACGAAGTGTCTATGTAAAAGATGAGCCTCTACAAACACGATCGATTTTTTCAAGCGAAGGAAGAGAAAAGTATACACAGGTGCAGAAATGTAAAAACAGCTCGAAATCAGGATGGTAGGTACTAATAATCACAGAAGAAAGGATACATGAAAGATAAGAGAGTAGTGATTGTGTTTTAGAGCGCTAACCAGGCACCTGCACACATAGACATCAAAGTGGGCTTGAGCCCCTGCCCTTTTACTTCCTCCAGAGAAAGTGCCCTTTTTTTCCCCTTTTAAAAAAAAAGAAAAAAAGAATATATATCTACTGCTGTTTGTGCACAGTTTCCCTTTCCAAAAATATATTGATTGAATACAAAATAAAAATATCAGGTCGGCAGATTAGACTGTGAAGTTCCGATGCTCTCTCTACCCTCCACGTTTCGCGCACAGGGTTGCGGACATCGGCAAACACTTAAGACAGACAGGTAGCAGCACCTCCCACTTTACTGTCCCACTTTACTGTCCCATGTTATGCCGGCTTTTCTTGGCTTGTTTGAAGATGAGTGGTGATGAACAAATGACTAAACTGCCAGTGCCTCGAGTTTACAGCTAATTAGCCAAAAGACAAAAACAAATATAGTTACTAAGGTAGGCTATAGCTAATGGATAAGTTAGCTCAAGGTTTAGCTAAGGCAATTTATCATGGGCATACAGGCTAATGTAGCCTACTGTACTTAAGGGGAGACACTAAAGGTGAATACAGTAAAATGTGTATCTAATAACGTCATCACAATCGCCACATTGATATGCAAATTAGGCGTTAACTAGTAGGCTACACTAGTAATAAAGTAGGGGAGACCAGGGACAGTTGGAACACGGGTTGGTTGTAACACCTTCAATATCTCCAATCACAAACAAGCTAGAGTGATGACACTCACTCTGCACATGCGCAGTTAGATGGTGAGATCGTTGAGAAAAAACGGAGCCACGTTTGAATTTCTCGCGTAAGATATCGGCAAAAGTGTGTTTCTGAGGTAAAATATTAACTAAAATGATATGATGTATTTTTTGGATACTGTCTTGAGTTCAAATGTCTAGGAATCCAAACTAGTATTATTAGAATCACTGTTTTGTAAGCTACAAATATAACTAGCTAAATATGGGTCAAGCTAGCAATCAGGCAGGTTCACAGGGGGTGAAAGCAAGACTGGTGGTCCTGGGACGGTTGTAACGGGACGGTTGTAACATGGCACATTTACAATGATGGCTCATTTGCTTGAATTATCAATTGTTCATTCAAGCACTGCACAGATGGAAGTGCCTTTTACACCTGCCACAACTGTGAATCTGATTAATTCTGGTGTTCTGTTTTAAGTTCTGTTCAAGTTCTGTTAATTGTTCATTGTTTGTTGGAGGATGTGTGAAACCCCATTAAAATCTTGTTGCCTTAGAATTTGACTGCTTTCCCTATTTTTTGTCATGTAGTGTGAAAAAAGGTAATCGTTATTAACATGTTACAACCGTGCCTGGCATGTGCTACAACTGTCCCTGTACACAAGGACAGTTGTAACAGTTGAGTTTTTTTTTTTAAATACATTTTCCAACCTGTACTTATTTCATAAAAACATCTTAAATACATTGTTTCAGTAGCTGACATATTGATAATGTATAATATAGCAAAATGGCTATCCTATTGTAAATGGTTTTTTACTTATTGGGGAAAAACCCAAAAAGTGTTGCAACTATCCCTGGTCTCCCCTACTATCTTATCTCTTATCTTATCTTAATTAAAATGCGCTAATTTGCATGCAGTTACCAAGGCAGGTGAAAAGGATAAAACAAAAAACATAGCACCTCACAACTTCCCCAGATAGTTACTTACCTCAAGTCAGTATTTCCCCTGAAATGTTATGTTTAAATGCAGATTAGCTTTAAATCTATAGATGAATTCAGACATGGTAGTAAAACGAACACCATTTATATGTGTTTTTTGGAAGTTTTATTTCCATTAGAGTGAAAGACAACATGGAAGCAAAATAGACCAAAATAACAACATTTACAAGTACATGAAAAAACGATCTTTGTGCCTGTAATGTCCTTACACAGTAACTTCATAATTTAGATTGTTGGCTGCTCATTTAATAACTATTCATTTTTACTAGTTTGTTGTCTGCTCTTGTGCTTAGTGAATACTATAGAAGACCATTGTCTCTGTGTTAGCTGATTATTTTGTAGAATTCTGTTGAGTATTAAACAATTGCGTGTGAGGGTATTCAAATAAATTGGTCAGTAAGTCAGAGATGTGCAACTATATTTAACTTTTTGTTTTACATTTTCTTTTAATAAATGATTATGGGAAGTGCCCTTTTTCTCACTTGAGCTCCCACCCCCCAAAATGTCTGTGCACATCCCTGGCGCTAACAATAGCTTCTTGCTAATGTCAAACATTCGTTAGCCCCTAATGCGACAGACGCTTTCCAGTGCCTCACTCAGTTTTGTCTCTTTTGCCAATATCAGCAATAAGTACAATAATGAATCAACTAGGACTCAGGGTGCGAGGTTTCCATGTGTTATATTAATCGGATGATCGATTTAAAAAACCCTGGTAGAATTTACTATCTCACCAACTATTTTAATAGGGGATTTGAAAACCTTGCTTTGTAACTGTGTGTTGAAATCAGGCCTTGAGCTTTGAAAGATTAGGCCACAACATTTTTAAAAACATGTATTTTTAAGCGGGCTTAGATTCTATTTTTATTACACCAGTCAATTGCAGTTATTTTACGTCTGTTCCTTGAAGCCCTCTCTTTAGAGGGCCACTAAGACAAACTGAGGTAGTCTCCAAAACAAGGAGGAGAGACATGGGGGTACAAAGCCTCTTTAGGGGCAAACTGCTCCTTCTGTTCCAGAACACTGTTTCTGGAAAGTGCTGCGACAGCTGCCACAGATAATAGTCAGTACATTTAATAGCTTTTCAATCTTTGTTTGCTTGCTTGTTGGGGGTTGCATGCGTTCATAGTATATTACACTGATTTCTCAAATGCATGGCAGGCATGTTCTCTGCATATTTTTGCTCATCCATTTGTCACACACCATATCTATGTCACTGCTGATCTCATTTTGACACAACATGCTGCAATTATGCATCTCGCCAATGCAAGTGACAGACTGGATTTGTCAGTGATCGGCCCGGATGAGGTCTGCTTTATTTAAAAATAAAGCATGTTTGCTATAACCAGACATATTTTATAGAATACAAAATATGATTTCAATATTAGATGCTTCATTGAAAGTATAGCGTTTTGGTTATAGTATACTATAACTAAAGACATTGTTAACCGAGTTAGAATCAGAGAAATATGAAAAAAGATGTAGTCAGATTCTTTGATTCATGTAGTGGAAACAAGGCATTCACTGAGTAATAAAGCAAGTGCACAGTGCAACACAACAGAGCGTTTTAATTAATATTTAGTACAACACATGATATGATGTTCTGGCCTAAGAACAATGTGACAATTGAAAATGAAATAACCCAAGCATTTTGAATGAAGCTCAGTATCATGTCAGGTTCGGGAGGCACCTGAATGTTACATTGTTCAGTAATACGAGGAATCAGACCTCTTTACAAGGCTGATATCTTATTCATCTGATGCTCTGCGCTTCCTCAACTATTTGCTGGCATAATTAGTTGGCATAATCAACACTGTAGTGCTTTGTGGCGATAACAATGTGGTACAGTGCACATCATCCTGCAGACTGAATGGAGAGTGGTGGGGCAGCTCTCATTCAGACTCTTGTTCCTGAGCCAAGGTAAATCAATACAGCGAAGCAGAAGATTACCGTGTTGCTCACATACAAGGTTTCCTGAAAATGATCTAAATTGCAAGCAAATTCTTTCACAATTCCAAAACAAACCAGGCTGTAAGGCTCTCAAGGCCGCTCTGTTTGTTCCATCAGGCCAGGACAACTATTCATCCACAGCAAAGAGAGCAAGGACAAACACAAGTTTCTACATGTTCATTCAAATGCTAATGAACAGTTCAATACATACAAACATGTGTATATATTTAAATATATAGACAAGGTTAAGAGGGTAACTTTAAATTAGTTTTCCGTTGCAATTACTATTTACCTTTAAAAAAGGTAACTAGTAACCTAATCTGAGTATCACCATATACAAATAATGTAACCTAATGTACTTTTGGATATCCTCCAATATTAAATGCAATGCAAAGAAAGACTAAAGAAATATTAATAAGATGTTTTTACATTTTTACTTAAATGTATTATGTAAGACAACAGAACAATGTGACCTTTGAAAAGAAGAGACCAAGATATTTAGGATCAGAAATGATTGTATTGATAGGAAAAGCTGCCTTTCATGAAGCATATTCAGGCAGCAGCATACACACCAACACTGAAACACATGAGCACATACTATAGTTTAAAAAGCAGAAATAAAATCTGAGCTAACAGAAAATGCTCCGTTTTAGTTTAATACACACAGTTCAGCTCACACACACTATTTTATGAACATATAGGTTCACCTGCTGAATTAAAAACAGAACAAAAGAACCAAAGAAAGTGAAAACCATGAAGCAGATTCAGGCAGTAGGTGTATATATTCACACTTAAAGTATTAGCCTACAGCTAGTACCTAGTACAGCTTACAGAGAAGAGAGAACATCTGGTCCTTTACAACAAACACTATATGATCTTTTTAGGTTTTACTAACACTGTAATCCTGCTAGTGATCCACTAGTTTAGAAATGTAACAGTAATCTGATTACCGTATTTTCCGGACTATAAATCGCGTTTCTTTTATATATTGAATTTTGTCTGACTGCGTTCAAACTCCGGCCAATAGATGGCACTGTATAAAATCATGACAACTGAAAACGGCCGTACCACGGACGAAGAAAAAGGTCACGGCAACCGGGAGGATGCGCCACGTAACTTTCCAGGATGTTGTGGGATGGATGGACACAGCATGGGCTTCAGTGACGACCGACACCATCCTGTCGGGATTCAGAAAGGTCTAATCGGAGCTGATTCTGTTGGCGAGTCTGAGGACAGCCCGGAGCAGGACATGCTGCTTCATCGAAACCTCTGTGTCGCTGTTAAACACTTCCCCCGGAGTTGGCGGAAGTGTTTAACAGCGACACAGAGGATGAAGACTTCAGTGGATAAATGCGACTTATACATTGAAGCGACTTACTGTATATATGTTTTTTTACTCTTAACGACACGTTTTTTGATAAGAGCGACTTATACTCAGGTGCGACTTATAGTTCGGAAAATACGGTACGTCCTTTTTTTGTAACTGTAAAGAAATACAGTTACCTTTTTTGTATCCTGAACATAATCCCATACATGTCATCTGTTACTCCAAAAACCTGTATATATATACCAGCGACGTGCAGTCAGGGGAGGCAGGGGAGGCAGAGCCTCACCTGTCATACTCCAATGTAACGGAAAAACAACTAAAGAAAAACTAAATAGTAATAATAATAAAATGTCTCCACTGATCTGTGTTGTAAGTGTGATTTATGTATGATTCCAATCGCTTTTTATAGTCAAAATCAGCAAATTTGCCGAGCTCCGCTACGGGAGCGATGAGAAGTGAGGCAGGGACGTGCTCTGCCTCTCGTAAGCCCACAGTAACTTGCTGGAGCGCGGGCACTAATTTAGCGCGGCCACTTATTTTGTGAGCGCGCTCAAGCCAGTTACTGTGGGGTAGGTGAGGCACAGATGAGATCTGCCTCACCTCAGAATGCGTCACCCCACAGAAACTGGCTGGAAAGCGGGCCCTAAGCGCATGCCTGTTACCATCTCACTGTAGGTCACCAATGTAATGTTTGTAGATCCCTTTATTACATTTATCCTCGCCATCCATAGTCTCTAAATAACTTATTTCACGTATATATGATATTTAGGCTCGCTGGTCTCATCATACAACGGCAATGAAAAAAGCACCAGGGGAGGCAGCCATAACCTCTGCCGCACTGAAGGGGGCGCACGTGAGCCCACAGGTTCTTGTTGCTACTGTAATTCTACGCAGAGACGGTAGACGTAACAACAAACTAGACTTTTTAAACTACAGGAAGATAAGGAGGACTTTTACAAAAAAGTAATAGAGATTGTTGTCCAGAAGGATAGCATGGACTTCATCTTCAAGTCAAGGTAAGACCACATTTGTAATGAAAATGGGATCTTACTAAGAAAGAACAATCCAATATTTAGATTTTGGGTATCCTTTTGTTGAACGGTCTGTTTAAAATGAATCGAAGCATCAGACTAAAAAAGCTTTTGAAAATAACCGAATATTTTGATTAAGGTCAAAATATAATATTTGTAAATCTGACTCAGTGAGTCAGTGCCTCACCAGCCATGAACCTCACCGCACGTCACTGATATATACATATTTCTAACATTAGCTAACCCATCATTAGCTACTAGTCATACCAGAGCAGGTACAGCTACACTGAATTTTTCTTTTACTTTAATTAAATGTATTATGTCAACAGACTTCAAATAACTGTATTAGGTTAGTTGAAAGCAATAATATTAAGTTGAACCTAATATTTCTTATTTAAATGTAATATAATTGACATAAATGTTGACATAATAAATACATTAAATAATAAATAAAATTGATTAAAATCAATGTTTCAGTTTTTTCAGTGTAAAGTAAAGTAAAAACCTGTATAGTACTGATTTCAACATACGTGAGGGTTTTCTTCCCAACAATTTAACTTTTAAGAAGTAGGAATTTGTTATTTATGCATTCAAAAGTTACATTGTAGATCTTTAAAATACACATTTGGGATGTTGTAGTGAGAAGCTGCATGTAAAAAAAACAGGTAAACTATATAGTGATACATTAAAACGTGTCCCTTCTAGAACAGTTTTAGGTGTTGGAGAGACTTTCACCTACCTGTGACTTTTGTCCATTTGCCCTTCTGTGTGTGTCTCCTATTCAAATCTACAATTGTTTTGGGATTATTTTGTCAAACAAGTAGCTGAAACTTCGCTTAAATAACTTTTTTTAATCGAGAAATTAAAGATATGCTAGTCAACTATCCCACATCCCTTCAAGAAATGGAGATTAATTTGAAGGTAATCATAAGTGTGAAAATTGCTGTTATCTTCTCACCATTGCTTTGACTGCTAACGGCCTGTCTGGCTCTGAAGTCGTCTGTAATAAATATTCATTTACCTTTCAGGGCCTTTGTTACGTCGACTACTTTCCATCAGTCTGATCTGTTGTGGCACCAGAAACACAAATGGTGAAAAATAAATGAAGGAAAAATATAAATAATAAATAATAATGACAATGAGTGAACGGGGGGGGGGGGATTTGGAACATCAAAGGCTCCTGTATCTCTGCAGCATGTAAACAGTGCATGGAAGAGCCCTTTTTTAATGATTCTATGGAAGATTGCCACATCGACAAGCATCCTGTAATAAATAAAATTAACAAACACTTCTGTAGGGTATTTTCAAAGGGAAAGAGAGCCCAATGTTTTTTTTCAGATAAGTGGTCCATACATCCCCTGCTCCTTCCTGATTAGTCTAATCCAGGGAGAAGTGCGTGCAGGGTTTTGATTGAGTCAGCCGTGGAGGACCCCGAGGGGAACCTCCTGATAAGTGCCTTACCTTTCACCTCCAGAACCCCACGCACGTCGCTCTGCCATATCCCACTCACTCTAATCTCATTTGGCCCAGGAAGACATGCTCAGGCACAAGAAGCTACGATTAGCATCCTCTTTACCCAGGGATTCCAGCGGACTGCAGTGCTGCCCTCACCCTGAAGTCAGCCAGGTAGTGTGTGTGTGTGTGTGTGTGTGTGTGTGTGTGTGTGTGTGTGTGTGTGTGTGTGTGTGTGTGTGTGTGTGTGTGTGTGTGTGTGTGTGTGTGTGTGTGTGTGTGTGTGTGTGTGTGCTGCTGCTGCTGCTGCTGCTGCTGCTGCATCCGCCCTTCATGAAACAACATGATATGAGAAGGTGTGTTTCCTCCAGTCTTCTTCTCTGTATTACTTGTCAGTTGAAATATGACTCATTTTGAAGTGTTGCCAAACATGTACTCCTTTATGTTATGTCCATATGTATCCACACTGAAAAAACGGAAATGTTTACTTTAATTATAACTGTATAAGGTTAGTTGAAAGCAATAATATTAAGTTTCAATAAAATATATTAGGTTCAACCTAATATTTTAGCTTTAACCTAATATAGTTATGTGAAATCTGTTGACATAATAAAGAAAATGAAAGTCAACGTTTCAGTTATTTCAGTGTAAGATCCTTGAAACATCATGAGTTCAGACCCGAGCAGAATAACACCCACCTAGTTTAACTCTGGTAAAAACAGATCACACCTTTTCACATTTTATTTATTCATCAGACCGTTCAGATATATATTCTGTCATTTGTGTGGGCGGCCAACACTAAATCTCTTACTTTCACTCTACCCTGTTTTACCCTATTTTATTATTTTTGTATTAAATGTAGGACAAACAGCCAAAAATAGGCGAAAGGATCCTTTCCCATTGCCAGTAGACGAGATGTCCTTGTTTTTTTCCCGTTGTGTCACGATGAAGTCACAAGCACCAGAAAGCAGGTTAGTGCCCATCTGAGGAGCATGTTACAGTTACTGTTTTTTATATCTGTCTCTCTTTCACAATCATTGGCGACTAAATGAGAACTAACTGGCTGTTGTTGGTGGTTCCTGTCTTTTTCAGCGCCACTGTCAGGAACTCTAACATGCAGGGTTGGTTATAACTTTCCCAACATATCGCTGTATTGGCTGTTGTGGTCCATTGGGAAAGTTTATTTTGTTACCGTTTTAGCATTTATTTATAGAAATTGCCTTCAAAAACTTGACAATGAGCATGAGTAGTTCAATCATAGAATGTAAATTCCTTTTCAGTTTTTAAATCCAGTATCCAATAAACACGAATATTAGCAGGGCCATGACCTCAATGCTAACTGTGGCCGTGCACAGTGGGTTTAATACAAGTGGAATTAGGGTGGGCTTCACATCAGCCACTATGGACACAAATGATGCAATCTGATCATACTCATCTTTTTACTCAGCATTCACCCTCGTGCACTCGATTTTAAGCAGGAAGTGTCCTCTGGTATGAGACATCATTTAGAGGTATTTTGTAAACTTGTTGAAGAGATTGTTAAGACATTACCTGTGCGCTCATTCTGTACCGAGACACTTACAGATGATTACAGCATTGTACAGCTACAGGGATACATATCTTCATCAGAGGATCACCTACATTTATATTCAAAAGGATCCTACATATATCATATAAAGAAAATAAATCAATGTAACACATTTTCTTAGGAAAGAAAACGTTGTTTATCAAAGCATAATTAAATAGTGGGTGGTCATGTGAAGTTTTATCTCTATGATGTTGACCTTCTGAAACTTCCTCCGAGATTTGAGCTCCTCTGACTTAGTATAAATGTCTTATTGTCATAAACCGATTGAAATAATATGGAATCAAAATGTTAATCAATAAGTGCAGGTCTGCAATTTTTTTTAATATCACATCAAATACTGTACACCAACAAGACTTTAATAAGAATTCTATAATTCACCTAAGACAATCAGTCAGTTTGAAGAATCACTGAGTAACTTTATGACACCTCATATACCCATGCCCAGCATTTAGCTTCTTTTTTTTATCTGTGCCATACAAATGCAGCAGATGCATGTATGACAAAATAAATAAAACTTGATGCCTAAGAATCCTGAGTATTAATCAGCAAACGCAAAACTCCTTCGTCCGCAGGATTTGATGTATGGAAAGTTTATACTGCATGGATATTCAGAGAGTGCATGAGCAACAAAGACAGAGAACAATAACTCAAAAGTATAACACACACACATTAACACACACACACAAACTGTGGGTCTCACACGCCGATGCATACTGTAAATTATGACAGGCATTTGTAATGTATGGGAGGTGTCTGAGCAGGCAGGACATGCATAATATAATAATACATATGCATGAAGAAATGTAACAGTCACAAGCAGCTTCTGAGACTGAAATATGTCCAAACATTTCAAAATAAGTACTGTGTTTGAGGCAGGATGCATGGGAATACTGTGTTAACCTTGCCGTTAAATGTATAAGGCATTTGGGATATGTAGAGTGGTTCCCATACTGGGGGTCGAGACCCCTAAGGAGTGCACCTAAATCGGAAGGGTCGCAAGGGGAAAAAAAGAAAAATTCTGTTAAAACGTTTTTTTTCAGACATTTATTTCATTTACTAGATAAGTTTATTACTTTGTGTCTTTGAAAACAATTGAAATGAGTCCTTTGGTTTAACTGAAAGGGATATTTAGCATCTTGATTCTGAAGGTTCATAAGAGAGATTTGGGGCGTTAGTTTAGAAGAGTGCGGATGTTTCTGCTCAGGATTCTTGGCAATGTGTGGGTCATGTGACTTCAAATTGAACCAAACATGTGACATGAGTGAGTGACAATAAACTGATTCAACCCATTGGCTTTCTGTAACAATGTGAGTAAGGGGACAACATCAAAATTATGATTTTTTTTTTTCATTTGATCCATAATGGCTAGAGCCTGATGATGTCTGAATATGCAGATTTTACAACAAGTCGATTACTTAAAGTTGCTTAGATAATTTATTAAATAAATAATGATCAAAATATGATTACAAATACTTATTTAATTGTCAAATAAATAAAATGATTAAAATATTCTAAAATATTTTAGCATTAGATCTGTATAGATATGAATTTAAAAAGAGAACTATAGCATGTGTTGTTTGAGAGCGGCACCAAACACCAGACTGGAGATTCAAGGCCTGGACATGTGCAGGGAAGCACACGTGCACAAATCGATTGATTAGCAAATAAAACAAAGTCATTTTCATTAGACTGCACATAGCTCTCTGTCCGCTGCACACACAGCTCTGCTCTGAGTGTTGCATGTTGTATTTTTTGCTTTAATATCTGCATGCGATGAACTCCAGAGGGTTGACCGTATAGAGGACCGCGCGTGCATGCGTGAGCGTGTGCGTGTCCGATAAATAAAGCAGAGTCTGTCTTATATGTGTCAGGGGAATAAAGTCTCGGTGTAAATCACTTTTCCGACTGGCAGCGCACATTAAACGCACCGTGGCATGATTCCTTTTCTCTCAGCTCACGCGCTCCTCTCTTCTTTATCAGCTCGTTCACCATTTCATTTCTTTCAGATGAGAATTCAGGGACCCAAATTCAAGCCCCCGCGCCTTCAAACAACAACTGCACGGTTTTACTTTTCCTCCCGTCAGAATGCTATCCCAGATTCAATTTCAGATAGACTAAGGATTTAGCCAGTGATGATTTTTGGTCTTTCCGAGACAATATTTAATATGCTGAAATTAGATCAGTTTTTATCCCTCCCCAAAATAATTTCTCAATATATATTTGTGTCAGATCTCGCGTTGACACAAACGCATGATAAGCTCGCCTGTGTGCCTTATAATCATCTCTCTTCCAACACTCTCATCAGGATCATCAATGGTGTTTTTCTCCAACCTCTCCTCGAGGGGACTTTCTCCTCCTTTTCATTTAGGACATTAGTACGCCTAAATACAAAATCACATTCTCAACAGCTACTTATCAAAGTCCATTTACTGAAGATGATTTCAGGGTCAAACGAAAAGACAATAACGTAAATGACCCATGGCTTTTAATTAAAAATGTCCTGCCCCCCTCCTCCTCCTCTTTCCGCTATTTTTATTTCATCTATTTAATATTTTGTGGACTTGAAGTGTTGTGCAGAGAAGTAAAGGGCGCGTGATGTCCCCCTCCTCGTTGACTTGTATCACCAAATGAAGCATATAAATGACCTGAATTAAATCAAATAAAGAACAATTATCCTCTCCTTTCTCTCTGATCTGGCGCTGAAAGGAGTCCTGGAGAGATAAGGCAGATTGAATTCTCCTCTGTTGTGCTCCAATAAAAACGTCAAGGGGGGAGGAAGAGTTAAAGAGAGATTTAAAAGCCTCCCTATAATTTCAAATCATAATTTCCCTCCCATTATACCTCTCACATGCGCGTTTATCGTTAGGGTTATTTATTCCAGGGCGATGTAAGTAACCACAGTCAATTTCCGTGACTAAGTTGGATAATTACAGGTATTGAGTGCACGCGGCAAAACTTTCTTTTAAAATGTAGAAAATATAAAGTGATTTAAAACAAGAGCAAGGTTATTCGCCTCATTTTCTTTGCGGGAAAAATATATATCGGTCTGCTGCTGCTCCTCAAAGTAATTATAATTGTCTAATTTCAAAGTTGAATTAGGATGCTTTAGGGGTTTGATGTAAAACTTCACATTCGGTTCAATGAAGTATCACCCTAATTTACAGCCGTAGATAAGGACTAAGTCTGTCATCAAAATATCTCCCCCCTTCTTCCTCCCCAGGATTGAATTGCACCTTGGGCAATAGTGCAGAATCCTGAATCTGAACTTCTCCAGCATATGTTCCTGGCAGATAAGTAAACAATTTGGATGTGGAATGACATTTTTAATTAATACTACACATTCGTTTAATATGAGGATACACCGCGGTGCGCAAATCCTGATCTGCATTGACAGAAAAATACATTTAAAATCTGTAAATGCTTGTATAATTCATACTGTAAGCTTTTTCCATTCAGTATTGTCTTAATGGGAGTCAGACCGATATCACTCACAAGTTTAAACAGGTTTTAACTCGTGTGAATGACTTGGGGATAAAAGGCTTTAGCGGGCTGCAGCACCTTTTTCTTTTTTAAACAGTAAACAGAGACATTTAAACCGCAGTTTAGTGGTGGGAGCAAGCCAGCACGCTACAAAAGGGAAGGAAAAAATCCCATCATTGAGTTTGTTCCATTAGTTAAAGCTATAATTAAGAGAAGTGATTAAGCAGTCAGACAGGTCGGACGGGCGGGATCCCTCAGGGAGGCCTCCGCGGAACCGTCAAACTTCAAACAGTCGGTTCATCTGAGAGTCACAGAAACACCTTCCTGCCTCAAACCTGTTCCATCATCTACACACAGCTGCAGCCAGACGGAGCAAAGAAAGCTGAAGGAGTCTGACAGCTTAAACAGAAACAAGAAGAAGAAAAACAGACAATTGATTTTGATGTTATTGTTCTGTCTTTAGACTATGATTAGTTAGGGTCAAGGTGGGTCTTCCATTTGAAATGTAAAAAACAATCTAGGAATTGTTTTATTTATTTCTGACTGTATTTTTATGATAAATCAATTTTTTTTTATTCCAAGCGTTTAAAAAATAACATTATATTTTGTTCCTAATTTGAATTATATTTAATGAGGCCTTGCCAAGTTTCCTTCCCCGCAGCACCTACACAGCATTCCACTATCTCTGTCATCTCAAGTACCCAATAATAAGCTACAAATACAGGACATTGATAGCGTTGAAGACAGATTGTCTTTATTTCGAAACGCCTTTGCTCAGCAATTGAACAAAGAGCAGGAGGTATCAACCTTCAAGATACATTATCTTTTCCATAACATGACAGGTTTTAAATTACCATCTTAGATGATAATACACATTTAACTCCTTGAATTCAAATAGAAGTTATCCTGATTAAAAAACGAAGACAAAACTAAAAATGACGCGAGTGACTATATTAGCACTGAACCACAGGAAAAATGCAAAATAAAACATTTGGATGTTTTTTCTTTTTGTCATCTTAAATAGACCGTCTAGTTTAATGTGCCAGTTTTTGATAAATATAAACAATATGACCCGTATATAATCCAGCCTATAGGTCCTGATTTTGACCCTATAATCCAGAACATCATAAAATTACGAGTGCCAAAAACGCAGACTATAGTTAGGCCTATACAGGAAATAAGAATGCTAATTGCGCAAGCCAAATTTTCCAAAATAAAAGAGTTCCCTATCAATAATCAACACAAATCAGCATATCAGCATTGAAATGTACACAATAAATAAAGTTAAAGGCCTCCCTTTTTCTGGTTGCCATACACGTTATAACATTTACATTTCTTACAGTTCCCAGGGTCCTCTGCAGCAGCTCTTCTGCTCAGCTCAGGAACTTGTTCGGTTTCTGGAAAAGTTAGGTTTTTTCTCTTTTTTTGCCATAACAAGTCCAAGGCAGTTAATACTGTTCATGCCTTTGAATGGGCGCGCTGTCCATAATATATTTACATGCATTTCAGTATTCAAGTGAATAGAAAAGAAATAAAGAGTCTTGAGGGTTACATGGCAGTGGCGTGTGCGGATGAATATGGATCTAGCCCAGTCTTGGTCATACCTGGAAAAAGTATGTAGGCCACCGGGGGCTGTAAACTGGACGTGGACCAGGCCGTGCAGTTACACGGGACCACGTAGCCCGGGTTAGTGGGCGATGGGTGGGTGTGGGTGTGCTGGCTGGGACACCCAAGGGTGCCGAACGCGCCGTTCTGGTATCCCAAAGAGGAAGCGTACGGCAAAGAGCTAGCGCTCAGCCCGTGGGGCATCTCCGTCATCTTCTGGAGGGCGCTGGAGGTGAACTGGCTGGGGTCAAGGAAGGAGTACGGGGAGGTCGGCGGCAGGAAGGCTCGGGCTTTCTCGTGGCACAACAGGGACTCGGCGGACATCGGGAGTCCCTTCAAGTGATCGGTGTCCCCGAGGTAAGGCAGCGGGAAAACGTACCTGTCCTTCTTCAGCAGGTTCTTGGGCTTGCGCCGGGGCCGGTACTTGTAGTCGGGGTGCTCCTTCATGTGCTGGGCGCGCAGCCGCTTAGCCTCGTCGATGTACGGTCTCTTCTCGGACTCGGACAGCAGCTTCCACTCGGCGCCCAGTCTCTTGCTGATCTCAGAGTTGTGCATTTTGGGGTTCTCCTGGGCCATTTTTCTCCTCTGGCCCCGGGACCAAACCATGAACGCGTTCATGGGTCTCTTGATGTGGTCAGCAGGCTTTGACATCTTTAAAAAGTGTACTTTTTATCCCCAATGTTAATGACGAGGAAAAGTTCTTATCGCAAGCAAGGGAAACTATTCACCTGTGTCGATGCCAGATACCAGTCATGCCCCGTCTGGGATGTTCTGAGTGTGGAAAAGAGCAAAAATAAAAGAGAATAAAATAAAAATCCAGCGGCCGTGTTGCTTCTTCCAGAGTTAAAACACTGATGCGCCTTCGTTCAAGTCCGGATACAAGTCTCTTTCAGACCTGCAGCAGGCAATACACAGAAAAAATACATGTAAGATGCACACACGTAAAGAAATCCACAAAGGTGAAAGCAATGTTCCGCAGTCAGCTTGCAGGAGTCGTAAAAAGTGTTATTTTTTTCCCTGCGACACACTCTTCCTCTCTCTCTCTCTGAGGTCTGTCGGCAGGCACCTGGTTGGAAATGAGCGGAAGAGCGTGAATACGAGCCAAAAGCGGTGAAGTTCAAAGGCTGGGCTGGTTTGGTTTCTGCACGCAATCTGACATAATCTGCAGGGCGTTCACTCTGCAACCTGCGCGCCAATCAGCACGCAGAGCGCCTATTATAATACCTCCACGGAAATATATGTACATTACAACATAAACAAAGAGCGGGTGGTAGTAGAAGAAGAAAGAAATAAGGAAAGAGGGGTGTGTGCGTGTCTGTGGAGGGAGTAATACTCAGGATCCCTCCGCGATTCCATTTAATGTAATGAATCGCAACAAACATGGACCTTCAACCTCTTTCCAGTTAAAACCTGACTTCTATCCAGAGGTGATTGCACCGTGCACACAATTTAAAGCTTTACAGTAAAAAGATATTTATATATATAAGGCTTGTCGCTGAAATACATATAGATAGGCCTTAATAGTTATTATTTACTATATGGAGTTATTATTTATATCTATGTTGATGCTTTTTAAGTCAAGGAGGGGATGTAACTTTAAAAACATTATTATTATTATTGTAGTATTTGTTAGCAGTCGTAGAAAAAGCAATAGTATACATAGTAAAATAATACTATATAATAATAATAATACAAATAATAATAATAATAATAATAATAATAACAACAACAATAATAATCATTTTAAAGCGTTTTTCCATGAAAATCCTATTCCCTCCCATATTAATATATATATATATATATATATATATATATATATATATATATATATATATATATATATATATATATATATATATTATAATACATAATAGCAGCCCCCTGTGTTTCTCAAAGACGCTTAACCCTTTCCTCTTCAGGGTGGTCTCTAAACACCCAGTGTGAATGGGCTCAGTATTGGAGGATGAAGGCATATCACATTTAATTTCATATTTAATTTTTTCCATTATCTGTTTTTCCAAACATTTCACTCTGAAGATGTCCCAATAACTCACATAAAGTAGCATCTCCTTCATTGTAAAAATCAATGTTGACCCCACGGAGCTGAGCTGTGTCAGTGACAGAATTACAAACAGCAGGAAATATTACATCAAGTGTAAACGCTGAGAAACGCGCCATTGTGAGCCTCTAATTGTTGCATTAGCTCACATCAGGCTGACAGTGTGGTTTTAAGGAGGCAGAGGGATCGTTTTAATATGCAAATTTCACTGACGACCATTGCCTAATAGCCCTCGGGCTAATGCGCGTGATATATGATTCCTTCAGCTGTGATTATTAAAGCACACACACACACATGAGTGTTCATACTGAATTGCTGTGATCGGAGCAGAGTCGTGTCTTGTTAGTTACACTGCTAAGTAGATTTATTTAAGGTTGTCTTCTCATACATGGCTATATATATATTTCTACCCGCGCGCACACGTATGCCCACACGCGGATGTTTTGTGGATCACATCCTATTGCCATCATCATCTTGTGTGTGTGAGTGTGTGTGTGTGTCACAAACAGGCCACTTCAAAGGAGATTCTCTCTTTCACATGTCTCCACATCACAATGTCAAGCTAATATATTGTGACCAATATAAATAAAATGCTTAATAAAAAAATTACGGACAGGCAAAAGTATTGCATTTAAATACGTTTATGGGCAAAATATTTTTAGTATAAATAAATATTTGTATTCTGTAAAACAGGTACAAAATACGGTCTCATTCTGGCCAAAGTCACTTTATTTTTGTACCCAGAATCAGTTATTATGGGTTATTTTTCTGTTCTGGTATTCCTTCTTGAGGCTGATCTGCGTCTTTTTCTCACGCTCTCTCCCCCGGCTCCTCACACACGCATGCGTCAATCGGCTTCTAACAAGAACATTTCCATCATATCTGCCTTTACAAACCCTGAAATTATGTTTAAAAATGCAGGTTATTGGGAGGAAAATCCTCCTCGCCCTGACCCGCAGAACAATGCCCCCCCAGCGGAGGACGCCCCCGAGTTTCTATTTTTCTCACACGGGCGGACCGGATGCCTGCAAAGAGAAACAGATCCTCAAATCCTCCCAATCTGCAGGCTGTGATGTCCATCAGCTTCTATGAGGTATACTGCATGTTCGGACTGTTTATTCCGGCGCATTTTGAAGTTTGAAATGATGCTGTGCTATCTTCCCCGGAACAGCGCGTCTGTCATTCACCGGGCAGCGTTTAGGCGGCCATACGTGCAGCGGCTCAGCTTCATTTCAGATCAATGAATTAGATAACAGGGAATTATTTTAGGGGCTGAGCCTCCCACTCACGAGGGGGAGGCTATATATGTTTCTTATTCAAAAACTGATTGTCTAATAAACGCACGCGCCTCTAAGTTCCCTCGACAATTTATCGGGATAATGAGAAATGCAATAGGTTTTAATTCAAGGATGGAGATGATATTTGTTTTCCATCGGCAGTTTCTCATCAGGGTTTTTTTCTCAAATGTAATCTTTACTATATTTAATACAGTTTACTGTCTGAGATTTAAAAGCAATCAAAATACACTTAAACAATAAAGTAGTTGTGGTGCGCGTCTCCATGAATACAACTTCTCTCGGTCTCCAAATTTTAGAGATTTGGAAAGGATGTGAAAGCATTTTTTTGTTACAACAAACAGTAAATCAAATGAATCCATTATTAATAATGTAATATATCCAATATAGTCTGTAAATCATGTCTTTAAATATTTATTTTGGAAAACAGTGTTGTTAGGAAAGCAATCAGTTAGTATTGTGATAAAAGACTGGTACATTTTTCTCCAAAGTATTTATTTAATAAAATCTAATTATAAGCGACACACACACACACACACACACACACACACACACACACACACACAACACACACACACACACACACACACACACACACACACACACACCACACACACACACACACACACACACACACACACACACACACACACACACACACACACACACACACACACACACACACACACACACACACACACACACACACACACACACACACACACACACACACACACACACACACACACACACACAGATTATCTAAGGACACATGTCCGTCCTTCTCGCGGTAAACAGCGGCCTGACACAGAGCCTGTTACCGGGCAGCGCGTGCAGGAGGTAAGCTGCACCGGAACTGTCCATGGTGCTGAGGGTAAGAGGGTTTCTGCTGCTCCTCACTCACAAACTCTTAAAGGCTGGGCTCTGACATTTCAATGCCTTTTATTGTATTTCCATCCTATTTAGTGATGGTTCTGTGTAAAAAAGTCAAATATTAGAAAGACTCAAATAGTCTCATAACTTTCCTAACTTTTTCCCCAGCACAATGTTTTAAGCCTATTTATTTCACAGTGTGGAAGAACTACTGTTAAACCACGTTTGGAACTAATACATCATGGCACTACGTATTACAATAAACACATTTGTATGTTGTCAAAAAATAACCAACTGTCTGTCACTCATCAGAAAGGATTCAGTAAAGAAAATAAGCTAGTGCCTCTTATTCAGTATCTTATAGCATTATTGTGTATGATCATTATTCACAAGATGAACTGAAGCATGGATGACTTTATATGCGAAATGATGCCATGATAATACTGGATCACTTGTTAAAGAAGTGATGTACTTTCTGTATGAAGGACAGGTATATTGGCATTTTGCCAGTCCCATGTTTTGCTAACATGAGCACATACTATTCCCCACATTGAAATCTTCACTATGTAGACTGAGTTCCCATTGGAAATAGCAAATGTACATGTGCCCCAATGATTTTAACTGACCATGAATTCACTTATTTACTGCTTTACTCAAAGTTTTTCCAAAAAGCATTTACAGTAATAATAATATTCATTTTGAGTCACTCGAACATTGAATGAATCAGCATGGTGCCATCGGGAGACATCTTGTGATTCCTCTATCAGAAAATGTTTATTTTGATAAAATCACCATTAATCAGGTACAGTCTGTTTTTCCAACAATAATGACGTGAATAATTTTCATATAAACATGGTACTGGGTGTTCATGTATGTACACACATATACATGTATATACTGTACATACGGTTGAATTGCATATCATTATTTTGACACTGTTAAGCACACGAAAAGGCTTTCTTTCAGCCATTTGAGAATCATTCTGAAACTAATATTCAGCTCATAATACCGTAGATCTTTTTGCATTATCCGCTTCCAAGTGCCATTCATTAACACTGAAAAGCAATCAAAACAGCAATGAGCGCTATGTGAGAACATGAGGCATATTACAGAAAATATTCATATATCTCATATCATTCAGGTTACAATTTCTCAGTCAGATAGTACAATTAGACTTGAATACAATCTTTTAAAACGCTAAACTTAAGCTGTCCTCTCTTTTATTCTGCAACACTGTACGGCACAGAGCAGAGCAGGAAAAAATGAACAAAGGTTGAAGGCATCAGGTAATAATGAAAGGATAGGGGCAATACTTCAAAGACCACCAGGTCCACATCACACAATTATACAATACAATTAGGATTAAAGGGGCAAAAGAGATAACAGGAGATAGGGATAAATTATCACAAAAGGAAAGATGTGACTCTCTGCTGACCTTCATTAACAGAAGAAAAAAGTAATTTAGCGCAGGCCTTGCTGGCAGGGGGATTTCAGCCTCTCACATGAGACTGGGACTCTCCAGATAAGATTTAGCCAGAATAAATGAGGATCTGAACCGCTAAACAATAACATAAAATGTATATTAGAATAAAGTGATTCAATAAATTATGATACACATTATACAATAAACACATTGTTATATTATTATTATATTATTAGACACTAAGCTTTGATTCACATAACCACAACAACCTGTTTTTGATGGAAGAATTAAACCTTTTTGATTTGATGGATGCAGCTTAATAATCCTCTCAATAAGTTGTTTCTATGGTAACCATGAGTACAGGGTGTGTGTCAATCAACAGATTTCAAATGGATATAGGATTCAAAATACTACCCAATCAACTAATTGTACTCAATGTACACTAGTTGCTTTTGTCTGTAAGCATTGATCTCTGAACTTTAACCACAATACAAAAACACTTAACAGAAACTTTAAAGGCTTAACAGAGTCAGACAAGTTGGATAATACCCCTCTTCTGAAATAATACTATTATATAGTAAGGGTTAATCTACAAACGGTCTCTCAGTTTGCAGAAGCTCAAGGTCCAGACAGAAAAGGAGGCCTTGAAGAAGAGACGCACTGGCTGAAAACTAAAGAACAGCCTTGGACAGACCATAAAAACAATCCTTTATCAGCAACGACCACCTCTGCTGTGAGCACTGTCAAGCAGTGGAAACCTGTTGTGTTCCTTAAACTCATCCACAACTGTCCTCAGGTCATCCAATGGAACAATTCCTCCAACCCCCCGCCTCAATATTCCTTCTTCTAGCTAAAGTCTAAATGATATTCAATGGAGGCAGATGTCTGAATGTCTTCTGCCTGATGGGGAACCATGATGGTCTTGACATGCTCACTTGGTTTCCTCCTTTAAGCTCCTGCACCTCAAACCTTCTTCTCTCAATGAAGCAGCCCAGATCAATCACCTCCACTGACTGTCTTCTTCAGGTCATTATAGTACAGGTCTGCAACTCATGTCTCTGTAAAGTCTTCTGCTAACTCTTTGGATACATGTCCATTTCTTTCATTCCACAAGTTATATGGGACACTCCAGTGAGAACCATGAGAATGTCATCCATTTCTTGATCTCCAGCCATCGACCACTTGGAGCAGTCCACTCTACAATCTGGTTATCCGTCAGGAGGCCTCCTCAGAATTCTTACCAATCACCTGTCTCACCAGGGCAGTAGAACATGTCTAGCTCTTGTCAGCAGACTTGACAAATATATTTGTCCGTGGTGCTGTTATACCAACATCAATCCTTTTGCAGCCAACAGGCCTGCGGTTGTCCACAGTCCAAAGCTAACGATGTACATCTCCCAGATTTTTAGCAGGTCACCAAATAGCTGTCCCTTCAAGTCCCTGCTATTGTCTAATGTCTAGAGACAAGTCCCATACAACTCTGCCGCCATGCCTCACCGACTGTTAGCCCAACTACACCGTCCACAGCCTGAAGAAGGGGCACTGCTGGGACAAGAGTCCAGGTCCTGCTGGACCGTTGGTTCCAAGAATGATCCTGGATTGTTGCTTTTCCATCTTAAATGAGGTCAAAGGATTATCACAACATTTGGCAAAGAAAGAGTCCTTGTCTTTGCTTCCTGAACACAGCGTACAATTGTTTTTGCCAGCATTGCAAACACGCTTGCTGGCTCCAAAATGGTGGAACTAGCTACCTATTGATATCAGGACAGCAGGAGGTCTGTTGTTGTTGTGAGTTTGCTTATTGTAATTCGCTTTGTAATAAAGAAACAGCTAAATGTAATAGAATGTAACGTAATGGTGGTATACCCAGACTTCTGAACAGTTTGATGTTGAAACAAAGCCTCACCCTGAAGTTGGAGTACTTGCTAACTTCAGTAACTCCTGATGATGTTAATGATTCCACATAAAACTGAACTGGTGTGTTGTGTTTGCGTTATGTATATTTCCTATATTTGTATATGTTTAAGTTGAACAAAGCCAAACTTGTTTTAAAGACCTTCCAATGTCATACAAATGAAAAGATGGTAATGTACAGAGCTGTAAGAGTTATAAACTGTGATGTTATACACTGTTACACTACATTCTGTATTTTGAGATATTCTCAAATGAAATAACAGCTGCTCTTTCTAGGTAAAACATCCACGATAACACCTTTGACACATTTATACTCACTCATTAACTCTCATTACAGCCCAAAGCCATATCTCATCAGCGGACATCATTTGTCTGTTGGAGTGTGTGCCCAGCGTTCACATGCAGGCTGGGTATTTTTAACACTAGAATAAAGTGAAATATAATGTTTTGATTAATTGGGTTTGGTGGACACCCAGAGATAAGTGTGGCATTTACTGGGAAAGCACATCCTGTGGGTGAACTGCCCTGTGAGTCTGTGCTACATCCTGAGAGCTGAGAAGCCAGATGGAAATACATGTGAATATGTTAATAATGGGAACACATCCTCTCTTTTTATTTCTCAGGGCTACCACTGAGTCCTGGTCCTCAAGACATGCTCCAAATCTCCTGTGAGTGAGGTGATGAATTATAAACTGAAATTGAAATCAATATTCCACACCGGTACTTCTTAATGTCTCAGAATGATACATATCAATATACTCCTCTTATACTTTCCTCCCTGTTTTCTTTACAGAATTTGCTTCCTGTGTTATGAAGATGGAAAATGTTTACTGGACCAACAGCTTTTGAACTCAAAGCAAGACAGTAGGTTTAATCAAATCAAAAACAGAGATAAATGTGATATAAGGAAAAAGAGAACGGAAAAGCGTTTGAAGCCAGACAGACTGAAAGAAAATACAACTCTACAAATCTGTATCAGTGAATGATTAATTAATTTCTGTTGAATGATCTGTTCTAGCCTTGCGAGATATCACTTTCCATTTCTTTTACACTTTTACAGAAGATCTCAAGAGAGCACTAGTTCAAAAGACACTTCAATTTAGAGTTCCCATCGGAGACGCTTTCAGAGTCTCTGCCATACGTCGGCTTTGATGTCTTCCAACTGTCCTAATCTCACTGTTCAGAGATGGGCCAATACATTCTGTTCATCACTTTTCTAAGTGCTCTTTTTTCTTGACTTCTAATTTAATATAAGGTAGTTTCACAAAATATGAAAAGATTATCATGGAAACATCAATGTAGAACTTAAAATATGTTATAAGAATACGGTATAGGTTAGTTTGTAGTGATCATAGCTCTTTTATTTAACCAAAAGCTTTCCCCTTTTTCCTATCATTTTGTTAAAAAACTGGATTTATTTTGTGAAAGATGAAGGATTTTGATTTATTAACATCTAGTTACTGGTTACTGGTTGAAGAAAGAAGTACAAGTCCTGCATTCAAGATCCTACTTAAGTAAAATTACAAAAGTATTGGCATCAAAATATACTTAAATAACCAGGAGTAAAAGTTCTTATTGTGCGTAAGAGCCCATCAGAAATATATATAATTACTGGATTATGATTATTGCTGCATTAATGTGTTTATCAAAGCTGGTAAATGTGGAGATCATTTGAACATTCATCTATAAAGCTATGTTGGGTAAACTCCCAATTTATATATGCTCTTTGATCTCACGGAGAGTGGCAAGTAGCTATTGCCTGAGATCCCAGGATGTGTTCTTATTACATGTGCCAAGTGCTAGGACTGTTTTAGGTGCTAAAGCTTTTATGTGCGCTGCTCCTCTGGCTTGGAACACTATGCAAAACACATTGAAAACTGAGCATTTTGATTCCCTTGCATCATTTTAAAGCACGGCTGGATGAAATGTTATTAGATACCTGTCACTGTGAATAGGTTGCTAATGTATACCCCTGTAATTATGTTGTGATGTCCTTTTTGTTTACTGTTGTTTTTATGTGTAACCAATGTGCTGCAGGTCTCCCTTGAAAAAGACATCGTTGATCTCAATGGGATTTTTAACGGTTAAATAAAGGCTACAAACAAACAAACTACTTGCTGCTGGACATCTTCACCTATATCCATATATCACAGTTGATTTATTAGTTTTATATTATGGTTTTCAATGAGCTAATAATCTAAATATGTCAAGTTATTGGTAACTAATGCAGTCAAATAAATGTAGTGGGGATAAAAAGTAAAATATTGGCTCCCAAATTTTAAGTAGAAGTATAAAGTACTATAACGTGGAAATACTCAGGTCAAGTACCCCAGAATTGTACTTAAGTTCATTACTTAAGTTAATGTACTTCCCTACATTACAGCATGTAGTCTATTTGACCTTGACCTCCATCTTGTTAAGTGGAAGGTGACTTTCTACCCGGCAGGTCATTTATTAATGAGAGGGAGATGGATCTGCTGTCTGAGGCATTTGTCCCATAGCAGCCCCCCCCCCCCCCCGCCCCGCTCTAATAAGAGCCACATTTAGATATATGCATCCGCAGGTAGATCTCTGATAGCTGTTTATAGAAAAGCAAACAAAAGTTGAAAAGTGGATATAACCTCAACTCAGAACTCTGGGGGGGGGGGGGGGGGGGGGGCTGAGATTGAAATTGGTCTGACTCTGCCTCCCTCTCTTGAATCGAGGGTCCATTGTCGTACGTCAAACAAAAGGTTTTTATCAGAGGCTCTTAATGTAACCCCCCCCCCCCCCCTCTCACGGCCACCAACTCGTTCTTCTCTTCCTCTCTTTTCTCATTCATTTATTCCGCTGTGTGTGGAAATAGGCTGGGCAACAATTAATTTCAGAGTGAATTCAGGCAGGATCTATTACCCCTCTCTGCCTCTATTGCTCTAATGGAAATCTATTTCACTTCTCTTTTGTGTCCAATATAATTTAATGCCCATTTTATTAATGGCCTGAAATAATTACGGAAGGCTTTTGTGATTCTTGAGTATGTTTCATTTAATTGTGTAATAAATGTCTAATCAGGGCTCCCATCTGAAGCCATTATGGCATTAAAATTAACAATTACGCCACAAATATCTTGGTGAATGCGTTGGGGTCTATAGAAATCGCTGCTGATAACAAGACACATATAAATCATTCATGAGAATTTTTGCACATAAAAGCAGAGTGAGAGATAGGAGGAAGGGAGGGAGAGAAAAAGAAGCGGGGGAAGAAAAGAGGAGAAGAAAGAGGCTGAGTTTTCTTTATTCCATTCAAAAACCGGGGATGGCCAAAAGATAGGGCATTTTAAAACTGTGTCACCCTCTCCACTCCCTTTCTTCCCCTGTCTCTCTCTATCTCCCTTTAATTTGCCTTCCTCTTTATTTTTGAAGTGACAGATTTCACTTTGGGAATTCATTAACCGTTAACTTGGGCGATAAAATATCTATCAGGCCCTCTGCCCGGCTCCTTTGCTAAGCTGCGTGGCGCTCCGGTTCAACGTTGTGGGTGACCGAAGGCAATTAAAGAGGCTTCACACCACCCCCCCGCCCCCAGTGTCACTCTCTCAGTGAAAACAGGAAGGCTGCTCAACGTACCAGCAAGAATTGTTTTCTTAGTAGCCAAGTATCCAAATTTCATGGTGTGGGGAAACTCCATCTGCCACTAAAAACCCTCGTCAGTTCCTCTGTGTCAATTCCTCTGTGTCATTTCCAAGCTAATATACTACAATTGGTTTTGGTGAATCTATTTTAATAGCGTGAGGTTTTGGCCTTCTTTGTTCTCTATTACCATGATGCACAAAGGGCCTCCCTGGCCCTGGATGGTGCGGGGCCCCGACTCTTTCAAGTGACGGAGTCCAGGGGAAGTCACTTAGATGTAGATGACGTCTCGGGTTAATAAGACGTTTGATTATATTCTTAATTCAAACAGACATTTCTGAATCAAGCAATCTTGCACAAGTGGCATCTCTGACTCCATCTGAGCAGCTGGAGATTCAATAACTCTGCCAGTGGTTAGTCACAGCAGGATCCACTGTACTGTGCTGTACGTCCAGCTTTAGTTTGGGATCAAATCAGTTTGTGTATGAGTCGTATTATTCCAATTTTAACTGTTAATACAATCCATTTTATAATTATAATGTATGTATTGTTTTCTTTGTCATTGCCTTTACTGCTTTGTATCATGTACCTGTAACTGTACTGTCTCTAGGAGTGAATTTTGAACCTCTAAATAAGCTGACGTATCTGAGGTAATGTTGGCTGGTTTTGGACCATTCAGATGATTTCTGCAGGAAAATCAATCAAACAAATACAATGATGGATATATCTTGTTGTATATTCTAATTTGGCTTTGTTTTCTTGCATAAGAGGATCTTGTTAAGGAGTAGTAAAGTATTCTGGAAAATAGAGCCGAGCTCTTGTTCCCGGCCCTTATCATGTTATCGGTGCTTAATTTGAATATGTTCCCATTTCAAAACAATGCTACAGTTAACCTGAGATGTTTGGGCCCCTGTGGGGGTTAGGGGCCCTGGGGTTCTGCTCAGTTGGTTATTCAGTGTGGCCCCTAGTCAACAGACAGTGATGCAAACACAGGTATGGTGAAAAAAGAGAGAACTATTCGAAGCAGAAAAAAAACAGCATAATATACCATCTGACCCCATATTTAAAAAAAATTAAATATTAAAGTTAAAAGCATCAATCTGGTGCACTTTGAGAGCAACATGAAGAGATCTATGGATACCTCTTTCAACACCCATATGAAACAGAACTGTAAGCAGATTTTTCTTTTTGGATATTTTACAAATCACTCCCCTTTCAAACTCTATTCTTGTTATTTTTAACAACTTTTTTGTTACTGTCATATAGTATTTTATACCTGTTTTTCATTTAGTCTCTAATGTGTCATTAATAACTATAATGATCATATCAAGGTGTGCCTTAACCTCACTGAGCTGAGGTTATTTGAGCCTCTCAGGAGAGAGCTCTCTTCCACCTGGTTGTAGAAAAGCTCTTTAAATTCGTTAGCATAGCTAGCTAACCAGATGCTAATAACAACATATCGCCACTGGGCTTACAACTAAAGACACAGCCACGCAAACACTGCGGCATGTGTACGGCTCCTTATGGGTACTGCAATATTTGAAGAGCTGGTGCGGCGTTCCGGTGCTCTCCGTCGGCACTCTAGTCTACACTACTAGTGATGTGTCGGTCGTGAACGAGCCGATTCTTTTGAACGGCTCTTTGGTACGAACGAGGGGAACCGAGTCGTACTTGGTGAGAGCCGTTCTTTTTATCGCTCAATCGTTGGTCCGCACTCACTGCCTGCCCCTACTCTGATTGGTAGGTTTCAGCTCGAGGAGTGAGATGGGGTGGGTCTTAAGGGAATACGCGAGAGAGAGAAGTCATAACAAGTGGTACAGGACAGGTAGACGACGTGTTTTTCGGATGGAAAATGAGCCAAACGCGAAAATGCAGCAGCATTTGGATGCACTTCAACCAAAACCCAGGCAGTGATAAAGCGCACCATTTGTAAAGGCAAAATATCCTTTAAAGCAGGGTCAACAAATAAATCTCCATCGCCACTTAAAAACACAGTATCTAATATTAAGAGTTGCGTGAATTTCATTCAAGGCAAGGCAACTTTATTGACTTAACACATACAGAGGGTAAATTCAAAGTAGTACATTCACTGACATGAATGACATGCATATGGCGCCACCTTGTGTCATGTTTACAATGCAGATTATTGACACTAGGTCTGGCAATACAGTCAATCATTATCCTGGTGATTATTTCGCAGATAAACCTAGTAACCCCGCCCCCTTTTAAAAAAACGGCTCTTTTGAACGGCTCTTTTGAACGGCTCTTTGAAAGGAACGGAGCCATAAGATCCAGCTCCCTTCAAAGAGCCATAATTCCCATCACTCTACACTACACTCCTTTCAGACGAGACATATACCACGTGAAGACACTACGCTCGTGTTGTGTTCAAGGAACCTGTTCTTGGCCACGAAAAACAGGCACTCGCTTGTTTAATTATTTTGCGGTCGAGATTTCTCCTTCTTTTTTGAAGTGAGAAGTTGGCCGTCAGTCGGACTGGCGGACGGACGGACGGACGGACTCCCCACCCCCAAAACGAAAACTCTTCGGTTCTCCACGAATTACACAAGTCACCCAAATCAGCGTTAAAAAAGCGGGAGGTGCCGAAAAGCGACTAATTTGCATCACTGAACAGAGGACCTGCAGTGTATCTGAAGGACTGCAGAGCATATTATGGTGAATATTGGAAATCAACTAATTCAAGTATTTGCTCATAAAAGGTATAAAGATACTGTTTACATTAGTTCTAAAACTATACACTTTTCAATGTGTCACTGTTCTGTATTACATGACGATAACTTGATAATTATTCAAATTCACCAAACTCACTAGACATTTCCGAGGTATAACTGCAATATTCCAGGTAAGATGTGTCCTGCCTTTTTAGGGAAATAATAGTGTGTGTGTCTACAGAAGGTCCAGTTGTGATAGATACGGTTCGCCACTGCATATTAGGATCTGAGACCAGACGTCGGCGAAGCGAGCGGCAACCCTGCCAAACACACACAAAACAGGAAAAATTCCCGGCAAAAGCACAGAAAAAGGTTCCGAAACCATGACAGTATGTAGCCCGCACGGGCCTAGTGACATGGGCGCACATTATTGATATCGATAGGATTATTATTATTAGGGTGTGAGACCAGAGGTCGAAGAAATATCGCTACGCAGTGGCTAGCCGTGACTTTTATACCTAGGCCCTCCTTTCCCTCGAAAAAAAAAAAGAAAAAGAGTTATTACGTCACAGCGTATACTTCAGCGGAATATCAAAACAACGGCCCGGGTACAAAGCGCATCAATGACAGCGACCCTCTACCACACAAAACACCTGTAAATAATCCAATTTGTGTTCTTTGAAATTGAAAAGGATATTGCATTGTGTTTGTTACATTCGTTTGCAGTTGTATATATGTCTTAAGTCTAATTTGGCTTGGCTTCCTATTTTCAATCAATCAATCAATCAATCAATCAATGTTTATTTATATAGCCCAATATATCACAAATGTTACATTTGTCTCAGTGGACTTCACAGTTTGTACAGAATATCAGTATGACAATACGACACCCTCTGTCCTTGGACCCTCACATCGTACAAGGAAAAACTTCCGGAGAAAACCCACAGTTTAAAGGGGAAAATGGGAGAAATTTTGTATGGACATGCTTTTATTTTGAAGGAGAGTTTACCCTGTTGACAGGAAGTTGTTGTTGCTATGGAAATCTTGACCCGTTGTTATAACACATGCATAAACTTCCCAGCGGGCGGAACATGTCATAAAGTCCGCGAAAATAAAGCCCACCCATTTAGAGGGAAGATATGATTGGTCAATTGTACTGTCATTTGACATTACTCTCTCGTTCAGTTACTATAGCTGGCCCTCTGTGAATTCATAGCTGGACCACCAATCAGCTCCTATCTTCACAGTAACTCGCAGAGACGAGCTTCTTTCATTTAACCCTTCACATTCCAACATAAATTGTATAGGCAGATTCAAAGGAATTATTTCTTTGGAAATGTTATTTTAAATACAATTAAATCAAGTTATTTTGGTAAAACTAATGAAAAATATATAGCCTAGAGGGCCCTGACGGCTCGCCACTGTTGCTACGTATATCTAATGTGCGGAGACGAACCAAAAAGCGTCTTGGAAGTGTATAAAGAAACGTACAGGAAGTCGGCCATTTTGAATTTGGCGTTGGAAAAAGGCGATTTATCGCGTTTTTCGCCCTCCGTACCTTTACAACCTCCTCCTAAGGATTTTATCCGATCGACTCCAGAAGACCCGCTCATCGCTGCTCTCAGCTTTGATTAAAGTTATAATTGTTGCGGTGTCTTTGTGTCCTGAGTAAAGATGAATTTCATATAACCACACCGACTCTCAATCTCATGTGTTCTGTCTGTTTTCTTGCTGTCCCCCATCCAAAGAACAAATAATAAATCAGTTCTAGCTCATTTGATTATCAGTGGTTATGACAGCTTGGTTCGCGAACCCTCATGTCAAACTATGACCCCCCATTTACACCTCTAGCATCGGTTTATGCCTCAAGGCTCATGTCAATAATTAAATCAAGTTAAGAAAGTGGGGTAAAATCGATTGGTCAAACAAACACAGGACTTTCTTTCCTGTGTGAAACAAAAAGTCAATAGGTTGATTTATTGTAACTTAAACATGGAGTTTTAGCTGATGCTTTTAACCAAAGTGACTTACCGTAGACATGCTGGGGATCGAACCACTGACCCCACAACGCACTCTATACATTACGTCAATGCACACAATGTACAACAATATTTTGTATGACTGCTGATTTTTTTTCCATATTTTATTCCTTCTTATTCCATTGCAATGTAAATACTGTTATATTTTACTATATTTGTAATTATTTTAAATATTTACACCAAGTCAAATTCCTTGTACGTTTAAACCTACCTGGTAATAAACCTGTTTCTGATTCTGATTCTGATTTGGTTGGTTGATTGATTCCTTTTGACCCCCTTCAGCATATTAACTTAGATGTATAACTGAAGTAGCGTAACAAATGTGCTTTCTTTTTAATCCCATCCATAACCTTTTCCTAAAAGCCATGTGAAACCAACGGGACTATACCCTGCATGTTGGACATTTTAAAGAGGACATATTATTCTCATTTTCAGGTGTACATCAGTATTTAGTGTCTCTACTGGGACATGTTTCCATTCTTTAATGTTCAAAAAGCTCTTTATTTTTCTCATACTGCCTGTTCTGCGGCACCTCTTTTCACCCTCTGTCTGAAACCAGAGCCCAGTCAGCAAACAACGTGTTGGAGCGCTAGTCAATAGGAGCGCGAGTGTCACATAGTGATGTCACTATAGGGAAGAAAACAAAGGAGTCCAATGGAACCTCCATTTACATTGTTTACATTGTTCCATAATAAACAACAAAGTTCAATATATAATGTTAAAATATGTGGGATGTATACAAAAATGAGCTAAACTAAAACCAATCGAAGGAAGAAAAGCTGTGTTCACCCATGCGCTGAGAGAGAAATGCTGAAGTGAACACAAATCACTTGAACCATCTGATCTATTTACTACATTTCTCCTCATTAGGGTTTCATTTGTCCAAACAGATCTTCTGGTATTTAATTATGCATTTAAGTGATGTGCAAATTAACCTTGGCATTTTCACAAAGGCACTTGTGTCTTTGTGAAAATACCTCATACCTTTCCCCCCTCCTCTTTTTCCAACCAATTTAATTCCAAGCTGCAGATTTCATGGTTAATTTTATCTCTCCCACTCTCAAAGAGACCATCATCAATTCTTCACAACTTCTCATGTCCCCTTTCTCTGCAGATTCACTGCGAAATTGCCTATTCAGGTTATTAAATAACTGTGACTGCTATACATTTACGGTAACACCCTGTGCTTTGAATATGCATTTGGGATGCTGACCTCCAGCAGCAATTAGTCTTAGTCTTTGTTTCTCCTTCACACACATCACACAGCGCTTTCATTCTGTGTTTCACACTCTTTGTTTCAGATGAGTGAGCAGCATCCACACACATCTGGAGAAGGAATCCTCACTTTCCATCAACTCAACCTATTCATTTTTAAAACTTCTGTTGAATCAAGATAAATTGTTATGAGCAACAGCTAGCTGTAAGCACATAGTTAGTTTCCTCAGAGTCTCAGTCTAAATCTTCAGATATCTGCTCAAGAGTTGGCAAAAAGTACGTTTTTTTTAAACTGTTGTGTTTCAAAATGAGGTATAATCAACCTGTTAGAGCCGTGTATTTTAGAGAAGACATATCCTGCTGATGTTCAGGTGTATATCAGTATGTAGTGTCTCTACTTTAAAGAGTCCTCTCCTGCTGATGTTCAGGTGTATATCAGTATGTAGTGTCTCTACTTTAAAGAGTCCTCTCCTGCTGATGTTCAGGTGTATATCAGTATGTAGTGTCTCTACTTTAAAGAGTCCTCTCCTGCTGATGTTCAGGTGTATATCAGTATGTAGTGTCTCTACTTTAAAGAGTCCTCTCCTCCTGATGTTCAGGTGTATATCAGTATGTAGTGTCTCTACTTTAAAGAGTCCTCTCCTGCTGATGTTCAGGTGTATATCAGTATGTAGTGTCTCTACTTTAAAGAGTCCTCTCCTCCTGATGTTCAGGTGTATATCAGTATGTAGTGTCTCTACTTTAAAGAGTCCTCTCCTGCTGATGTTCAGGTGTATATCAGTATGTAGTGTCTCTACTTTAAAGAGTCCTCTCCTGCTGATGTTCAGGTGTATATCAGTATGTAGTGTCTCTACTTTAAAGAGTCCTCTCCTGCTGATGTTCAGGTGTATATCAGTATGTAGTGTCTCTACTGGGACATGTCTCCATGCTTTAATGTTCAAAAAGCTCTTTATTTTTATCATACTGCCTGTGCTGCAGCACCTCTTTTCACCCTCTGTCTGAAACCAGAGCCCAGTCTGCTCTGATTGGTTAGCTGGCCGGCTCTGTTGTGATTGGTCAACTGTGTGTGAGAGAAGCTCCCTCAGGAGGGAACATAAGGATTTTAGCCTTTGCAGACCATTTAATAATAATATTTATACCTCATTTGTATATGGAGCTTTTTCCATTGCAAAGAAACCTCTATAACACACCACAGGGAAGGGAAAACCTCCAACAAGCATAAGAGGGTTTAATTTAATAAAGTTATGAATAGTTTTACACCGAAACTGTTGATGAAGAAACATCTGTTTTAAAGTAAGACATGCAACTCGCACTGTTTTTATTTACTGAATAGAGGAAATGTTTGTTAGGCTTTATATTAGGATTATTATTCAGTGTGTGACCGCTGATAGAGATGTCACAATGATGGCTCTGGACAGAATATGCAACATGTTGTTAATATTATAATGTAGAAGAAAAAAAGAGTTAGTTAGTACGTTTTACTGCAGCTGACTGCCAGACAAATACAACCTCAACAAAAACACATTATAATCAAGACCACAATAATCTCAAGGATAAGTGAATGTACTAAAATCGTCAAATAATCATGACTATATATCATTTAGTGGGAATGCTGACACAGCATTCCAACTATCTGTTATGCTACGCACAAAATTCTTTATTATTCCACAGGGTTTTTTTGCTCACCTTTCCCCACCACAGCAGCCGCACACCTTTAGTTAATCTGCCAAAAAGGCCACATTATTAACCCGAAAGTACACAAAAAGAACACTTCAGATGCTCAAGTTCCTTGACATCCTTCACGCTTTGAAATTTCACCGATATCTGTTACGGTTCTTCAACAAAACGTTCACATGTAACAGGTTTATCTCTCATTCAGAACAATGAAAATGCTTTCCTCTCACTAATCACCATGGAAACCTTTGATCTCTGGACACGTCGTTAGCTCAAATATAAACACCTGTGTCATGGAACACGATGATGTCATAACTCCAATTGACATCATTAGAGCAGCAGACTAAAGTTTAACAGACTGTCTCAGCCTATTATTTTCCGTCTGATGGAGACTTCATACTGACTTCAACATGTTCCACATATTTTAGACATTATTGGTGACGTATGCTTTTTGTTCTAAAGTTTTCAGTTCAAATATTCTGCTGCTTTTTCATGCATTTAGACTTTTATTTCCTTGTTCTTATTTCACATTCAAGTCCCCTCTATTCATGAACCCTTTAAAGTACTCAGCCACACCACTTATATACCACGTGCGACTGTTGCTATGTGAGTTAATCTTTCAAATACAAGGTTGCTTGTTTGATTCAAGCTCTTGTAGTCAATATGTCAAGGTATTTATCCCTAACATTTTATCAGCTAACTAATGACACACACTCAGAGGATCTTTATAAACGTTTTAAGTATTGCACATCTTTAAACATGACTCTTATAAATCACTTTTAAAACCAGAGATGCACTACAGTGTCAGCTTTTCTAAAATAGAAACTTCAATGTTCACATCTTTCTAAATGATTCTACTTTTCAATGGCCTACAAATAATCCCATTTTCAATCTTCCAACTGTTCATATTTTTTGGTCAATTAACAAACCTGTTACAAATGTGTTGTTCAACAAATTTGAGCCTTTGCCACATTTATTTGATCACCATGGAAACCTTTGATCTCTGGACACGTCGTTAGCTCAAATATAAACACCTGTGTCATGGAACACGATGATGTCATAACTCCAACTGACATGCTCAGATAGTGGTTAATGGTCCTGCCCTCAACAGCTCTACGTCAATTATGGGGTGTCATCATATGCCGTTTCCATGGAAATGCATCCCTCGCCATAAAACACGATGTCGCTGTAACTCCAATGAAAATGTTCAAAAAGTGCTCAAACTTCACATGTGTGCTAACAGTCCATTCGTGAAGACATCTACGGGACAGTTTTAAGATTTATTCAAATGCCATTGCCATGGCAACACAATGCTCGCCATGAAACACAGTTTTCTCATAACTTCAGTGAAAATGCTCCAAATGGCCCAAAACTTCACAGGTTTGGTAACGATGCAGCCATCAACGCATCTAAGCGTATTATGGGATGTCATCAAATGCCGTTGTCATGGCGACAGATCATTCACCATCAAGTTAGTTCAAAGGTTTGCAGTTCAAATATTCTGCTGCTTTTCCAAGCCTTTTTACTTTATTTTCTTCTCTCATCACACATTCAAGCCCCCGGTGTTCATGTATCATTTCAATCTAAATTCTTCACTTTCTTCTTACACATTACATTTCAGCATAGCAGTTTAGCGTCAGCTTTTCAGCATAAAGCATTCCCACTAGCAATTTCTTCAGGAATTGCATTCTCTAGTTTACACTTATCATTCCAAAAACATGACCGCTTAAGTTAATTTACTTATGGTGGACTAAATGGGTTGAAGACAGGATGCATTTCCTGCAATTCTTTGTGATTCGGGTCAGTATGGCTCTTCCATAATAAATACCTGTCAGGGTTTTGAGGTAAGGTAGGACCCAAATGCAGTTTGAGGAGAAACGGGATTCAGAGTGTAACAAAAGGCGAGCTTTAATTACAAAAAGCTGTTGACAATGAAAAACAAAACAAAAACCATGAATCTATAAACAGGTAGCACGAGGTAGTAGAGCGGGCCATACTATTCTTTTTTTGTAAATCGATCGAGAGGGGTGTTCAAATAACGTATTTTGGCGTGTAGAACACAAATCTGAAGACATGTTTCAATTCTGATAAACCTAACCTACATCAATTTGCAGTTGATTATTATCAATTGTTTGATTATTTTGCTATTCTCTATTTCTAAAAAGAGACTAAGTTGGGGGGCTTGTATTTTGAAGTCAGGGCTTTTATGTTCCTGTCTGAAGTGAAACTTACAGGAATTGAAACGTACTTGTGTATCAGTGTTTTCAGTGTGAACTAGTTGAAATGGCTAAAGTCAAAACAAGGGCAAAATCTACTTCTCATTTGAGTAATCTTGTTGGCACTGGGCGAGAGCTGTTGGTGTCTGAACTGCCAACTGTGAGGGATATCCTGAGGTATGGCATCTACCGAAAAAATGGCTGCTGGGGCTCTGGAACTGGAGCCGGAACTGGAGCCGGAAACATGGCTGCTGGGGCCGGAAAAAAAACAGAGTTTTCATATTAGCTGCTAATGATAGCTTCCAGAGTGTATGACAGCTTCCTGTTTTGGGAATTCTGGCTATGCGTCACTCTCACTCCTTATTTGGTAACGTGTGTGTGTATGTGGAACTTTCCCTCGATTCCATTGGCTCTAACGGTTAAAAAGAGATGTCAATCATCAAAATCGACCAAGGGGGGCCAGAGATAGGTCAAATCCACCCAAATGACCCCAGAAGTTGGTTTTTTTTCTTATAAATCTCTCTAAAAAGGTCAAATGTCACTTGTTTTGCATCAATCTTGATACAGGGTACTTATATGTTATAGTTTGGATTCCTAAAGCTTTTAGTCTACTATCCCATCATTCAAGGGTGGTTTTCACTATAAGTAATGGGTTCTTTTTGGACAGACACTATCATTTACATTTTTTTACTATGTTCAATCTGAATTTACTTTAAAATAAAAAAGTTCTACATTGATTCTGACTTTTCTACATCCAACTCACGGGTTTATCATTGCTTTGAGAAAAAAGATAATTAATTTACCCCTTTTAGAAGTGAAGATATAGTCAATTGTTCTGGGAATGTCATTTTCGAGCCTGAGGCCTGAAAAACAGGCTCGGGGCTCAACTGGTTAACCATGGCCTGTTGGCCACCTCCATTTGAGCCTTTTTGAGGGCAGCCTCTTTGTCCCCTCTAGCCGAGGTTCTACTCCACTCAGCATAAAGACATCGAAGAGTGTACTCTAGATTGAACAGCTCCAAGTCAAAATGAAAAACTGCTGGGTCCATATTTGGTCGGTTCATTCTGTCAGGGTTTTGAGGTAAGGTAGGACCCAAATGCAGTTTGAGGAGAAGCGGGATTCAGAGTGTAACAAAAGGCGAGCTTTAATTACAAAAAGATGTTGACAATGAAAAACAAAACAAAAACCATGAATCTATAAACAGGTAGCACGAGGTAGCATCCAGACAAAACCCGATAGTGACAAACATAGAGGGTGACAGGAAAGACAACGAACCGACATGGAGCACAGGGGAAGACAAGACTAAATACACAGAAGGGTAATCACAGGACAAGATACAGCTGGGCAGGGGAGGCAGAAACACAAGGGCAACAGGTGAACACAATCAGACAATCAGACACAGGAAGGCAAACACAGGAAGGAAGACAAGACACAGGGAGAACAGAAATTCAAAATAAAACCATGACAAGACAGACAAAACTAAAATTGTGACAATACCAAATATTACTTTAAGGTTTGACATTTAGCCCCTGTACCCATCAGAGATGAATGCACTTATGTGAGTTGTATTGTACTCTCTAAAGGTGTTTTTATTCCCTTCTTAAATACGGTAAATTATCACATTTTCCCCCTGTCAATACAGCTTGATGCTTCTCTTAAAGGTGGGGTAGGTACGTTTGAGAAACCGGCTCGAGATACACTTTTTGTTATATTCCATGGAATGCTCTTAACATCCCGATAGCAATGAATATCTTAAGTGCTTTGACAAAAAATCCATAAAATAATGTCATCTGTGGAAGCCGTAGTACTGTAAAAAGCACGACCAATCATTTTAGCCGGCCCGGCTAAAATGACTGGATGGCCTACCTGCCTGTCAGCCTTCCATCTGTGCACAAACTTATCTCGTGCCCTCATTGGTCATGTGCGCGTTCGTGTGTGTTGGAGGAGGGTCTCTGTAAGGAAGTAGCAGATTTCTTCCGGCTGTGTATTTTCAAATTCTAGCGCACTCAAGCTGGTTTCTCCAAAATTACCTACCCCACCTTTAAGTGGAAGAAGTAATAAAGATAAAGGTAATTAGGGATGCTCCGATCGATCGGCCGCCGATCGATATCGGCCGATACTCACTCTCTTCCGATTGATCGGTGCTCTCTAAAAATGCAGATCGCGAGAGCCGATCGCATGACATAAAATGATGACGTAAAATACATGACACTTTTCTCTGTACGCGGCAAAACAAGCTCGCCAAAATGGCTTCACCAGTCTGGCAGTATTTTAAGGTGTCCTAAAATGACAATAAAATAGCGGTATGCAACGTGTATGAAGCAGAAATCCTGCAGCTCCACCCGCTGTGACGGACCGGTGAGCGGAGCAAAACACACAAGAGTTAGACCTAACACACTTAGCTATTTTATCTACCTCTGGAACAAGCTAAACTAGTTATAAATATATTTATTCTTAACTGTCGGGTCACTCATTACTGGATCAGTGAGCTGCATGAGATACTGACAGGCTGTCAGGAGAGAGAGAGAGGGGGGGGAGAGGAAAAGAGAGCGCTTCCGCTCATTTCTCCCGTGTTATTATCCAAAGTTAATGTAAACTTGAACAATGTAATTCATTTGAATGTAATAATTATGTTTGTTGTTTGTGGAAGCGCCAGTGAATGAGCCCCATTAACTGAGCCCCATTAACTGAGTTTTAAACATCACTTTAAATGGAAGATCCCCATAGGCCCGCCCACTCGATCGGATCGGCGATCGGTATCGGCCGATACTGATTCCGGCGATCTGCCCCAAAATTGCGATCAGAGCATCCCTAAAGTTAATATCTTTATGACATTTAGTCACACAGTCTGAGTCCTCCCTTTGTCTTCACAGAGACCATGGCTGTAATTGGAGAGAGTGCCGGTCTCTCGGCTGAGAGGGTAAATGAGGGATCCCTAGACTCCAGGATTACCCTCTTATTGAGGAGACGTTCCACTAAGCCTCCAACACTGACACATATTCCTGTTCTATGGCCTATTCACTTTAAAATATGTCTTGTCAGGAGGCTTACAGAAATCTACATAATCCTTTTTCATCACAATTAAAGATACCACTGAACAATAAAATTGCTTGCTCTCTGGTTTGTTTCATGTTGCTGTGAGAACAGAAGGGGTGAGGGAAAGGCAGCTTAGCATGGCTGAAGGTTTCAAATGGCTGAAATGAATTTTGGATTGTGTCTGAGGAGAGTGAAGAACTTCGTAACATCCTCTAACCTTGACAGGTGTACCGAGGTCTATGGAACAAAAGAAGTATGATCGAATGAATAGTCTAGATTTTTTGATTAATTAACAAGCCCTTACTAAAGAATAGCTTCACTCAAGTCGATACTTTAATATTTAACAAACGTCATCAAGATCAGTAGACTTTAATGCTTCTCTTTTGCACAGATCTGATGCGAGCAGGTCGAACAGCTGATCTGTGACTCATTTCATCAGGACCTCACTGGGTCCTTTTTTCCCTCCGAGCCGTCTGAATTCCTGCTCAGTGCATCTGTAGCAAATGACAGTAATAACGCTGAGAGAATGCAGCAGATTCATCACACTCTGTCAGAGTCACACAGCTGAGACATGCCTCTCATCACAATGATGTACAGGTACAGACGGGACAATATACACGAATGTGCAATTCATTAAAAAAAACAAGACTTCTCTTGTTGATTAAAACTTCATGGTCGAGAATTTAGTTGCTGGTCGATCTAAATTAGATTTTTAGTTCCACAATTGTATGATGATATTTTTTTTTATATATAGGCCTTTGAAAATATGCTGGGAAGTCTAGTTGCCACTGCATGCCAGAAGTTGGAGGAGCAAATTAGTGCATTTTTGTAAATTCATCAACACAAATAAATGTAAAAAGAATTTACAAATATGTGTGAGCTACTGTACCTTGGTTTATCTTGGGGTTAATGTTATCATTAACTGATTAAAAAACATTAAGGTTACAGTTTTGTTGTCTTTTCGCGATATTGATGAGACAAATAATATTTTTCATGAAAACAGATGAGAGCAGCGCACATTACGAATGCCAGAAATATTATTTGATCAAACTCATTCATGATTCAATCAACTGAAGACATTAAACCCTAAACAGAAGCCTTCTAGCTTCCATCACATTCAGATACTCATAGCACAGTGTAGAGAAAAGCCCTTGAAAAGGAATCTAACTTCGATACATTGGGGGCTGGTGAATCTTTCTCCAGGGGGGGCTCTACCAAAATGTAAGCAAACGTATACACAAACTCAAGAACATAAGTCATATTACAAGGCAGGGCTAGCTCAAAGGCACACAGCACTTGATACAGTCTATTATTGTAGTGCCTGTTTTTCTCAACCTCCTTATTGTGCTTACTGATCCCTATCCTGTAGCCCTCATTGGACAGCTGTGTTTACTTTCCTAAACATGGCTAGTCGCATAGCATCATCCATGTGGACTCTAGTTTGTTCATGCTTTTTTGTTTTTTCTGATATTTGCTTTAAGTCACTCATGTCACACGATAGTGTGAGGTTCCTTTTTATATACTAGCAACTAATTTCCACCGTTAAAGAATAGAGGACCAAAGGACAGATTTTAGATAATTTATTATAATCAATAAATTACAGTTTAAATACTAAGATAGATCTATTTATAAAAATGGTTAAAAACAACAAGGTAATAATAAAAGGTAATACAATACTAGTTAAAATAGCTAAAATAACACTCCCAGGTCAAACTGGTTGGAATCAAGACCAAGCAGAATTATTGTCTTTAGAAAACTGTCAATGGCAGAGTCCAGCAATATTCCACACGGGGGGAGGAGCTTGTCACTGAGCCAATCCGTCAGGGCTCGCTGCCTCGTCCTCCTCGGCGTCTCTCCTAGGCTCCGCCTCTCGTCACTCCTCCTCTCTGCAACACTGATGTGGCGGGGGGGAAGTGAGAGAGAGAGCCCTCAGTGACGCGGACACAGACACTCAACAACAATAACACCGCACAGACAAACAGCTGGGTTTGCCGGGTGACTTCCCTTTAACAACATGTTCAGAGGGCATGGCCGGAGGTTATTGCGATGTACTGTGCGTGTAGGTGCTTCCTTACCCTCTGGCCGAAGGACATACAATGGGTGGCCCTCCCGCAGCTGGCTCACCACGACAAATGGTTCTGGGGTCCACCTTGGAGTCAACTTTCCTCTCGCCCTCCTACGGAAATTTCTAATTAGAACCCGTTCACCAGGGAGTAGGGGTGCTATCTTAGCTCGTCGGTTATAACGGGTCTGGTCTCTTTCTTGTTGGTGCTGGGACTGCTGCTTTGCCGTCTGGTATGCATGGCTTAGTGCTTTTTGGTGCTGCTTTACCCAGCCCTGTAGAGTGTGAGACTCTACCGTGGGGCTATGACCGGTTGCCCAGTCTACGGGTAGTCTGGCATGTCTCCCAAACACAACATAGTGTGGGGTCATCCCCGTGGTGCTGTGGGTGCATGTTATTGTAGGCCTGGGTGAGGGGTGGTAGCCGGTGGGGCCACTGTGCCTGGTCGATCTCTGCTAAGGAACTTAACAGTTTTAACAATGTCTGGTTGAATCTCTCACATGTTCCGTGCCCCTGAGGATGGTATGCCGTTGTGCGGCTCTTTTGACATCCATAAAGTTTGCATAGCTCACCCATTATAGCGGATTCAAAAGCAGCCCCCCGGTCGGTTAGAATACGCTCTGGGCAGCCGAACGTCTGGATGAGCCCGCTGTACAGGGCTTGCACTGTTGTGTTTGCAGACTGGTCTTTGGTAGGGACTGCAAAAGCATACTTGGAGAACAAGTCGGTTATCACCAGAATATAGGGGTACCTGTCATCTTGGCGTCCCAAAGAGAGATAATCTACTCCAACAACTTCAAAAGGATATGATGTGGCGATGGGTAATAGAGGGGCCCTCACTTCAGGTCCAGCTTTAGCACACACGCATTGTAAGCAGGCCTCGGTCCACTCCTTTACATCTTAAGTCATTCTGGGCCAGTAGCAGCGCTGCCGCAAAGTTGTCGTAGTCCTTTCGCTGCTAGGGTGGCCCATTGCCTGATGATATGTTCTCAACACATCCTTCGTTTCCTGCTTTGGAACAATAACTTGGAAAGTCTCAAGTCCAGAACCCGTCTGGGTCCACAATCTCCCCAGTACACCATTTTGAATTACAATTTTGTCCCACTCTCTCAGTAGACCTTTTGTGTAAAGGGAAAAGGACTCACCAAAATCAGGCTTGGGCAACTGCTGTTCCTTCCATTGTATCATTTGAGAGAGCTCTCTGTCCCTGGTTTGGCGTTCCTTCCATGTCCCATCTCCTTCAACCGTGACCAGGTCAGAATGCAATGGGCTCGGTGACAAGCTCCTCCTAGGCGTCTCTCCTAGGCTCCGCCTCTCGTCACTCCTCCACTCTGCAACACTGATGTGGCGGGGGGAAGAGAGAGCCCTCAGTGACGCGGACACAGACACTTGTTTTAGCTGGTCAAAAGCTTGCTGGCACTTGGGGGACAGCTGACTGGGACAGTCTTCTTTGCATGTGTGTTGCTACCATGTGTCAGGGTATTCAGAGGTGTTGCAATCTTAGAAAAAGCAGGTATGAAACGGCGGTAGTAACCAGCAAAGCCAAGGAAAGATTTTGCGCTAACAGCTGCACTAGATGCTCAGGGCGCAGCTTGTGTGCGCCCTGAGCTGCTCCTATCTGTTGTATTGAAGAGCTGCTCCTATCTGTTGTATTGAAGAGCTGCTCCTATCTGTTGTATTGAAGGGGTGCGGACTGTGCATGCACGACTTACAACAAGAGTCAATCATAGACTGTATATATAAATGGACGTAGTGTCCGTGACGTCACCCATAGGATTCTGCAGAGTTGCCGAGAAGCCCTTAGTAGGCGGAGTCGGCCACTAACGTCTCGACAGTGACGTCAGAGTCCAACTCCCGCCTGCTCCAAATAAGGGCAAAGAGGTGGAGTCGAGGCGGGACCTGCTGCCACCGAGCTGGAAGCTCCAGAGCTAGCTGAAGCTACCAAGCTAAGCTAACAGGCTCCCCGTCTGCATGTTTGCATGACAGACGTATGTTTGCATGACATTAGTTATTTATATTTTGCTATCACTTAATTATACGTTTAATACATTTAAGTCAAGCTAAGGTACATGTGATGGTAGCTAGTTAGTGCTCTTACCTGTGATGCCTCCTCCAAACAGCATTATAACCAGACTGTATCATTAAAACTACAAGTACCAGTTCTAGATCCTTGACTTTAGACAAACAATTCAAAAGACAAAATGTATTTAAAGACCAATCTTTATTTGAAGGTGCCTCTTAACCTGAGATATTAGTTATACAGTAATAGTATTGACAATCTAAAAAAACTGAGCAACTCAACAGTCAACTTTATATTTCTTATTGTCTAAAGCATTTATTATTCTCATATTCAGTGTGGACGGATTGAGACAGCGTGGTGTCCAGAGAGCTGCAGAGACTTCAGGGAGAAACGTTGGTTTGGAGAGGACTGAGGGTCTTTCCTCTGCGAGGAGGACCAGGTCTGATGGAGGAGGACCAGACCTGATGGAGGAGCCCATGCTGGGCATAGCTGATACCAACTGCACAGACCTAGTCTGTCACTTTATTTGGCTAAATGTGTTTACTTTAGGGCTGTCAGTCGATTAAAATATTTAATCGCGATTAATCGCATGATTGTCCATAGTTAATCGCGATTAATCGCAAATTAATCGCACATTTTTTATCTGTTCTAAATGTACCTTAGAGGGATATTTTTCAAGTTTTTAAAGCTCCCATGTCATGCTTTTCCGGTTATTACCCGTCCCCTTGTGTGTTATGAAGGTTTTTATGCATGTAAACGGTGTGCAGAGTCAAAACCCTCAAAGTACACCCTGTAGCGAGTAAAACTCTAACACAGAAAATACCTCCCCAAAACGCCTCGTTGGAGATACGTCACTGCCCATTTGAGTCTTCCATTTAGTTCCGGGTACCGCCTGATGTCATGCGGTACCCGGAACGAAATGGACCAATCCCGAAGAGCTATGGCCACACCAGCAGCGGCGTGTTCCTCCTCCAGAGGTTCGAAGAACCGGCATTTCACAGACGAAAGCTTCCAAAACATTGCCCAGTTTGAGGCCGGATATGCACAGCTTGTTTGGACCGTTTGGAGCAGGGGAAGATCTGGGTATACAACCTGTAAGTTTGCATTGTTATTTGTGTATTTATCAAACAAGACTGTTTAAATGTGTAAACTGTGTTGGACTGCTAAGCCATTGACACAGTGCTAACTGTGCTAACTAAGTTGCTAGAGTTTCCATATATCAACTCTAATATCAGCAGATGGCCTTGCATACATGTATCTCATAGCAGGAGAATGTCTGCATTCACACACAAAATACCTATTGACAGTATACTCCGGGTGATTTGCCGGTCAGTCGCGAAACTTAATTACATTATAGCTGGCGTAGCGATCTAACACACGGAGCTAGAGCTAGTTTTGGTCGGAAAAACATTTTTGTGATGCTACGTTGCTAGCGTTTAAATATATCAACTACAATGTCAGCAGATGGCCTTACATGTTTGTCATGGCAGGAGAATGTCTGCAGTCACACACACGGAATACTCATACAGTATACTGTACTGTGATTTACCGTACATTGTGACCGTACATATACTGCATGTAGCTAACGAGGCTAGCTGTATGCTAGCGCAAAACAATGTATTCATGCAAGTTACATTGTATGGTAGCAGAATACCCGTATACGATTGCAATTATAAACACGTTATTGCTAGCCTAATATGAACCACTAGCTTTTGTTCATAGTAGTTTTATTACACTGCATTATAGTTGCCTTTCCTCCAAGCTAACGTTCATATCGTGTTAGCTACCAAGGTAAACAAAGCTAGGTTAGCATATTAGCAGGCAAGCTGTTCATTACACAACTACTACTAACGAATCTAAAACAACTAAGTTTCTCTAATATTTTGTGATTTGCATTTGATTTCGTCCAGCCAGATCCTGGCGGACAATCCATGACGGGGAAGGGACTTCGACTACTACTGAGGGCTCGTGCTAAAAGGCACCGCACCGACTGTGCGCGGGCAAGATGCGAGGAGGAGGAATGAATGATATACCGTGTGTATATATGTATATTTATGTTCATTTTGTACATTTCTAAAAATAAAGTTTAATGGAAATACTTAGTAGGCCTATCCTTTCTTCCCTGAATTCATATATAGCAAACCATGATTTGATTTCTCATCAAACAGTAGTAGTTTATAACGGGTAAAAATAACTTACTCTTTGTTATGAGAGTAGCTCGTAGGCCACAACGGAAAGACAAGGAGACATACACGAGTTTACAAAACCACGGCACATTTATTGTGGTAAATGCAGAGATAGGTGGTTGAGAGGATCGCAGAGTTAGTCTTCCTGCAGCCGCTTTGGAGAGAGACTGTGTCCGGAGGTGTCCGTGATCGTGCTGATTAGCCTCTTCAGCTCCACCCCATCGTAAGACAAAGGCCCTGGGGCCGTCACACTCTTCTATAACAACAGTTAAAAATATATATGTATATAAAATATACCGCTGTACCGACGCCATGATAAGACTGATGTTACGCTGAGAGCAGCCGGGAAAAGCACTGACATGGGCGCAGCCTCTCTGGTGGTTGACTAATCAGAACGAGTGGCCGAGCTGACCAATCGGAGCACACTAGGCTCACAGGGAGGGGGGGGCAAGAGCTCCAACGAGTCGTTTAGTGGAGAAAGTGAATACTGCTGAATACACATGCTTGACAGAGATGCTGTATGCGAAACCAATGTGAGTTTGGAAAATTGCACAGTATAAATCTATTTTAGTATACCTCAACAATGTAATTATGATCAGTGGAAATGGCCATGACATGGGCCCTTTAATACTGTTATCAACATATGAGTGGACAAATGTGCTTTATATGTTTGTTTATTATCATTTGAACAATGACAAATATTCTCATGAATATTAAACACAACAACCTCTGAACATTACAAATATTCGCCTCAATTCAACCTGGAACCGCTCTCATACAATAAGTGTGTGTGTGTGTGTGTGTGTGTGTGTGTGTGTGTGTGTGTGTGTGTGTGTGTGTGTGTGTGTGTGTGTGTGTGTGTGTGTGTGTGTGTGTGTGTGTGTGTGTGTGTGTGTGTGTGTGTGTGTGTGTGTGTGTGAATGTGGAGACACTGTAATGGATCGTTGGAGCTATGTGCAGCTCAAGGCATATATGCTCGAATGGGAGCTGCCTGGACGCTGCAATCATGTTGCGCGCACTATCCGTGCTGAGTGTGCTGACTTTTCGTGCAATGTCCCACTGTCTGGCTACCTGCATAAAGTCAAGTGCTCGGCGCAGTTGTCGGCGAAATGTCGCTCCTCTGTTTTCATTGAAACAGCTCCTTATATCCGTTAGCGCAGCTAGCTAGCACCAGATGCTGATTGATTGATTGATTGAAAAGTTTATTAACAGTTTGTATATTGGGTACAGTACAGTACAGCTCAAAACATACAATTGTTAAGGGGATGCAGACCAGAGAAAGACTTTCGTCTTGTTTACATCAGGGTCCCCCATTTCCAATTCATCATATCATATAAGACATATAAGACATATTTGACATACAGATGGCTTATTTACAATTTACATACAGGTGGTTTTTTACATACAGATGGCTTATTTACAATTTGCTAACAACAACAACAACACGTAAGGTGTGCCTCGCTCGCCCCACACATAAACACACCCTCCCGGTCCTCCCGATGGCCAGTCCGGGCCTGCCGGTGAGCGTGGAAGTGTGGTCTGCCACAAGCGGGCGGCAGGAGCGGGGCTGTCAGCATCAGCTTGTAGATGGTATTTTAAACTCGATACGCTCTGAAACTACGGGGCGGCCGAGGACAAAAAATACACATGCGTTAATCGCGTTAAAATAATTAGTGGCGTTAATTTTTGTTTGCGTTAACGCGTTATTAACGCGTTAACTTAACAGCCCTAGTTTACTTATACATTTAATAGGTTTACACCTTCTGTCCATATGTGGTCTTTATTTAAAACATTTTTTATTAACTTTTGGTTCACATTTCAATAAATTGTATTTGTATTTGCACTCCTTTTGTCCATTATTCTTACTGAAAATGTTAGATTACACATTCACATCAGACTGAAGATTGGCCCCATTTATTTGTGACGTTGCAAACTCTGCGGTACAAGGTACAGGTGATGTGAAGCTCATAAAGTGAGGCAAATAGAAATAATCAGCTGATGGAGTGTAGATGTGGAAATAGGTGCATTCGATCAGCTGACTATGTTTTTAGCCACACTTTATAAGCCTGACAATAACCACACCTTCTCTGAGGTGCAGTGTCACAAACAAATGATGGTGCTGATAGAGTAGACTACAAAAATATTCGGTGTGCAGATCTTTGTTTTCACAATAAAAGTGTAGTTTCTTCGTGAATGTCCTGTACTGGTCTTAAAATCTCATAACATCGGCTTTTCATTTTCCTCTTGGATGTTCTTCTTGACCCTCAGAGAAGGAGAAAATGTTGAATCGTGTCTTTAAGGCATGTCCTTTCCTAACAAAAATTACAGGAAACATAAAACATATTATTGCAGAACAAGTGTGTTATTTATGAAAGGTGTGTTTGTGTGTTTAGGGGCTGTAGATATAATTATTTTGGAATTAGTTATTTTTATTTCAACAGTGAGCTACAAAGACAATCAGATTATGAATGAACAGTATGTAATTCATCAACATTGAAATATATTTTATTATCAAAATAATATTTAACTGTTATCAAAACTTATTGCAACTGTAGAAGCTTGCTCTGTTGTCTCACTGAAAGAATAACTTTTACCACGTTTTTTTACAGACAATATTGAGAGATAAATAGTAGCAGTTCTCACTATGTGTCAAATATCTTTGCCTTCAATACATTAAATTAGAAAGCTGACAAAGTCATATTGCTTGTTAACATCTTAATGTAACCTTTTGCATGGAAAAAACCCTCAACTTCACTGATGTGTAGGTGATCTAGTATTTAGTATTGTTTAATGGAATGTATATCAGTGTATTAAAGTCAATACTTCATTTATTTAAACCAATATCTTTCTTGATTCTTTGTACAGTATGAAAAAAGAGTCTTTGTACCTGTGCTGAAGTTCACTGCTGTGAGGAGTCCAGTTCTGTCTCTCACTCTCTGGTCCAGCCTGTCTGCATCACCTGGACACTTTAAACAAACAGATATATATGTAAAGAACCATGTGTACAAACAATATAACTTATTCTCTTCTGTTGAACATGTTGGATTGTGTATTGTCCGAGTCAGGGTCCTTTTTATTTTACTGTAACTTTGGAAGTTGTCTTACCAATGCTTACTGTTTATTTGATACCAATTTGGTAATACAATTAATAAAAACAACAAGATTTGGGTTCGTTCTTCAGATGACTGTGACGTTAACGTGTAAGCTCAATAATGAACTCCAGCTCAACCATCCATATTGTAATATCTAAGTAATCATCTTGAAATATGACATTAATAATTGTAATATACACACATCTTATTGTGAGGTTGATTTCACATACACTACTTTGACGTTAGCTTGTCTATATACTTGAGCATATAGCCAATTTAAATTAACCTTAGCGATGCATACAGTTCCTACCTACATAATAAAATATCTCTCTAAGTTAGAAGGATGACCTTATTTGACCAACCTCAAACAGAAGCCTTTTGTTCTACAGTATTATCCCACTTAACGCTTAACACTTGTCTATTTCGTTTGAACCTTTATATATACAATCTATGGTTTTAACTTGGAGGCTACTATTAGCATCGTTAGCACAGATGTAGCTACCACTCGCTTACACGCTAACCTAAGCCTTAACATTCATTACGTAGCTGATTAAAATCATAAACACATAAATAAAGTACTCGAATTTCACTTACCGCAAAACCGCATTCATGCACCGTCTGTTTTAACCGGAGAGCGAGTCACAATAGTCCGATATAAGCATGAAGAAAAAACAAACACGGCCGGGTTCAAGTTGTGTTCCCTGGATGAGCTGAGCAGGCACTGAGTCCCTGTAGCATCACGGAGCTGCTAGCAGAGAGACAAGAAGCGTACAGCAGCAGTCACTGGACAGAGCTGTCACTCAATGTGACCACGCCCTAATCTATGCAAAAATGTTAAGACCTAATATAAATAAAAGGGTCATGTTATAAAACAATTCACTCAACAATTCATAATCATGAAGGTATATATATATATAACGCTAACAGATAGGTTTCTGCTGCAGGAACTTTTGACTAATGGTTTGTAGTCTAGTACTTCAAAAGTTACTAAGAAATGGTCGGATAAAGCAGGATTATGCGGTTCGACTAATAGTTGCTCAATTTCAATACCATAAATCAGAACAAGGTCGAGAGTGTGATTATAGCAGTAGGTTGGTTTATTTACACTCTGACGGAAACCAACATAATCTAATACAGAGTTAAATGCAACAGTAAGGCTATTTTTATCATCGTCAACATGAATATTAAAGTCACTTACGATAATTACTTTATCTGTTTTAAGTACCAAAGTTGATAAAAACTTTGGCAAGTAAATAGAGGTAGGTGAGGTTCGTGAGGTCTGTCACGGCCACTTAACCTGTTAAGCCCGAGAGACCCCGGTACCGGGGCCCTCCCGCAACATCTTGCAGGAAACAGTGTCTGAGGGAATGTTCATTTAATAAACTATGAATGTTTTATATCCATGTAACGGGAAGAAACTCATCTAACTGATATATTTTTTTTTTTCAACAAAAAAAACCACAATGCTAACGCTGAGCCTCTGAATTAGCAACGAGCGAAAAATGCTAACAGATTTACTGCACCGAAACTCACTCATAAAACCTTATTATTTATCCATTCTGCACATCCAACCCATCGATCTGATCGTGAGATGACACAGAATCGATGGGTGCATACATTATCACTCTATGATACGAACTTGCGACTTTATAAACAAAAACAGACATCAAAACATGTGGCGCTAGGTAGCTAAAAACGCTAACATGGCTTACCTGTGTCGTAGTCTGGTCAAAAGTGGTCTTCAATGGCATTAAAACGATAAAAACGCTGCTGAAGTTAATCCATAGGTTAATCCAATGTGTCTGTGTCCCTTTGAAATGATTTTTGATAATCCATAAGCAATAAAACTGCTTTTCCGTTTCCAGATGTCAGAGCGAGAGATAGGTTCGCTCTGATGTAAAACTGCATGCGCGAAGCCCCCACCTTTTATTTTTACCATGTGTGTCTGTGGGAAAATTCCCCTTCGATTCTATTGGCTCTAACGGTCAGAAAGAGATGTCAATCACCAAAATCGACCAATGGGTTCCAGAGAAACTGTAAAACCCCCATTTCCACCCAAATCACCTCAGAGGTGGAGTTTATTTTGCTAAACCTCTCTAAAAAGGTCAAATGTCACTTGTTTTGCATCAATCTTGATACAAGGTACTTATTATATGTTGTACTTTGGATTCCTAAAGCTTTTAGTCTACCTTACCATCATCCAAGGGTAGTTTTCACTATAAGTAAAAAATAATCTTTGGACGGACACTATAATTTACAGTTTTTTACTATGTTCAATCTGAATTTTCTTTAAAATAAAAAACATCTATATTGATTCTGACTTTTCTACATCCAACTCACAGGTTTATCATTACTTTGAGAAAAAAGATTATTAATTTAACCCTTTTAGAAGGGAAGATATGGTCATTTGTTCTGGGAATGTCATTTTCGAGCCTGAGACCTGAAAAACAGGCTCAGGGCTTAACAGGTTGAACAGCAGATCTGTCAACACCCTTCATTATAAATGATGCTTACTGGAAGGTACAGAAGATCTAGCAGCAAAGTGTAAGTAACATAAATCTTCTGGCTAGTTTAAGAATCATATTTTATAAAATAATCCCATCATTTTATGTATAATGTTAATTCGCAAAACTATAACTACAGGTGATGGATGTAACATGACCAAATACCTACATCACATATGATCAAGTTGTAGCACTACATGAAAATACATATTCAGAAGTGATTTCTGAAGGAAAGCTCAATTTGTGGATACATATCCTATATATATTGATAGGATAACTATATTTTAGGGCTGTCAAGTTAACGCGTTAATAACGCGTTAACGCAAAAAAAAATTAACGCCACTAATTATTTTAACGCGATTAACGCATGTGTATTTTTTGTCCTCGGCCGCCGTAGTTTCAGAGCGCATCGAGTTTAAAATACCATCTACAAGCTGATGCTGACAGCCCCGCTCCTGCTGCAGACCACACTTCCATGCTCACCGGCAGGCCCGGACTGGCCATCGGGAGGACCGGGAGGGTGTGTGTATGTGTGGCGCGAGCGAAGCACACCTTACGTGTTGTTGTTAGCATCTGGTGCTAGCTAGCTGAGCTAACAGATATAAGGAGCTGTTTCAATGAAAACAGAGGAGCGACATTTCGCCGACAGCTGCGCCGAGCACTTGACTTTATGCAGGTAGCCAGACAGCACACTCAGCACGGATAGTGCGCGCAACACAGCTCATACACACAGGCATATATGCCTTGAGCTGCACATAGCTCCAACAATCCATCACAGTGTCTCCACATTCTCACACACACACACACACACACACACACACACACACACACACACACACACACACACACACACACACACACACACACACACACACACACACACACACACACACACACACACACACACACACACACAGTATTGTATTATTGTATGAGAGAGGTTCCAGGTTGAATTGAGGCGAATATTTGTAATGTTCAGAGGTTGTTGTGTTTAATATTCATGAGAATATTTGTCATTGTTCAAATGATAATAAACAAACATATAAAGCATAGTTGTCCACTCATATGTTGATAAGAGTATTAAAAACTTGAAAAATATCCCTCTAAGGTACATTTAGAACAGATAAAAAATGTGCGATTATTTTGCGATTAATCGCGATTAACTATGGACAATCATGCGATTAATCGCGATTAAATATTTTAATCGACTGACAGCCCTACTATATTTATGTTATGTGAGCAAAAAACAAACACAAATTGCTGTTAATATTCCCATGTTAGTGATACTAGATACAGACTCAAGCACTTCTGATATTTCTTCCTAGTGATCACATGTCCCAGCAGGATTACTGTGTGTGCTCTGCCTCATGTGTGACAGCAGCTGGATAGTTACACTGTGTGTGCAGCAGCTACTGGTGTGTGCTGCCAATGTCATGTACATCACTTTCTGTTACGTGCAACATCACATTATGTTTCATGTACATCAAGCAGAGCGTGAAGACATCAAAGCTTCTGTCCACACATGAAAGTCAGAGAGATTACAGCGAGGTCACAGGTTTATATCGCCCGCAGTGGCATTCTGTGTGTAGGGCAGAGAATTAATTACCGTTAAATTACTTCAGATAGTTTTTTAAGAGTAAATCAAATCCAGCTGATTTATTTAGCAAACAGAAATTTGTTTCGGATATGAACATCTGCCTTCCAAACATCAGCAGCAGACTAGTTACTCGAGGAAATAAGTAGTGTTTTTTTCAAATTCTCCACACTATTCCACATTCCATCAACTCTCTATGCCTAGATTGCCTACTTTCCTATTGTTTCACACAATGACTATTCACAAAAGCAGAAAGGCCTGGAATATGAACAAGTAAATATAAGACTACAGGTATGCCATACATTGCACATGGGGACTTTCTTCACACCATCTTTATAGAGTGCCACAGTGACGCGTCCTAAAACCCGGAAGTAAACTCCTTACTTAGTAAACCCTACTTTTATAATTTTATAATCATAAATCTATCGATCATAAATCTATCGATTAGATTTATGATTCGAAAATTATAAAAGTAGGGTTGACATGTGGATATTATCCGGCTGAACAAAACGTGATCTGTCTCTTCAATTTGTGTCAACCACAGACCTTATTTCGAGCTATTTTCCAAAATCCTATGGAGAAATTGCATTGGTTTTTGTCGAAGGAACCGGAAGTGGTAAAACGCTAACTTACTTCCGGGTTTTAGGACGCGTCACTGTGGCACTCTATTGTCATTTCACTATCTTTTAAACTACCAGAGCATTCAGAAAGGCACAATATTATCCACAATAATAATCAGCAGTTGCAAGATGAGGGCTGAACTGAGAGTACTCAGTATCATTTTAGAATTGTATATAAAAAAATTCAACAGTATTAAAAAATGTTTCATAAATAAGACTACAGTAGGAGTCTACGGCCACACTAAATGCTAACAAGCCGATTAAAAGTTATCAGTCCAATAAATGGCCTTTGCAAAAAGGGCATGCTGCACCTATCAATCTGTAGGGAAACGGCTGAAGTGATTATTGTTGATAATTGAAACAAAAGGTTAAAATAAGTATGTTGGTTACGCAAACTAAGTGATGCGTGTAACTTGAGTAAAGTTCTTAAGGACTGAAAGTCTTGTGCTTACAAAGCTATCCTTAAAAAAAGAAGTGATGCTAACAATGACTAGGACGACATGTTGATGTTGAACAGGTATACTGTTTAACATTCAGATGTAAACTTCAAATCATATGAAAGGTTGGTACAAGTCAAGTCAGTCAGATATGCAACCAAAACAGAAGAGAAGTAGGCAAAAGCAGAGTCAAGAAACAAAGCAACATCAGGAACACGAGGTACAATTAGCACTTTGGGATTGCTTTTAGCAATGAAAGGTGCTTTACAAATGTATAATTATTATTATTATTATTACAATAAACCCTAGGGAAAAGAAACTGCTGGAATGTTGGACAGAGAGGTACGAAGACGAACTGGAAACAGGAGGAAATACACGAAAGAGGGAGGATAACGGGGCACAGGTGAAACTAATTAGGATGATTACACAGGTGAGAAGAGGTGGGTATCAAATAAAACTGAAATTACGAAATGACAACAAAACAAGCTAACTTGCTTGGGATGACCCTACCTTTAGTAGATAAGGATGCTAATAATCGCCAATTAGCACTAAGCAAAAATGTCATGTCTATTGTTCCAGTATTTGCAGGGGCACTTCATTTCAAACCAGAAAAATGTCAACTTCATGGTGGCACAAGGGGATAAGTCAGGGGATCCCCAACATCTTCAGGGTAAATCCTCTGGAACCATGAATGTCTGTTCTAAATATTGTGACAATGTGCCCAACACATTTTAAGATACGTCCCTGCATTAGTGAAATAGTTCAATGTAGGTGAGACGGTAGGGAATAATAAAAGTCATTAGGGACATCTGGAACCATAAATATTTGTCAAATTTCCCTGAAGAACAATATTGTCAACACCTGGGAAAGGGCGGGCTGAGCAATGTAAATTAAAGAACATTTGAAAAATGGATAATCTAACACTCACAATTTAATATACTAAAACAAATAATAGCTGTACCAACAAATACATATAAATTAATGAAAATATATATGAAATAACATTTGCACTAAAACTGTTATTTATATTTTCAGTCCATTTTGAATTTTAAATGCTACAATAGAACATTACATTTCAAATGAAGTCAATAGATAAATAGAATGTTTTCCATGTAGAAAATGTAGGTTTTCTGCTGTGTTTTGTGTTACATTTTTTTAATGTCTATAATAAACTACTTGAATGGTGTTTTGGGAGATCTTACAGAAGCCTGGTGCTTATGACCAGCTAGCTTGTGTACACTGGGGCGTGCCAATTATCGCAGCTATGGCCCTTACTCAAAAAGAAGTCTTGTGGTTGTATTGCAGTAAAGTCTATAAAGGAGAGGTCAGAGCAGGGGTAGGTTAGTCTCCGTCCTCTACACCAGATTCCTCTGCGTGACACACACTGAGTGTATGGAGAAGTCCTTGCTCTTTGACTATGAGGGGCTGACACCCAAACATGACTTCTAACACGGATGTTCTCCTGCTTCATGTGACCTGTAATGAAATGCTCAGTGTCAGCCCAGTCGTTGACAAGCAGGTTGCACCGTGTCTCACACTCCCAAAGTGTGTGAGCTTCTTTGAGGAGCAGTATCCGTAAAGTTAACAAGGAACACACTAGTTCATTTGAAGTCTAATAATACCAATTACCATGCTAGTGAATCAATCTATCAGCACGAGGGAAGTTCAATCATCCTGGAAGGTGGCCACGGTGACACCGATTTTTAAAACTGGGGATAAGGCAATGATGTCCAACTACAGACCAATCAGCATCCTCCCCTGTGTCTCTAAGATAGCTGAGAAATGGGTGTCAAAACTAATCACCAAACATTTAGATAAAGGTTTCGCTCCACTCCACCCTATGCAGTTTGGTTTTCGTGCTCACCACTCCACTGAGACAGCTAACTGTGTGTGGAAAAGGTTAAGTGTATGTTGGACACGAGCCCATATGTAGGTGCTGTCTTCCTTGATCTCAGGAAGGCTTTTGACAATGTTGACCACCAAGTGCTCCTTACAAAGCTGACTAATTTCAAGTGTGTGTGTGTGTGTGTGTGTGTGTGTGTGTGTGTGTGTGTGTGTGTGTGTGTGTGTGTGTGTGTGTGTGTGTGTGTGTGTGTGTGTGTGTGTGTGTGTGTGTGTGTGTGTGTGTGTGTGTGTGTGTGTGTGTGTGTGTGTGTGTGTGTGTGTGTGTGTGTGTGTGTGTGTGTTCGGGCCTGCGTACATGTGTGTTTGTGTGTGTGTGCATATGTGTCACACAACATTAGGTCCTGTCAGTTTATATTGTATATTATAGCGGCATTACAACAAAACTGACAAATGTACAAGTAAAAAAAAGGATTATGATTATGATCTAATACTTTGAAAACATTTTGGGAAAGTATCTGGAATATTACCCCCTTCCCGGGCTTTTTGAATAAATGAAATGGCCCTTCAGACTCCTTTGAAGGTCTGTGCACATTTTTAATATTGGCCCGCATGGTAGTGAAACAGAATCTCAGTTATGAATTTGGATGAACCTTGGCAACAGCAGTTCAGCACAGACTTCACTGAATGCAGATTGGAGGAACAAGCTGGAATGTCAAGAAAGGATCTCAAGTTTATGAAGTTTGCGAATAAAGTGTTTTCTCAGCAAGACCAAGAGCCGAAGAAGAGACCGTTTGCTCATTTCAAGGGTAAAAGTGAGACTGGTCCTCCTCCTCCTCCGAAGAAGTGTAAAAGGAAAAGTTTTAAAGATGAGAAGAAGCCTCATCCCAAATCCCAACAAAAGCCCTCTCCTTCAACGACTGCTCAGAAAGGCGCCCGCTGCAAGCAAAAGAAATGTAACAGCCATCGAGGACGAGGCCAAAGAAAGAGAACAAGATGAAGTGGACCAACGTGCTACAAGGCTGAAGGACTCAAAATCAAAGACGACGAGGACATGCTGCGCTCCTCGTTAAAGGAGTGGGGCGGTCGAAGCGAGAACATCGTGGAGAAGATGCAGAAACGGCAGGACAAGAGACGGAAGAACATCCGACATCAGTGAAACTGGAGAAAGAGTTGCTGATGCACATCAGTGACATCTTTTCCACAATATTGACACTTTTCGACTGACAGACTTAAAGGACACTAAGGATTATTTTTGACTGAGCCTAGGTGGTGGTACCTTTTGGCCTAACTGACTTATGACTCGTATAAAGAGAAGAAGAAGGCATGAACTGCAACTGTATGGACTTGATTACCAAGCTATAAATGTCACATGTCTCCCATAATGTTGGTAATAATTATGTATTCTAACCTAATAATTGCTGTGTAGGAGCCATGAAACGTGTTTAGTAATGCGTTTTGTTTTAATATAAGATATTTGTTTGGTCACTATTGATTGGTTGGCTTGGGTCACATGGATATGGGCGGCACTCATTATAATCCTGTTCACCTGCGTGAGGTGTGTGTGTGAAAGAGAGGGTGACACAGGGCCGTTGTGACCACAAGATTTATGATTGCTTTGATCCTTATTATTACAATGTCTATGTCTGATCACATGATTTTTCATTAAACTACATTACAATTCAACAGAGTTTTGATCTCAGCAAGTACTCTTTTTTAGCGTGTCATACAATATCAAACAGGCCCGGCCTCAGCCTCTCAGCGACTTTGTTTGTTTCCTGCTGTCACTATAGTTCCTATTTTCTCCGTGGAAAAAATATTAAATTAGTATACGGAAAAGTAGAGCTAAAAAAGTAACTTTACATTAGAAACATTCCCTAACTAACTTTCTTTATGTAATCTCAAATGATACAAAGTTTGGAAGTTGTAGTTTCTGTGCTCAGCCCTCAGGTCTTGCATATTGCACTTCCTGTTTTGTTGTTTCCAGTGTAATCCTTGAAAGTAAAGCTAATTATCTTCAGAAGCATGTCCTCCAAATACCAATTTGGAAGTGTCTGTGCAGCCGGGTGGTGTCTAGGAGGGAAACAGCAGATTTCAGGAGGTAATCTCCATCACACTGTGTTGTCAATGGCTGCTGGTGGCTTTGGTTCAGAGAGGATGTGAAACTTTATTTATCTGCAGGCGGAGGGAGATTGTCAGAACAGATGTCAGCGTGTCACAGAGGCTGTCGAGCCACGAGTAAGTCATGAGACGCAGGCTTTCAAAACCAGGCTCAGTCTGATTTAACACATTACATCATATATGAAGTCCTCTAATTCTTTCTTTATGGTGACACATGTAAACATTTTACATTAATAAATGATATCACATCCATGTTTATACAGCATGGTGACATGGTGACATAAGTCAAAGCTGCATAACACTGTTTCAAATTGATTACATTAAACACCACAGAGAGGTTCATGGTGAGAATTTCTGGGTACCTCCACTTTATGAATACGGATTTTTTTACAGTAATAATACCAATGTAGTACTGATAGAACATATCCTACCATGTGCCTTTGAATGAAAGGCCTCAGTTGAACTACTGAACAGAATTAAAGCTCAGTCAGAGAGCCCAGAACAACACTTTCTCTTATCTGAAGCTATTAGATAGCGTCAAACAACTTTTTATTACTGTCTAGGATGAACAAAAAAACAGACTTATCTTTTAGTCAAATAAAAGTAAGTAACTATTTCTGTCCCTAAGGTTTACTTTAAATAAGCCCTATTATGCTTTGGGGGGGTTATCCCCTTCCTGTAGTGTGTTATACAGGTTGCATGTGCATGGTCTGCAAAGACTAAAATCCCTGGGATTCTGAAAATGAAAGCATGATAACATGTCACAATAGAGGCACAAAATTAAAATATGAACCTGAAAATGAGCAGAATATGGCCTCTTTATGTCACAGCTTGTGAAATTATCACCATGACCTTTGCAGGAGGGATGTGTCCTCTATATGTATGCTACGAACATTGCACTAACTTAACGATAACCGAAAATATGTATTAAGATAGCACTTCTGCTGTTACTTTTATTGGAACATACTCTGTTTTGACTTTCAGCTGGTCTAGACCTGCACTTTACATTTGTCACTAGCAAAATATGTCAGTAATTGGATGCATATAGCAAAATCTACTTTTTTCTGATTGGTTGGGTTGAAAACGTTTCAGCCTCACAAGAAAACGCTTTGGGAGAAGATACACAGACACTTTTCAACAGATAGAAAAGAACTTTTATCAATCATTGTACCAATGATTTCACCTATAACGTTTGACATTTATTTTGTAATTCTTAAAATGTAATACATCTCTGCATCTAGGACCTTATTTCAGTAGAAGCTTTATTCATAAAATCACTCAAGCCTTGTTGTAGATATTGACATAGTTCATTACAGAGAACTAATAACAATTCAATTATGTTTGACCTCTATTTTTAGTTGTTGCATGTATATCTTTAAAATCAGAGTTTTCACTCAGCCAATCAGAAATGATATCCACAGTCGTCTATTTGTAGTTTGGATAGAACCCAAGCTGAGAGGATGCAGGAGCTAATGTGCCGTATCTCTGTTGTTTTACTCCATCATGATACTCATTGTCTATTTAACACACACAGCTCGGAGCCAATCAAAGTGAACTGATGACTTCTGACCTTGATAAAGGGCCGCTGAACCCCTCAGGTCTCATAAGCTTTGTGTTGATGGGTCAGGGAGAGAGTTAGCTTAGCATATAATTAATGTTTAATAACCCCTGGTTGTTTGTCAACACTTTCCCACTGTCTTTTTCCATGCCTTATAATCTTCAGAGTGCCTGCAGGCACAGCCTCTCTGATAGCATCTTAAGCCTCTTGTTCCAATACCCTGGCCTGGCAGCAACTACACTGGCCAGTCACTCATTTACAAGCTAAGATAAATGCACAGTCCTTAATCTGTCTCCAGTTAGGTCTCCAGCAGCACAGCACACAGGCTGGCCCAGGCCCCGGACCCCTCCTCAGGCTGAGCTGCTGCCTCCATCACCTCCATCACCTCACACACAGGTACACACTGATAACACACAGGTACACACTGATAACACACAGGTACACACTGATAACACACAGGGCCAGTGGGAGGGCTCCCAGTAATTAGGATGACAATGTAGAGCTTATGTGCATGTCCCTTATTTCCTCACTAATAAAGACACATTTTGTAGATTTATCTTTGGAATGTACCCTATATCTATCCAAACGTGGACGATGGCATTGGTTTTGGATGGACTGATTGTACATAGAATCATGCTGGCGTTTAGGAATGGGTGATGAACATGGCTCACGATTTTCTAGCATTTTGTAAGAATAGTTTATAATAATGTGTTATATATATTTACAGTCTCAAAATAAAATGGTTTGCAATACAATCGAATGTCTAGTGGATAAATTATCTTCTAAACCAAACACTAAACCACTAAGAGACCTTTAAAGAAAAGTGAATATTGCCATAGTATTTTTGATGTTCTGGCCTTTATTGAGGGTTAGCAGCAGCAACCCTGTCTCCTAAAAATTACGTTCCCACAGAACTAAACTGCATTCTCAATTACGTTTAGCTGGAAACGTATTTTCTCCCACGTTACGTTTGTTATGAACGTATCTCAAATACGTTTATTTTCTACATATCTTCTAGAAACATATTTTCTCCCACGTTACGTTTCTTATGAACGTATCTCAAATACGTTTATTTTCTACATATCTTCTAGAAACGTATTTTCTCCCACGTTACGTTTGTTATGAACGTATCTTAAATACGTTTATTTTCTACATATCTTCTAGAAACGTATTTTCTCCCACGTTACGTTTGTTATGAACGTATCTCAAATACGTTTATTTTCTACATATCTTCTAGAAACATATTTTCTCCCACGTTACGTTTGTTATGAACGTATCTCAAATACGTTTATTTTCTACATATCTTTGCCATTTATTGTCTTGCTTATAATAATGATAATAGTCATTTATAAATATCATTTTAGAGCACACATTTGAAATCGACGATCGGGCTCGATATATGGTTAAATTAAAATCAGTAGGCGAGGCTGTAATTTCAACACAGTCTCAAAGGCAATGTGAGCGTCCATTCCCATTGGATAACGGAGGATTTTACACCCGGAAGTAAGTATTCTCCTTACTGTCGATTGATTTGACAGTGATATCTGCACTACTCATCAACTCAAAAACACCAGATTATCCTTGTTAATTACACAACATTGATTGGTTTAAATTGTGTGCAATACTTTTGTATTTTTCGCCCTTCGATTCGGAGAAACAAATATTTTTTCGGAGTTTAGCATGGCAGAAGACACTACACTACCCAGAATCCTCAGCTATCGTTTGGGACTACACCATGCGCTTTGCTTGACAAACCCCGTGATTAGTCTTCAAGCGCTGTGATTGGATGTTGGAGTGGCAGTGCGCGAAGTTTACACCGAGCGTCAAACAGCAGTTTGAAATGGAATGAAACCCATCGACGGCACACTATTCAAAACAGGAATCGAACGTGTCCTACCCCCCCCCGCCCCCACATGAAAGGGATGTGCTATTTTGCACATCCCTTTCAAGATTTCATGATTGTCTAAGGTTTATTGACACATCATATACACAACTACGGTGTAGTTATGCAATGAATGAAAAACTTGGGTCACAGGTTCCTCAACAGTGCATTACAAGACATCTATCAATATGTGTGTATACCTCCACCATTAAACTGTCATATTCTGCACATTTCTTATACTATCTACATACATAAGAGTATAATTAATGTGTATAATATCAGTTAAAATAAGTGCTTCAACATAGTTAACATTGCAGGAAAGCAATATATTAGACCAGGGGTAATCAAATACAAATCTTAAAGGTCCAAACAATTTTTTTCAATAAGACAAAGGTCCGTTTATTACGGTCATTCAAACTTTTAAACAATTGCAACAAGATTCTTAACACGAGGTTGCAAAAACAAAAATAATCTGTATGCAGCAGTTTTCATTGTTATTGTGTCTGTGCTTGATCCCTCAGAGTCGCAGTGTAAGAGCTGCACAGTTATGAATAAAGGCAGCTGCACCCTCTTTCATTCAGCATTCCCATTATTGCTTTATAAATGTCTTGCCCCCTTGTGTGTCCACTGAGGTTCGTCAGGCCCAACACATCTTCAACAAACTCCCCCTTTGCCTCATCATAAAAACTCACAAACACCAGCAACTGAGCATTGTCAGTGGTGTCAGTGGACTCATCCACAGCTAAGGAAATGCACTGTGCATTTTTTATTCCATCACAAAGCTGATTAATCAAATCACCAGCCAGTATTTATGTTCTTCTGGTTGCTGTGGAATCTGAGAGGGGGATTTGCTTGATTTGACCTGTTATTTCCTCTTTTTGTTTGCCTTCAAACATGGTCTCCATCACTTCAGTCATGCATTCTTTTATACTTCAGTTATTATCCAGTGGAATGCCCTTACCTACTGGCCTAGTTAAATCAAAGTGGTTACTTTTTTTTGGCTGGGCAGTGTAGTTTTACACACCGTCTTATTTGACTTTCTCAGGACTTAAAACAGTTTTTTGGGGGCAGACCCCCACAAAGAAAAAAATATATTTACACACGTAAGGTCATCATCTTAACAGTTTTGTATGCTCATCCGTGAGCAGAGCATCAAGTTGACATGTCTATTACAGCTGAATGTGGCGATTACCATTTTGTTCAGCAAAACGCCTCACAAACTTATTAAGATCAACAGCTTTAGTGCGTTTTGATTCAATGCTGAGTACAGCCAAACTTGACAGTCTCTTCTCTGTCATTGTAGACCGCAAATACCTCATTCCTTCAGTACTTGGGTCAATCATATTTCCACGCTCGCGTCAGAGCCGGGGGAGGGGTTACAAGACGTGCGTCTTGTGCTGCATTCACTTGCACTCGGACATTAGAGACTTTCTCTCATAAATGTCCGATGAGCCACAACTTTTCTTTCAAAACAAAGCTGCCAATTGGGGTGGCAGCTGGGGTGGCAAGGCCAATTTTTAGGGTGGCAGTTGCCACCCCATGCCACCCCGGTAGGTGAAACTAGGCTACTAGCTACAGTACAGATGCAACTAGATGAGCTGTTAACTCTCGCTCTGACTTTTTTTTTTTTAAACTCTTGCTCTGACTCAGACAGGTTGAAAGAGACGACACGACACACGCATTTTTCCCACCCGCATTCCACGAAGACCCGCCCTACTGTGCCTCTGATTCGCAGACTGTTGGTGGGGGGAAAGAACGCTGACGGGATGCTGAATGTGATTGGACCAATGCGTTGTCAGACACACACAGACAGTGGAACAGTCGGACATGCAGAGCGCTGTTTGCAGGTTAATTAGTTTGTCTGTTTTGCACATCCTCATATTAATATCTTTGTACATCCGGCACTAAACTGTTTTATTGTAGAGATCACTTACAGTATCTTCTTGATTTTTTATATTCTATATTTCTATCATTGACCTTCTACTTTCACCCTATGAAAGTATGTATTCTTAATATTTTTTTCATCAAATAACATTATTCAACAAAAATAACATTATTCAACAAAAATAATTCAATAAAGTGCTTTAACCACTAGGCGGTGCACACAAGGTACACTCAGCATACTAATAATAACTTTGTATTATTAGTGTAGGACACTTATGTATGTATAACATCTGAAGATGTGTAGTTTTATTCATGTTTTTACATAATTTTACAGGATATTGCTATATTATTTCTCATGTTTTACTTCTACACATTAATATCTGATTTGTAAAACATCACAGACAGAAAGGTATATCTGTCATTTAATGGTAAGCTATTGAAATTGTGATTCCAGAGATGTGTCTCCCATCACCCAAATCCCCTGACTATTCTCTCAACTCAGTATTTACATTCTTATATTCAAAGAAAATCAGTAATATCTTTAAAAACTACAAGTCCTTTTCTATCAGCTGTGCACCGTTATGGTGTAAATATAACCTATCTACCAATTGGATCAAATATAAAAGTCAGCCGAATTAGTATTGATACTGCAAGGAGACGTATTGTGTGAAGAGAAATGTAAGATGTTGTTTAATTTCTGATATATTTATGATCCACGTCACGTTTTCAGTTTTCGCGCCACTTCTTCCAGTTTGTCCAAAGGTCTTCTCATCAGGGCTCTATAAATAAAGAACTACGACAGATGTGTAATATTGAATGCAGCCGAACCGTGTATTACAATGCCGTTATGTGATAACTTTCAAAGAGAAAAGCAAGAACACTCGGAATAAAGTATTATTTTATTTTTAAATGTTTTTGGATTTGACATCGCATAAACACCATCTCCCAACGTGCATTGCGGCTAAACCATCCAATCAGCGAGCTGAGGATCTTTCCTACATCTGTTTCCGGTATTGTTCCTGTAATGAAAGTTCACATTTATGCTACATTGAAGGGTGGAATTGACTACACATCTTCAGAAACATAATTTGCTTCAGATGTAACTCATAGCAATATTGTAACCATTAAGAAAAGCCAACTGCATTAAAAACCCAGTTAACAAACACTAGGTAAAGTATTTTTCCTTCAGTAATGAAGATGTAATTCCAATGTAGACACACCTGGGGTCGCTGTTCAGTCTGTTACGCTGAGCCATGCATTGTCTGGAACGTAAAAGGGACGAAGAAGACAAAGTGAAGTGATGTACTTCCGGTTCCACATGAAAACATTCCCAATTAAACATGCAAAAACAAATCGCTAAATAAAAAGATAAAACACTGGCATGTAATTTACGTTAGAATAAATAGAATGGTTTTGAATAATAGATGAGAGTGAAATCTACGTCACTTTACAGCCCCTCCCACTTTTGGGGAAACCAAAAAACACAGAAACACGTAACTCTGGATTTGTTTTAATGTTTGAGGTGCAATAAACGACACAGCAGCTTGTTGGCATGATACAACTATTATTTTCTGCCTCGCTCATGAGAGTAACAGCTGGCGAAATAACAGCCTTGCCTACTGATTTTAATTTAACCATATATCAAGCCCCATTGTCGATTTCAAATGTGTGCTCTAAAATGATATTTATAAATGACTATTATCATTATTATAAGCAAGACAATAAATGGCAAAGATATGTAGAAAATAAACGTATTTAAGATAAGTTCATAACAAACGTAACGTGGGAGAAAATATGTTTCTAGAAGATATGTAGAAAATAAACGTATTTGAGATAAGTTCATAAGAAACGTAACGTGGGAGAAAATATGTTTCTAGAAGATATGTAGAAAATAAACGTATTTGAGATACGTTCATAAGAAACGTAACGTGGGAGAAAATACGTTTCTTGCTAAACGTAATTGAGAATGCCGTTTAGTTCTGTGGGAACGTAATTTTTAGGAGACAGGGTTGGCAGCAGGGATTCACAAGAAACATGGGTAATAAATATCCCTTCTGGATGATGGCCGCAGTTTAACACTTAACAAAACAAAACTACTTGGCTATGTTTAGAATTATTAGCTCAAATAATTCTGTTTATTATTAATTGTACATGGGAGACCAAAAGCAGTAAGTCTAAAAGGTTGTGTTTGTTGGACCCATCTAAGCATGTTGACCTCCTTCATTAAACATCCTTACGATCCCACGCCAGAATCAAACGTTGGATATCGCAACTACAAATCTTAAACCATTAGCTGACTGGGACAAAGAAAATAATGGTTGTTCGAATAAATTCAGCTCAATGTGCTCAAATTAAATTCTTAAATTAATAAAATACCAAAAGGGTTCCAAGGAAGACTGCCATCTGCAACAACCAAGACATTGCCCCTGTAATATCAGCGAAAACTATGAAATGAATTGATAGGTGAAGTATAGTTAGAGTCAGCAAACATGTGTTGCCACAAAAGAAAGAGATAACATTATATTCACAGGTTGTTCAGTATTTATAATGAATAGATTATTACCACTCTAATGTCTGCTGACATAAGTTAGAGCCAGGAGGAGATTAGCGTAGCATTAGACAGCTAGCCCGCTTTGTACAAAGTAAAACTACTTATAATGGCCAAAAAACACCCTTAAGGTTTACTTTTTTGTTTTCTTTTGTCAAATCTATGCACAAACAGAAAATAATTTGTTGTTGTATTCAACTATTTATTTACCAAGCAAAGCCGGTGGATGCATAATGTGGTGTTCGCCTTTTCCAGCATGTTACTCGCCTATTTTAATTTTTACATGACTGTTCTTGTACTGGTTAAATAAACCAGATACAAAATATTAGTTAGTGAGCTTTAGAGCTCAAATATTATTAATATTTGTAAACTATACCGAACCAAGCAAGCTGTTCCTCTGCCTCAAATGTTTTAATGCATAGCCATGCTAATTACCTCATACAACTCTTGTAAAGAAAGACAATGATTACTTCTTCAGAAAAAGTTTAATTTATTCATTTAAAATTATGCCAAAAATGGTATTTCCTTATTTGTGTTGAATGAACCAGAGATGCCCTGTTACTAGTTGGTTTATCAGTTACTGTGTTTGGTTTCTGCCTCCCATCACCACATTTGTTCAGAGGTTCGTCAGTATTTATTTATTCAGTCACTCCTGAGCTCAGGCAGTTTCAACTGTCAGGCAACACAACAAAATCACTGTCAGTGCCATATAATTATTGGGCAAGAGAGAAATAAATAATTAAATGTGAGTCACTTACACAAGCTCATTAAAGCTTATATGCTATCCACTCTATTTTCCTTTTGGTTTGAATGAGACAAAAGGAGAACAATATCCCATTAAAGGCTGTTTCCTCATCCTATTCATTTGAACTGGTGCTGAAGTGTCAGTGTTTTTCTGTGGATTAAAGTCTGATAGCACTCGCAGGAAGAATGATTCCCCCGTTTGAAGCCTTGTGAATACACACAAGGAGACAGACAGAAGGCAGAGAATAACAGACTCACAGAGAGAGAACAGAAGAGAGGGAAACATAATGGAAGAATGCTTCTAATGCACTGTCTGCAGAGGGTGAATTAGGAAGCAAATAGTGTGATTATTGTGTGATGTGCTTGTGCTATAGTGGCGGTGTTGGTGGGATGCTGCCAGCCCCCGGTGCAGATAGAAACCACCAGGGGTACAGAGGGGAGAGGCAATTGTGATTTATGGGTAGCAGCGGGCTGATAAGGCTGCTCCCTTCATTTAATGCCTTATCGGCTGCGTTAAAGAAAGGACACAATTTGCAGCATTCTTAAAAGCCCCAGATGTGACTAATCTCTGCAACCTTCCAGACAATCTGTCTCAGAAAGACTATAGATCACCCACTTGTCTTACTGATCTCGGCCTCTTCCCCCATCAGTGAACCACAGAGAGCAGGGTGGAGGAATATATATTATGTGCTTGTGTGTCTCATACAAGTGGAAAATAATAATAGTACAAATATTTATTAAAAAAACTGTTATAATACACCTTCATCACTAAAATAGAATGTTGTTTGCCAACTTGCAACAAAGAAAAAAAAATACAATCATAGACATTTTCAGAAATGAACAATCATAAGCAATGCCACCATTAATACATTTTGTATCAACATACTTTCATCATAATGAACTAGGTCTATCTGCAAAGTGGGAAAATGCTGTCATTGATTAAACATGCATGATCGCAGTGATCTCTTTTCTTCAAATAAAACCTAATGCATTATTGGTTAGGCAAAACTGAGTTAGCTAAGTTTAAAAAGTGAACAAAGCACAATACGTACTTAATTTACTAACATTTAACAAAAACAGCCAGCCAGCCCCCAACCTTCTCTCTCTCTAGGTCGTCCTCAGACGAGCCCTCCATCATCCCGGTTCTCCGTATAGGATTTTTGGGATGACTTTGTTCTTCATGGTTAACCTTAGAGTTATAAATTGACATTTTGAAGGCTAAATATGAAGATATATCAGTAGACGATAAGCTTAGCTTATCATAAATACAGGTGAAACAGAAAAAAAGAACAGGGGAAACATGTCCACATTCATTTGATTTTTACAAAGTTTTGTGTCAGAAACAGTCTCTTCTGGTTGTTAAGCTAGCGGATCAGCCTGAATGTCGCAGCAAGTTTTAAACTTTGGTTTATGTACAGATTAAAAAAACAACACATAGCTAAACGGTTTATGATCAAGCTTAAGAGCTGCTTAAAGGAGGATTTTGTTACATTTGGGCGGAGCCAGACAAGGTTTTACCCCCCTTTTTGCAGTCTTTGTGCTAAGCTAAGCTAACTGTCTCCTAGCTATAGCCTTACAATATACAGCATATGACAATACCTAGTAAGGATGCCTCCTGGGCGCCTCCCTAGGGAGGTGTTCCAGGCACGTCCAGCTGGGAAGAGACCGAGGGGTAGACCTAGGACCAGGTGGAGGGATTATATCTCTTCGCTGGCCTGGGAGCGCCTTGGTCAGTCAGAGCTGGTTGATGTGGCCAGGGAAAGGAACGTTTGGGGCTCTCTGCTGGAACTGCTACCTCCGCGACCCGACCACGGATAAGCGGGAGAAGATGGATGGATGGATGGATGGATGGATGGATGGATGGGTGACAATAACATAACAGAGTACTGTGCTTTGTACGGTTACCATCCTACCATCCTACGATTCATGAATGTTAAAAAATGTTGCGCTTGATTCGCAAGAAGCATAAACAGCAGTATATTTCCTGCAGAACATATTTGCAGAACAAATTAGTAAACAAATTAGTAGGCTTAGCACATACATTTGAGGACATTGGGTTGTTTTAAATAGTCTCAAAGATGTGAATGTTCACAGAGAAGAAAACACATTTGAGTAAGAATCCCACATAAGAAAAAGCTTCCATACAGACACTTCATGATTGAATTTCATTTGTAGACACACACATCTCCAGCACTGTCAGGTGTCTCGGCACTGTTCTACCAATAAAATGGAAACTTGACATAGCTGCGCTGCTGATCAATACTAATCACAGAAATAATTACTCACTGGAGCTTAGGTATGCCATTGATTTTTTTGCATTACTTTATCATATCTAATCTTAATAATCTTAAAGGGCTTTTTTTTCTTGAAGTTTAGGGTCCTCAGCCATGTTGGGTAAAATGTATGAATGTCATTGCAAGGTCTAATCAATGTGCACTGATGTATTGATCAACAGCTATGGTGACTTTCATGTGTGTTGAACTTGGACCATGATGGAAAAACACTGTATTCATAAATTAGAGCCTGTGAATATTGATCAGTCTTCAGGTAAACAAGAGTGTGTTTCTCCCATGCAGCCTCAAATTAACCGGACAATACTGACACAATGGTAACCAGAAGAGTCCACACAATGCTTTGCATACTGATAACCATTACGTTTTTCCACTCCACTTGTTCACAAATCAAATTGCTATACGCCATCAGGCTCATTCCTCAGCTGCTAATAGTCATGTGCAAATACAGGAGGAAGTGAAGCGGTGTTCATCTTCGGGTCAATCATCTGCGACGTGACATCGCCTGGTAATCCCTCCTGCTCCGTCATTCACCTCTGTGGTTAGCACGAGTCGCTACAATCCTCCAAATGTATGCCACGTTTGACTTTAAAGTGCTTCTCTTTCTTTAAATTAAGTGCATATATTTATTTTTCATATGCCTCACTGTGTTCTACAAGTGTAATTAGTCTGGGATACTCAGCAGTTGATCCCCCCCCCCCCAGCCCTCTCCTCCATTCTTAAGTATTCATGAAAGCCAGTGATCTGACAAATGGAATTTTTCAGCACGGTAGCATCTTGCATCTCAGACCTTATTCCGACAGATAATCCTGTTTTAAATATCCGGCCTGGTTTACACAGCCCAGGTGGGGAAAGATCAGCATTTGAATGCTGCATACTTATATGTGCACCCCTGGCCCCTAACATACCTACAGATAGTAAATGCAAACAATTGTAATTACGCTCCTATAATAAACATCCAGGAGTCTTGCCGTGTTTCGTGTTGCATTCAGGGCTCGGCGGTCGCCTGACCTCTCTGTTCTCTAATGTGAAATGTCCGACAGGCTAACAGCGTCCGCCCCCCGTGCTGCTGCAGCCTTGACTTTGCTGTGCCGGTCTATTCAGAAGGCTAATTCATCATGAGCGCTCCTCTTACACCAAGGTCAGCTCCATAATGAGGGGGGTCAGCGTGATAAAGGCAGCGCTCTGATTGGATCGCGGCTAAGGTCCAGAGATGACCACCTTACAGTTCTCTGTGACTTAACTCAACATGACCCTGTTGCTGTTATGTCCCCCTCATCCAATAGCGCTCCAATAGCAGCTTTATTGTTTACTCCGCTCTCTTTGTTGTCATGGTCCACTGGGGAATATCCTACAAGTGAACTGGCATTTGACAGGGTTTGTATGATGTGGAAGGGGGGGGTGGCACGCTGTGTTGGGAGTCACCTATTTCCTCAGGAGGCAGGGCCTTTTGGTGTGTTGGTCCCCCCCCCCCCTGTCTCCCTGTGTTTCCCCAGCCCGCCTGCACGCCTGACAGACAGACAGATGCTATCAGCGAGCATCTCCAGCTCTGGGCCTCTATCACTCTCCACAAACAGCCCATTGCTTTCACACAGGCTGCAAATTTTCGTCTGCCTCTCTCCCTTTAGATAAGGACCAATATCAGTGACAGAACATATTTTATGTATGAAATGTAGCTCACAACAAGCAGTCAAGCATTAGGTTTGTTTAAATAGATGATCCTTATCGCTATTCTTTCAACACACAGTTTTGACATTGTTCTCTGTTTATTTTTCTTTGCACACAATTCTTTTTTTATGCTATCTAGCCCTACAATTGGCTTTTAGAGAGGCCCCTGTCTGGGGTTGAATTCATTGCTATTTTAATTATAGCCGCACAGTGCAGCAGGACAGACTGAGAGGAATATTTCCTGCCCGGGCCGCAGATGTAGTTCTTCCTCCTAAACCCCATCCAGTCGACATAGCAGCGGATTATTTGCCGGGGATTTCTCTTGTCAAAGAAGCGACTCTTTTTCCTGCTACTGTTGGCTGTTGTTAGCATCAGATATTGGATGATTTCCATTTAGTGCTCAGGTTATGCTTGTCAGTTTGTGCACAGCATTTTTGTAATGATGGAAATAAGATCTTACATATGCCATGAGTCTATCTGACATAATAGTTTGGTTTGTGTGTGTGTGTGTCTGTGGATGTGTGTTTGTGAGAGACTGTGGTGGTGGAGGTGTCAGCTGCAAAATGTATTAGGAGAAGTCGGCTTAATATTGATGTAGTCAGGATGTTGGGAGACAACCCCTAGAGCATAGTATCGCTACATTTTAAGTGGAAAAGTATCAATACATAGACGCAAATGATTGATCTTTTATTATATAAGTAGTTAATATTGCAAATATATGTTTTATTGCTCTGTAACAATGTTTTTTTTCATAATGAGAACTACCGGAATTGCAGGAAATTGGTCGGGAAATGAGAATTTGGCGAAAACTTAAATTGCAAAATGTCAAGTAAAAATTAAGGTAATTGGAATAATGTTCAAAAACATTTTTTAAATCGCAAAACTTTGAATTGTGTTATGTTATTTACTCAACTTTTACACACACCAAAGATGTATTTCTTATATTGACTTATATCCAGTATCTCCAATAAATTATAACGCACTGTACACGTACATTAATTAGATGTGTTTTTCTTTTGGATATCACGCCCTGTTTTTGTCATAAAAAGCCCTGCCCGGATGCGTCCTGTTGCCCCCTGTAAACCCCCCAAAAAGCAAAGCCCCCACCACACACACACACACACACACACACACACACACACACACACACATACACAGACCCACACACACGCAGAATGGAGGGGGGGCATTCAGGTCATTACCATAACAAGCTGGCGTGTTTCTGAAGATACACTTGTTCAGAATAGACAGAAGCAGGAGGGGGGCAGGCCGGGGGGGGCAGCACAGGCCCAGTGTATTTCAATAACAACAGCCAGACACAAGGCCTATCTAGTCAGACTTTGAATGAAACACTTGGCTCTGATGGAGCGATAAGACACAGATGCTAAAAAAGAGGACTGCTGAAACGGCTTCTTGACCCTCTCTTTGCTTTACTATCGGGGAGAGCAAATAAAAAGTGGACACGGTAAACATATCGTTTTACGGCCCTGGTTAAACTTCCTATGATTTGTAATTCATGTATTTAAATCACGGGGAAAAAGACTGCACCCTCTGTACCAATTTACTCCTGTGTAAACCTGAATTGTTAATTACGTGGTGATGATTTTCACATGAATGGCTCTGTGTTTACCGTGGGGCGGCTGATTTGTCCCCGGGGAGGACCATGTCAAGTGCTCTACACATAAACAGATGTGTTCCTTTTTTTTTAACACAGGTAATCCTCGAGGTTAAATCTGGGCTACAGTAGAAAACACCCTGCGCCTTGTTTTTTGTACAGATAGAGCCACACTTAGATTTAGAGCGAGATGTCCTAAATCTCAGCTTGATTTCCTATGTTAACCGTGGCTTACAGCTTTGGCTGGGGCTGGATGCAGGAGAGCCCTGTTGAGAGTTAGTGGAGTAGTTGTAAATATGTGGTAACACTTTCAGTGGTAATCCTCCTGCACAAAGAATTGCCAGAGATTATGGACCGGTTGTCTGACAGAGAGAATCCTCCGGCACAATCAAATTCCTATGGCTGCTGAGATTTGTGGAGGGCACAATGCTGCACTGCTCGGCTCGCCAGTAATGTGAGGGCATGCTGCTCCCTAGATGGAGAGCTGAGGAGCAAATATAGCATGAAGTGCGCTTCACCCCTCCTGTCGTGTTCGGGTCAAATCTGACCGATTTACTACTTTCATCAATCATAAATATTGTGTTTTACATTTGATTTCCTCAAGGCCTTATGATATCCTCCACAGTAGGCATTTAAACATTGAATTCTGAACTTTGTAACCTGTTCCCTGTCAAAATACTACCCATGTATATTTTGGAATACATTTTCAGTGTCTTTGTATCCACAGAAAAAACTGAAACGTTGACTTTAATTAAATGTATTATGTCAACAGATTTCACATAACTGTATTAGATTAGCTGAAAGCATTAATATTAAGTTTAAATACAAAATATTAGGTTCAATGTAATATTATTGCCAAACCTAATATGATGTAAACCAGTGGTCTGAGACATTGTTCACAGCTTATAAGGGTGTTCAATCAAATGTGGTGATGATTAATGGTGTTTGTGTTAATGTAAGAGCAGTTAAAACAGACCAGTCAAATTTGACCAGGAACCCTAAAGTAAACAGAGGATGGCTAAAAAAGACAGCATTGGAGCTGTTTGAAGGTTCTTTTCCAAAGGAAGATGGCTACAGCTGTCCACTGGAGAGCACTTCACAAGGCCGGTTTGACCCGCTGTCCTCTCCTGTTGATCCCTCACCGCTGACCCGAGCCTGAGATCTCCCCCCCCCTCCCCCCTCCTCCACTACACCCTGGCTGACACATTTTGAGAGGGGTTTAAGGAAGTGAAGTGAAGAGAGAGTGTGAGGGAGCGAGAAACCCGGCACTGCCCCGCAGCCCGAGGATGAATGGAAGATAGAAGCCCGTTTCATTTTGAAATCGGCCTCTGCACTTGGCTGAACCTACAATAAAAGTTGATAATTGAGAAGTGAAAGAGTGGGATCATTATGACTGTGAACAAAAATGGAGGCTCTGGCTTATGTTTAATGCAGTTTAACTGATATTTAATATTTTCTGCTTTCTCTCTCTTCTTCTCCCTTTGTCCACATTAAAATACTTCAAAAAGAATTCGAATAAAGTGGAAATTAAAAGGAGCGTAGATTGGGGTTGGAAAGAGAGGCCCCTAATCCCGCTATCTCTTAATAATTCAAAGTCTCTTTTATTTTCTGAATAAAAAGCGGAATTAATCTGGCACTGTGAAGCTGTCCTCTCTTCTCACTGTTTAAATAAATCCCCGTTCGTACATTAGACGCGAGGAGGCCGGCTCTGGCTCCTCGCCAAGCTCTGTGTCAATTCCCTCCTGCCTCTTTCCCTTTCTCTCCCAGCCCCTCTTTATTCCCTTTCTTTTGCTTTCTGCCAGGGAGGGACCTATGAGAGCAGCCGTGCCACCAGAGAGCTGCTATCTGCACAGGCCTATCACAGGCAGCTAAGACCACTTAGCTCAGGCCGCCAAAAGGCACCCTTATGAAACTTTACCCACATATTAGGGCCCTGTGAAGCCAAACCATATATTACAAAGGCATTGTGAAAGGAGGTGACCATTTAGCATTTATATAAGGCTGTCAGAAGAGCTGCTGTTTTAGCCTATAGCAGAAATAGAAAGCATTTGATGCTTCAGCCTCAGCTTGACAGAGAATATTTTTATTGTGCTAATAATAAATAGGCCTACATTCTAATAATGAATTATATCATTATGTGTTTTGTTTCATTTTTCAGATTTAGCCAGTGTTTCTGTACAAGAGACAATTTCAACAATTCAACAATAAGTCCGCTCAAACAAAAGGACGGCTAAGTCGCGCAGCTTTTCACAAGACAAAGAGGAGCCTTTGAAAAGTGACACCATGAAATAAAAGGAGCTTAGGCTCCGAGAGTAGAACTGAGTGAGCGGAGGAGACGGAGGCGTGGGGACCGGGGGACGGGGCCCTGCAGGCTTCTTGATTAGCGCTGGCCTCTCTATCAGTCCGCAGACTGGCCGTCTTCAGAAAGCTCTCGGCAGCAGGTCCCCCCCACCCCTCCTGCAGCCGGGCAGAGAGGCTGTCCTCGCCCTGATACACGCCTGCTATGGCTCTCCAGCATCTGAGATCCTCAGCTCGATCCTGGATCAGCCTTCTCCTCTGTGGCTCGGAGATGTATGGCCTCGCCCCCCCTTCCCCTCTCTTCTTCTGCATCAAACTGCCCACACTTGTGATTGTGACGGTACTTCCCTTAGAGACTTGTGGCTGAAAGACAAACAATGGCTTCAGACTCTTCCGCAACTATTCATCGGAGCGAGACGTCGCGTTTGAAAAGCACACCAGTGTCAGTCCGTCGGCTGTTTACGACTCAACAATGTGCCGGAAAATATCAGTATCTGCTCAAGGTGAAGCCTTGGACTCCTGCACCCTATAACCAATACACACATCTCATTTGAATGTGTTGAAAACAGCGTGATTTTGTGAGGCTGTTTGAAATGAGATTGACATGCCCGGTCGAGGGCCAGGTCTTTCTACAAAACCAGCAAGCTTCTTTTTTCCTCTGCTATATTGCTGTTGCAGATATCTCCACTTTATATTATCGTATGATAGAAATACAAACTATCAAGAGAAGTGGGGAATAGAGGAGGCCTGGAGGGGAAGTGTAAAGGTGTGTCTTAAGTTCCCTGAAGGCAACAGAAAGTCATTTTCACTGAGGTGTGCGCTATTTTATTTATGTTCCTCCTTCGCTCTGTTCCCTCATACATACTGTTTGTGGGGCTATCATTATCCCAGACAGAGAGGGGGGGTAAAAAACCATTTGCATTAGCATCACTGTCTGACTCCAGGCACTAAGCAATGATACTTTATTCCATAGCATTCAGAGGGCCATTATCACTCTCCCCCTCTGTCCCCTCTTCCAGCAGGAGCTCACACACACACACACACACACACACACACACACACACACACACACACACACACACACACACACACACACACACACACACACACACACACACACACACACACACACACACACACACACACACACACACACACACACACACACACACACACACACACACACGCAATAACACCACGCGCCGCACACACTCTTCCCATCCAGCCCTATCGCGGATAGCATCTCGTGCAACACTGGCACAGAGGTACAGGATGGGAGAGGGAAGTGGAGGGGAGGGACATTTCCGGAGGGGGGTCCTGGCATGTAATTGTCCTGGTGAGCACTCAATAGCACCTTAAACCAAGCAGGCAATCTACAAAGCTGTGCAGTGAAGGAGGGAAAGGCCCCGTGGCTATGGGGACCCTAATAGGAACTTCTTTCTCACAGAGATAAATGGAGAAAGTTCCTTTTATTTATCGGTAGCTGCTGTTTGGGACTGGGGCTATCAAAGCGCAGCAGTGCTATTTATCCCTCCAAAAAGGATTCGTCCGACACAGGGCTGAGGGCGAGAGAGGGAAAGAGAAGGCTAAGGAGGGGGGCGACCACTGGAAATTGGCAGAAACAGAAGGTCAAACTGTTTATCTTTTTATTCCCATGTCTCTCCCTCTCCTTCATTCTTCCACCACTGTCCCTCTCAGTTTACCTGTTGTGGTAAGATACACAGCCTGCCTGCCGCAGTAATTAAACTCTTTTGGTAGCTGTGTGGGAAGCAGGCATGGAAACTCAGGGAAAGATCAAACCAACAGGGTTAAACTAATATAATGCAGTTAAGGTAAGTAATTTGTTTTCATACGCTTTTAATGTCAGGGAAGTACAGTGAAATTCAAAAGTAGGAATACATTGCAAATCCTCAAAATGAAAGAGCCACAACCTCCCTCCAAACGAGGCAGATTCCTTTTTACAGTGAGTTTAACATGCTAATACCTACAGTATGTTAGCTTATCAATCTAAAGGCCCAGACACACCAGGCCGAAATCGCCCCGTTTTCGTTAGTCGGACGACGAAGCGTGCCCTGTCGCCCAAACTCAATTTGGTGTGTCCCGCACCGTCGGCCGTGACACGCCTTATTTGGCCTTTCATGGCCGACGCACGGCCGATTCAACATGTTGAATCGGCCGTGCGTCGGCCACAGGCAGTCGGACAAAGAAATCACTCTGATTGGCTGTTCAGCTAGCGAATCAGTGCATGAGAAGCAAAACGGTTGCTTGAGAATGTCTTCCACAAGCAACACTCCAATGGCTGATAGCTCCAGTACCGCACGAAACATGTTTTCGATGGACGAGAGTGATAATGGAACGCACACGCTATTTGTTGTTTGTTTATCACAGTCTGTTCTTCTTCTCTGTCTTCCGGTTGTTGCCTCTTTTGAATGGCGGATACACACTACCGCCGCCTGCTGGTAAGGAGAGTTATTGCCACTCACGCATGCGCAGTTCGTACGTGCTCGGCTGAAGTCTTTGCGGTGTGTTCCAGTGCGACACATGGCCAAGACGCAGGAGAACACGGTGACGCAACAGTCGGCGTCAGCGAGTTCTCTGGTGACGGCTTGGTGTGTCAGGGCCTTTAGACACAGAGAAAGTGTCCCCTCAACCATTGGTCCTCTGATTGAATAAAACAACAGTGCATTGACACAAACAGGTGCTCATGGTCTCTGTGTCCTCTGAGCTCCTCTGTGATAACGTTTTTATTTGGCCGAGCATTGTTGAATAAGCTGCAACATGTCAGCCGTCACCACCATGCAGACATATAAGCAGCAATATTTTGAGTTGCGTTTTCATTTTCTGCGCTAATGTTTGATAGCAGTGTTCTTCATTTGAAATAAACACATCCAATAAATCGAGATGCTATAGAGCATCTGTGGACTTTGGACTGACTAGCTCACTCTATGGTTAAGGTTTTCATTTTAACAACAGGTCAATAATATTTCTGATGTTGAAGGGTGGTTATAGTGATGAACCCACCGAGACTCCTTACCTGACTCTGCATTATTATGCATTATTATGCGTTTCTCTACTTATTAGCATTTTTCTGATTTTCAGCTTGTTGTTTTGGTTGAGTCTCACAGCTCTCATCATCGTTGTTTCAGGCTGAAAAAACCCACTGAATGCTACCTGGCCAGCCTGACCTCCTTTCTATGATGTGTAGATGCTACTTTGATTGCATTATAAATTATACATTTTGAAGGGAACTCATTTCATCTCTGGCATTAAGTCCATGTAAGTCCACATAGGGAGGAGATCTGGGTGGAAAGAGGGGGCAAACTGACACGGGACCTTCGCATTGGAAAACGTCAATGTTATTTACTTTACAGTTCATTTACGTCAGTTATACCATACGTACAGTACATAACTAGTTCGATGATAAACAGACTTAAACCATGGTTTTCTTAACCAAATTTTATTTAATTCACAATGTTAACCATGTGGGAGAAAATACCTTTATCCCAAAACATAATTAAGATAGCTGTTTTGTTTTATTGGAAAGTATTTCAGGGGTTAGGGTTAGGGAAGGACAGGTAGTACAGTATAGGGAATGAATGGCGTATCTTACAGTTTCAACATAGATCTTAATCTCTAGTTTAGAAGTAAATAGTACATTTTCTGTATTTTTTTTAATAAATATTACGTTTTCGCATAAACGTGAAACACACTAGGCCAGAATCAAATTATTAACTTTTAAGTCAAGAAATATTAGCCGAATGTCCCAATTCTGCCAACATCATGGATGACCTTACGACAGTGATGGATCATCAAAACCAATCTGAAATGGATGTCATCACTTCCTGGCTCATTTACCTCAGTCTCATCTGCAGGTGACCGTCAGAAGGAGCTCAGTGGATGGCTCTTTGAAGCTGAGTGTGCTTTAGGAGGTGCAGGAGGACCAGGCAAAGCGCACACTGGTGATGAATGACTTCACTGATCCATTACTGTCTATTTTAGTCCCGTAATCCAAGAGGGAATGCCCACATCAAAGTCTGGCTCCTTCCTAAGAGGAATTCCCCTCATACTTGGACATGCAAATGAGCCGGGCCTCCTCCAGGCCCCCACACCTGATTGAGGCGTGCAACACCATTGCCAACGACGTGCCATGGGAATTACATACCAAGGGATGGCATCCAATTGGACCAAACTCTCCCTAAGCAATTTGCTTTGGCATTATTCACTGGCATAGTCAGGCATGGCAGCACTTCCTTTATTTCACGGCCATGCCGAAAGATTTCTGGCTGGACCTCGCTTGGAACCATATTATGGCTGAGAAAAGAGGAAAAGAGGGATTTGGTTCTTCACAAAAGAAAAGAGCAGGGATCTGTGTCAGTGTCTCTGCTCATTCAGGTTTTGGGGATGTTTTCACTTGTTGCCTGAGCTTATGATGAGATGTTCATGATTCTCCTCCTGTCCCTGATCCTATTTGAACAAAACAATTGTAGCTGCTCGGAGTTAGCTCTGCCAAACAAGTTTTCACTTCCCAGGAACAATGGAACCACATGCATATTATAATCTAAAGCTACTGCTACAATGCTAATTCATGTGTTTGATTCAGAGCTTGAGAGGTGCAGTGCAAAACTACGACATGTGCAAGCCCGTCTTCTACAGAATTACATCCCCATACAACTAAACTGTATTCTCAATAAGGGTTAGGGGGAAAGATTACATTTGCAGTGTACAACACGTGCCTAATGTTGTAAATTGAAACATGACAAACAAAAGTGCTTGTGTTAACGCTTGAAAACTTCTTGGTTTTCTCAGGTAAAGGCAATCGTTTTAGATAGAATTATAGTCATACTTTCATAAAAGTCAATGTTTCATTTTTGTTAAATAGGGAACAGAAACAGAGGTCTCCTGGGAGAAAATCTGGGATTTTTTTTTAATTCAATCCAACTCCTCTAAACGTGGACTTATTTTTTAAAACAATGCCGTTTTGTTTTATAGTTTTTTGTTGTAGTAATTTAACGTAATTCTCAGGAGACCAGGCTGTAATCATTTGCTCACGTCATAACAATGCAGCACATTGGAGATAGCTATCCCAGAATCATGTTCATTCTTCTCTAACTTTTAGTGAGTGTCATTGTCCCAGAAAGAATGGCGCTTGTTTGAACTTCTGAATCTCAAGAAGAAGGTCATATTTCAGTGAGCTGCTAATAACATGAGTATGTGTGTACATGTAGATGAGAGGTAAGAAAGCAGGTCAGTGGCCGGCCATCTTCTTGGAGAGGAGCTCAGCGATGCATTCAGGACCTGAACAGCAGGCCTCCGTACGTTAAAGTCGAAGAGCAGGGCTCTCTTCACGTCAGGGTCACAGAGTGGGTTTATTTCTGTACATAATGAGATAGCAAATGAGAGCGCTACAGCCCTTCTCTTTAAAGCTCTTATATGTGGCTCCTACACCTCTGTGGGTTTTGCTTTAGCTGCCATAATCAATTTGTCTTAATTGCCCTGCTGCTCTGGTCGCTGTCCCAACATTATTTCTCCACTCTCTGCAGATTCAACGTTTGAGAAAATCTCCCGATCAGTCTGCGGGGGACGGGAGGAACACAGAGCCTTTTGTGTTGTGAACAAAGTGGACCAAACAACCACAACAGGAGCTCTGTGCTGACATCACAGGAACAATGTTTCTCATTTTAGGAAACAAAAGAATCACTTCCAATTAATACTCATTTATTATAGTATTAAATGTGTAAAAGAGTTCAAAGTTGTTCATTGTTAAATAATATATTCAAACAAGGCTTTATCAGAATTATGAGAAAACAAATATATATGTTTAATTGACTCAGTGATATCTTTCCTTGTGGCTACATGTACAATAAGCATGTGATGTTTAACTCAATGTGAGAAATTACACTAAAGTAAGTCCTGCATTCAAAATGTTACTTGTGTAAAATGATTGTTCTAATATGCGGCTTATCTTCATAGTGTTAACATTTGATTAGCTAAGAAAAACAGCATTTTGTCAGATTTTTTACAAGATATTCTTCCAATGAATTATGAGGAAAATGTTTTACTATCTCTTAATTTATTTTGAAAGATACACCAAAGCTGGAGACAGAGTTTTTCCAGGACAGTGACAGCATGTAAGTGTCATCAGAAGAAGACTCATTTGTTATCAAAGGAAACATATTTTTAAAAAGATGCCCCTGTCAGTGTTATATAATGAAACAGTATAATTATCACAGTCCCATTATATATGAGGAAGATCATATGTTTTAAAAACCCACAACAATCTGCTGAAAGATAAATGAAGAGGAGTAAAGTAAGTCCTTTAGAAAAGCAGAATAAAATGAGAACATTGTACTTGAAAAAGTACTAGAATATATGTTCTTAGCAACACTGCAGCAATGATTAAGGATTATGGATTTGTTGTATATATTATTTACGAAATGGTGTAAGCATCAAACAATTCATTTACGCTTTTTGTATCAAAGTCTGGGGAGAAATGTCAAAACCTTGGCAAATAAAACAATGCATTTGGAGTGAAGTGAAATGATAATTGTATTTTATTGAACCAGACTTTCAAATCAATGTATTGGATTTCGTTTTCTTTTCTGTTATGATCCAACCTGCACACCTTGTTCTCGACAACATGCCCTTCCATACTCCTCCACTAGGACTCCCACCCATAAAGCCTGTCTGGCAGATTTGTGCCTTTCTTGTGCTCCTTTCATCCAGCAGAGAATGCAGCTGAAAGGCAGGGCAGCTTCCTCGCTGCCCCGGGACCGGTCCAAATTGTAATCCTATTCCTCTGTTTATCAAGAAAGAGGGGGAGAGCAGAGAGAGGGAGGCATTGAGCTGACAGCTTGATTGTGATGCTCCTGTCTGATAACTCAGCTAACCTTATCCATCTATTTCACCTCAACCTTGCAGCCATGTCCCCAGCCCCCTTCCACCTGCTTCATCCTCTCCCCTGTGAGAGCCACACACACACACAGGCTTACCTCGCACACTCTTTTTCTCTCTCTCGTTCCCGTAATACACACACACAAATAATCACTGCACACCTCTGACCCCTTTATCGAGTGTCGGTGTTAATCCTCATCTCTCTGCTCAATGCAGAGCACAATCACAGAGACCCGCAGGACCTGCAGTTAGCGCTGTGGTTAAGTAGCCCACGGTAAAGAAGTCTGTGATAAAGGTGGCACAAAGGGTCAGTCGCTGCCAGGAGCACGGGGCCCGAGCCCATGACTGGCCATGGCCTCAAGAAAGGACAAAGAGACGGGGTGCGGAGGACGTGCAGAGTAATAGAGGGATTGGAGAGGAAGTGGAGGACAAAGAGAGAATGTGCACGGCAAGGGTTAGGCTAATATAGCGGGATAAGGGCTGAGCATGTGTTCAGAGAAAAGCTATCTTCAGTCTTTCAAGTTGTTTAAACTCTACAGCGCTGAGTGCATTCAAGCCATGGGTTTCAAGACCTGGCACGCCCCACTAGACTCTTTTTTAAATATACTTTTGAGTCCAAAATGTTAGATTTATCCTGGCTCTGTTCAGATTTTGAAAACAGTAAGCTATTGGCAGTTCCAGTTTGCAATGTGCCAGTTAATTATAGACAACTATCATTAGATTACTTTGTTTCTGAAGAAAAACTAAAAGGTGATGATTCTCACCCCTAGATTCCACCGGGTCCGTTACGTCCGCGTTACGGCTGCGCCGCGGTTTTGGTCCGGCCTCCTCCGGCGTCATACCCTACCGGGCGCGTTTCAGAAGCATTTCAGAAGCGGAGCGTCTTGCCTGCCGGCTCGCAGTTTTTGTTGATTTGGGCATATTTCCTGGACAGGCTACTTTGTACAGACAAAGTTAATAATAATTGTAATATTCCAGTTATAAACGACATGAATCAAAGACGTGTTGCTGTATTTTAGTGGTAAAAAAATGCATTCATCATCATAATTATTCTATATATATATAATTTACACAGTGCCTGTAAACCGGAGGAGAACGCTGGCATTTCTCCTCCTACTTGAAAGACTACGGAGGGATAGGGTCTGCAAAATGAGTTTGTGTGTGTGTATATATATCTATATATATGCTATATATGCTCTGAACGTTCCACTTCCTGCCTGCCCGACCTTACGTTACGGCTGCGCCGCGACAAAAATAGGACTCGATCCTAATTTTAGAGGAGCCCTGCGCCGAGCCGCTTCTGGGACGCTTCTGAGCCGTAACGCGCCGCGTGTGGTGGAATAGCACCCATTGACTAGAGTGGCCGCGATCGCCGTGAGCACCGCGGCGCAGCCGTAACGCGCCCGTAACGCGCCCGTAACGCGCCCGTAACGCGGACGTAACGGACCCGGTGGAATCTAGGGGTTAGATTACTTTGTTTCTGAAGAAAAACTAAAAGGTGATGATTCTCACCCCTAGATTCCACCAGGTCCGTTACGTCCGCGTTACGGCTGCGCCGCGGCGTTCACAACGATCGCGGCCACTCTAGTCAATGGTTGCTATTCCACCACATGCGTCCCAGAAGCGTCCCAGAAGCGTCCCAGACGCGTCCCAGAAGCGTCCCAGAAGCGTCTCGGCTCCGCTAACAATAGGAAGTCTATTTTCGACGCGACGCGAGGCGTTGCATAGCGCCGGGCAGGAAGTGGAACGGTCAGAGCATCCAGTCAATCCCCAAAATAAACTAATTTTGCAGACCCTATCCCTCCGTAGTCTTTCAAGTAGGAGGAGAAATGCCAGCGTTCTCCTCCGGTTTACAGGCACTGTGTAAATTATATATATAGAATAATTATGATGATGAATGCATTTTTTTACCACTAAAATACAGCAACACATCTTTGATTCATGTCGTTTATAACTGGAATATTACAGTTATTATTAACTTTGTCTGTACAAAGTAGCCTGTCCAGGAAATATGCCCAAATCAACAAAAACTGCGAGCCGGCACGCAAGACGCTCCGCTTCTGAAACGCGCCCGGTGGGTTATGACGCTGGAGGAGGTCGGACCAAAACCGCGGCGCAGACGGACCTGGTGGAATCCCGGGGTCAGGCTAGTTCTAAGGTAATAACGAGTGTTTTATTTGAACAGATTTTTTGACGATCAGTCACAATGAACATCTGGGACAATGGTATCCTAAGAAAGTGTAAGTCCCTCGCACATTCAAAAAATGTGTATTATTTGTTCAGATTGGATTGAGGTATGACTGAGAAGGAGTAATAATGTAACACAAATGGGAAAAAGTGATTGTCCTTTATGGGCTGAACTGCTGAACGTCAACCCGCTAAACTACAAATCTAACTTATTGTTGTTCATAGATCACCAGAATGCACCTTTCCCTCTCCTGGGATAACATTATCTCAGTTGATGTTTGCAAAATAACATCCACACCCATAATTCCACTTAAAGAAAATGCTTGTCAGAAAAGCAGAACTTGCCTGAGATTAATCACATTTGTAGTTGTTCTTCAGTGTCAAAGTAACCCAGTGATAGTAATCTGTGCATTCATTGGCACATTGCTAACTCGAACAGCTAACAGCTAATTCGGGATACTTAAAGTAGCGCCACTTTCCTCTAAAGCTCTGCATTAAAGGTGAATGAACTATCATGTGCATTAGTCAGTCTGGCAGCAGTCATATGTCAGCTAAGCTAACAGATGTTTTGCAATTAATATCATCTAATTACTGTACAATGAAAAATGACATACTTCCTGTTACATTAAAGCTTCCTGGGGATTTGTACGTTGATGGACTGTGGAGTGTTGATAAGTAACATATTTAAATCAGAGCCATTTGCTGTTTTATGTTAACATCCGGCGACTGTGGTTCAGCGAATCAATCACCCGCAGCACAGCTAGCTTTAATGATATTCTCCTATGTTCCCCAAACATCCATCTTCTCTGCTCAGTCCTGCTCGGAGGATTGTCCTTGGGACACCCATATGACACATGACGACATGCAACGCAAACCCACGCATACAAACACACATGCACGCTCGCAGACAGACACACACACTCTAGACAGCTTCACTGTCAGAGATAAATGATGGCTGACACTGTGGCCTGGAGAAATGGGCTGACTGAGCAGAGAGAGATGAAGATACTTCTCACAAAGGTTCCCTGAGCCAAACAAGTAGTGTCCCTGGGAAACCTGGACTTGTGTAGCTGGAGGGCCACGTGTCAGTCAAAACATCCTCCAAACATCCACTCTGCAAGCTGACGAACTTTATCGCCCAGACACAAACTTGTAGATTGACAACTTAATCGCAGGGTGTGTTCAGTCCAAAGCACAAGTTTAACCCTGCTGTTGTGTTCATTCCCCCCCCCCCCCCCCCCCCCCCCTTATTTTGGTGATTGGTCTGTTTTAACTGCTCTTACATTAACACAAAAACCATAAATCATCACCAACTTTTATTTAACACCCTTATTATTAAACATAATCTAGGGTAACCCATTCATTTCCTATGGCGGTCAATTTGACCTGGAACACCATTACAAACTGGACAAACCCCTCCAAATTCAATAAAAGGGGTGATCAGCAATTGTATATGTTCAATCGCCTACTGGACGATATCATGCATGGTCTTGAAGCAATCTAATGTAAAAGACAATATTTATGATTAAGAAAAGTAGTAAACGGTCACGAACACGACAGGAGGGTTAAACAAAGCGGGGGGAAAAGACCTTCAGTCAAACACAAATCAGGGAATTGTGCATTTATTTTAACATTAATAGACATATCACAGCACGTCAATGACATTCATGAATATTTTTTAATTGCTGAGCCAATACTTTCCTTGATTCTTCTGCTGACAGAGACTGATGTGAGCTCAGCTGATCAGAGCACTTTAATGTGATGTCTGTCTTTGTGCGGGGAAACAATAGCTGCTGTAGCTCAGGGGCCTCTCCCCAAACACAGACAGGAAGGGAAGACGATACTCAGTGTTCAGAAGGCCCCACCGCGGGCGAAGGGGTCAAGGGCCACGCCAGTCAAGACTAGACACAACAGAGGCCCCCTCCACAGTACCAATGGGGTGATTGTGTAAAAACGCAGACAGGAAAACTGTTGAAAACTGTTGTTTGAGCTTTATCAAACGCTGAAATAGGACACAGTGATAGAATAAAAAGAAAGAAGAGAATAAACTGTAAAACTGCTCCAAGGTCTTCCTTCTAAAAATATCTGAGGGAGGGAGGATGGGATGGGATGGTGGAGTGTGAAAAATAGAAAAAGGAAACAGGCCTTTTACAACTTTAAAGAGAAAGAGGCTATGGAGAGAACGGGAGAAAATATTTACTCTGGGAATTAGTTCAGGATCATTGTGTGCGTGCAGGGCTTTAGTTCCCTGGCTCCATTTCAAGGCCCAAGTGGCTCAACTGGAGCCCCCCCCCCAGGGCAGGCCTAATTATCACAGGGCTAGGGCCATTAAAATGCTTAACTAACCTCGTTTCTCCAAAACGCACAGATTAACGCCAGCCTCCAGCAAAGTGTCGGGAATAACCCTGCTGCCTAATACCCTTTTTGATTTTTTTTCTCTGTGGAGAGGCGAGGCTGAGGACTGCTGTGGTGATAGTTGTGGACGGATAAGAATACTGAGAGTTACGGCCATATCCACCCGTCCTTTACTGTATGGTGCACAGGCTGCAGGAGACACATGAGGAAGCTACAGAGTACTGTGTACCTGAGTATGAATTACAATAGGGTTCACACATCATGCGTGTTTTAGTCAGTGGTGACATGAAGGACGGTTAATGTATCCAGCTGCATGGAAGCTCTTTTAAAAAATGCCAACCAATAATCAGGCTTGGTGAGTAACTGATTACGTGTAACAGAATTACGTGATCAGGATACATAAAAAAGGTAACTGTATTCCCTTAAAGGTACATTAAAATACATAATAAGATTACTGTCTTTTAAAAAAAAATAGGGGATTACTAGAAGTATCGATGTAACTAAAAACCTAAAAATAGCATGTAGTGTTTGTTGTAAAGCAAACCCAGTCCCTCACGGCATTTCGTGTTATTAGTCACAAATTAATTTAATCTATTGATTCGTGTTCACCAACACGATTTTCACCTTTTTTTCGTGTCACACAGAACGATTTTAAAATGCAATGTATTTCTATTGGTAGTATGTTCGTGCCTGCAACACGTCTTTTGTCCGGTCGGGTCTTGGAAGACCAGAAGCTGTGTGGTTCATAAAAACATGTTCTTACCTCAATATCTTACCCTAAGCCTAACCCTATCCCTTTTATTTTAAATTGTATAATGTCTGAGTTTTTTTGCCGTCAGTGAGGAAAAGAAATGGCTCAGAGCCTCAGAATACTGACATCTGTATTTTATGTCATCTTTTTTTCCTTCTAATTTGTTATTATTTGGTGCAGGCACGAAACATACTACCAATATAAATACATTGCTTCTAAAATCGTTCTGTGTCAGAATAGTTAAATCTGTATTTTTTTTTATGTGTTTTTCCTTCTAATTTGTTATTATTTACATTGCTTTTAAAATCGTTCTGTGTGACACGAAAAAAATGGCGAAATCGTGTTGGTGAACACGAATCAATAGATTAATTTTGTGACTATAACACGAAATGCCGTGAGACTGTGTTGTGTAAAGGATCAGATGTTCTCTCTTCTCTGTAAGCTGTACTGTTCTGTAGGATAATACTTTAAGTGTGAATCTATACGCCTACTGTCTGAATCTGCTTCATGGTTTTCACTTTCTTTGGTTCTTTTGTTCTTTTTTAATTCAGCAGGTGAACCTATACAGTATGATTATAAAATAGTGTGTGTGAGCCGAACTGTGTGTATTAAAGTAAAATGGAGCATTTCTGTCAGCTCAGATTTTATTTCTGTTTTTTTAAGCTGTAGTGTGCTCATGTGTTTCAGTGTTGGTGTGTAGGCTGAATATGCTGAGTGAAAGGCAGCTTTTCTTATAAATAAAATCATTTCTGATCCTAAATATCTTGGTTTCTTATTTTCTACGGTAACAATGTTCTGATGTCCTACATAATACACTTACGTCAAAAACATCTTATTAACATTTTTTTACTTTGGTATTTATTTGCATTGCATTTCATATTTAGGTAATCAAAAGTAACGCAAAGTAATCAGGATACATTACTTTCATATTTTGATACTCAGTTACTGATTACATTTTTTAAAAGTAGTGATTGTAACGGAATACATTTTTTAAAGTAACCCTCCCAACCCTGCCAATACTGTAATGACACTCTACTCTTCCACTAAAATGAAATTAGCATCCGATGTATTGTACAGTTATATGAACTGAACGAAAGGATTGATTTGTTTCTCTCTATCTTGAGTGCATGCAGAGGACATCTGCTGGAAGGCAACCTGTTCAACCAGACAGCAGCTCCAGCGTGGCAGAGCAGGAAGACACAGGTGCAGCTCCTCATGTTAACCATGGTGCCACAATTACTTTTATGTGTTTTCTACCTGCGATGACAGGTCTAAATTACCACAATTACTGTAAAGTCATGTCTTCTGGGGGAAGAAAAGCTCTCTTAGGGTTACAACTTATTCTAGTAGTATTCCTTTGATTGTGTAGTTATCCAAGAATTCCAGATTCTGATCGACTCAACTATACTAGAGAGACTATCATGTGATGCAAGCAGTGTCAGGTATGCAAGCATCCATGTTGTTGTTGTGAAGGAACAGACCCATTGGCCTGGCCTCTAGTAGTGCTGCTTGTAGCGTTCAAAACTAAATAAACTTCAGACAGCTTGTGTGCTGCACAATACACCCATCTAAATGTACTGTTTGGTGTATCTACCAATGCCTGGTAAAAAAATAAGAATAAATAAATGGCCCAATAATTTTTCGATAGCCAATAAACTGAAGAAGTTGTATTATTATATTTTCAGATACAATATATGCATATATATTCAGACACAGCTAAAATACACAAGAACTATACACATTAGATATGAATACACCAACACAGTCTCACGGCATTTCGTGTTATAGTCACGAAATTAATCTATTGATTCGTGTTCACCAACACGATTTTCCCATGTTTTTCGTGTCACACAGAACGATTTTAAAAGCAATGTAAATAATAACAAATTAGAAGGAAAAACAGATTTAAAAAAATACAGATTTCAGTATTCTGACACAGAACGATTTTAGAAGCAATGTATTTCTATTGGTAGTATGTTTCGTGCCTGCACCAAATAATAACAAATTAGAAGGAAAAAGAGATGACAAAAAATACAGATGTCAGTATTCTGAGGCTCTGAGCCCCATTTCTTTTCCTCACTGACGGCGAAAAAACTCAGACATTATACAATTTAAAATAAAAGGGATAGGGTTAGGCTTAGGGTAAGATATTGAGTAAGAACATGTTTTTATGAAACCACACAGCTTCCGGTCTTCCAAGACCCGACCGGACAAAAAGACGTGATGCAGGCACGAAACATACTACCAATAGAAATTACATTGCTTTTAAAATCGTTCTGTGTGAACACGAAAAAAAAGGGGAAAATCGTGTTGGTGAACACGAATCAATAGATTAAATTAATTCGTGACTATAACACAAATGGCGTGAGACTGGGTTGGAAATACACACATGCATAAACACATGCTTTTTTATGTAGAACAAAGAGGCTGCCATGTTTACGGTGCCCGGGAGCATCTTGGGGAGGTGTACCTTGCTCAGGACACCCTGGCAGGCCTGGAGTGGACTGGCACCTCTCCAGCGGCCAGGCCACACTCTGTTATTTTGACCGGATTGATACCGGAGTTGTTCCCACACTGAGCTAGCTAACTGCTGCTTAAAACAGGGTTTCAAACCACGGTGAGCTACTAGGGAGCTCTGTTCCTCTCAAAAAAGCTCATATAATTGTGTTTCTTCTTCACTTTCATATGTTTCCTGTAAAAGTGGTTTTTAACAAGGTAATAAGGCCTATCAATTTGGCAGTGCTTCACATCTGCTCATGTAGATTTTTGCTTGAACTAAATCTAAGACAGATAAACTAACAGAAACTAATTCCATTTGAGATGTTTTTCAGTAAAATAAAATCTATGGTTTACCATTGAATAAAACTTGACTAATTGGATTACTGTATGTAGTTGCTTCTCTTCCCTAAAAACGGATGTAACCATACCAGCGTAGTTCTTCTACATTTCATTCCTGCATTGAAATGATCCCACACAGAGATCCTCCACAAAGTGTGATAGGGCCTTTACATGGTGACACTATAAGCTAAAAGTATAATAATAAATGACTTTTCCAAACTGAAATTAAAGATTTTTCAGAGATAGCTCACATTCAAATCTCTTTTGATCATCTATCTCCTGCTGCTTCAAAATAAAGGCAGCAATGCAGATATCAGTGATGGCTAAATATATCTTTGGTTCGTTTGACCTTGTATGCAAACTTGCATGAGGATACAAACTCGTTCAGAGTCTTTTAATTCAGAACAATGCAGTCGATACATAAATGAATGGCAAAGACAAAGGATAGCTGGATATTATGGGCCTCTAAATAAGATGTTACAAGGTAAAGCTCACCTTTAAAACTCTGAAACCTTGTAAATAAGAATCTGTTCCTGTGTCTAAAACACTCATAGCAGAGCCACAGTTAATGTACATTTCTTATACGTCTTAACACATCTGTTGGTGTACACAATATTAAAAATCCTTGCATGTATTGAACAGGAAACAAGGTCATTTGTATGCAGTGCTCTGTGTATGAATATAATTAATCTTGGCAATGAGACCCCACGCCTATACAGATGCCGATCATGTTTTAGCACTGCTTCTAAAATGAATTTGTTTGTGCTACACCACTTTGTCTTTCAGGCATTGAGGAGACATGAATGAAGTGTCTGATAGCAGGATCACGGTCTTTGTTCAGGATAACACGAGGATTCATTGGTTCATTTAAACACTGTCTTAAAATCAGTGCTATACTGATTATATTTCAAAAAGCCTTTTTCTTTTTTTAATAAACGGGGTTGCTTGATCTAAGGAAATCAAATTAAAACTCAAATCGAATCTGGGTGACTGGAACGATGTGGTTTATCCTTACATCCTAATTCAAACGCAACATTGTGAAGTGTTAACCCATTGCTTGCTCTGCTTCTATTACCATTATCATTTCAGCTTTGTTTTGCATAGGAGCATATTTTATTTATTTATTGTTCTTTGAAATCAATTAATATTATCAACATACAGCACAACCAGATTTAATTTGTGGGTTGCCAGTTTGTGCACTTGTAAATACTGTGAGGAAATGTAATGTACAGTACATCTTACTCTTATAAATGGAGCCTATTAACTCATCCTTTTTTAGCACAGGTGCTTTTCTAAGAACATTTTTTTTAAATCTTTCATCTCCAATTATCTCACAGTATTCATCATTCTATCAAAGTGTTATTTGTATAAACACTGTCGTATACAGTGACAGGTTGGCGGCCCCTTCAGGGAACCATCACACTGGCAATTGTGATGCATTCAGTCTGCAGTATGATAATGCATTGCTGATGTAATTGGTTAGCAGATGCTAACTGGAAGCAAAGTAAACTTCAATTGATTCAACTCAAGCACTGTGAGAGAGCCTTATGTCACTAAGATTGGTATTAGCAATTTATCCCCCTGATATATAATTGCAATGTCCCATCTCAATGTGCTAAAACCCTTATTCACACTTTTACAGCCACTTGTGTGTCAAGTTAACATATTTTGGGATTGGCTATAAGCAGTAATTGGAGGGGTGTTTTTTTAAAACACTTTCATTAATAATATTATTATTATTAACTTTTATTGTCATGGTTATTGTCTTGTTTGTTCGGCCATACAGTAGTTATTAGAGCAGAGAGAGACCAGAGGCCTGTACTAAGAAGCCGGTTTTTCGCTTAGCGAGGTAACTTCCAAGCCCCCAGGAAGTGCGCCGGACTCTGAGGAAATATTCGTTGTGGCCAAACGGCGGTATACACTTCCGTATCAGTCGCTGGGCCCGGAAATACTTTTTCCCATTGACTAACATTGGGAAAGAGACGTCTGTAAATGGTTGGATAAAAATGTTTCAACTAAATAAACTACCCAGTATGAACATTTGTATAGCCCTTATTACAATCATTCGGTCCTCAAGTTGTAAAATGTGCTAATAACGTTATTCTGAGTTTTCTTTCCACGGCATTATGAACGCGGATCTAACCCACGGGACCGCGCTGCCCGGCATGTTCATGTGACGTTTTCAGTACTAAATGAGTTTTACCTTTACCCATGGATGCACAATAAGAACGGATTATATGATTATATGAATACTTTCGTGACGTTTCGCTCTCTCAAAAGTTGGGCCATTTTGTCTTCAAGCGCCAATGAGCAACTCTCATAGGAATGAATGAGGCCCCGCCTCCCACGCTGTATCCAGTTCTTATTATACATCCACATCCATGGTAACTTCAGGGTAAACTCTGGGTTTCCGGTCCTACGACGCTGGTTCTCTTCTCGTAGATCTCCATGGTAACTTATGCTGAACGGCAAACCTGCTCCGGAGCAGAGGCCTGTACTACGAATCCAGTTCTACATATAAATTTGAGTTACCCGGCTTACCTAATCCAAAACAAATGCGCTCTCGGTAAGCGGTCCTACGACGCTGGTTATCAACTCGGTGACTCAAGCCAGGGTTTCTCTGTCCGGCTGAGTGCGCGTTCACATGAAAGGGGCGGGGTTAGCAACATTTGACCAATCACAAACATGGAGAAGCGTACTGACAGCGCAGCGTCATACTTCCTGAATGAAAAGTGAACTATAATATTAGACATATGAAGAAGTTAAACTTTAAACATCCATGACTTAAACACTTTATCCAGGATCAAAGCCACATAGCTGCACCTGCAAGGTGAATACTGCTGGTAAAAGAAAAAGTGTTTGAATGCGTACATTAACAGATTTATGATATCACTGCCCCGTCCAAGACACGAGTGGATCTGACTTTAATTACATTTGACTCGAGTGTTTCGTCAACTTAATGTGTTGCTTAAAATAATACTTCTGCATACAGTATGTGACACTGTGAGTGTTGCACGGCCAGATACGGCTCAAGAAGCTGACTCAGATAAGGAAATATATGATACATTATGATATTATGTGATGAATGATATGGGACACATCGCCGTCTGCACTCACAGTGCCGCGGACTGTACGTAATGTTACTCTGATCCGGTTACTTATGTTGTGGCAGATATTTAAGTAAGCTTTCTTAACGCTAATGTTATAATAGTCAGATTGCTCTGAAGATGGGAGGTGATATTCTATTAATGTTCACGTTCACACAGTCAGTTGATTTTTGCCGGCCGTCTTTCCTGCAACGGCAGTTTTTCTGTATTTCCTTTCTCCTGTAATATGACTTGATAGCTTTAAACTCCGCACACTGAGCTCTGATTGGTCAGCAGGCAGTGCTTTCACTGACTTGATCTCTTAGCCTGCAACCTAACCTGCTCCGGAGCAGGTTAGCCGTTCAGCTTAAGTTACCATGGAGATCTAGCCCGCTAAAAAGAGAACCAGCGTCGTAGGACCGGAAACCCAGAGTTTTCCCTGAAGTTAGCTCGCTAAGCAAAAATCCGGCTTCGTAGTACAGGGGGGTATACTACGAATCTAGTTCAACATATCTGGATATGTTTTGAGTTGACCTCGTTGACTAAATCCAAAAAAAAACCCGCTCTGCTAAACGGTCCTACGACGCTGGCTATCAACTCTATTCGCTCAAACCAGCCCGTGTCCTATCTAGTTAGGTGCGCGTTCACATAAAAGGGGTGGTATTTGGAGTGTTCCGACCGATCACAAACATGGACAAGCCGTGTACTGACAGCGCAGCGCGGTCATATATTTCCTGAATGAAAAGTCAACTAATATTAGACAAATATGAAGACGTTAAACATTTAAAGATCCATGACTTAAACACTTTATCCAGGATAAAATAAGCCACATAGTTCGCAGCGGCAAGGTGAATACTGCTGGTAAAGAAAAAGTGTTTGAATACGTACAGTAACAGTTTATGATATCACTGCTAGACACGAGTGGATCTGACCTTTAATTACATTTGACTCGAGTGTTTCGTCAACTTAATGTGTTGCTTTAAAATAATACTTCTGCACTACAGTATGTGACACTGTGAGTGTTGCACGCCAGATACGGCTCAAGAAGCTGACTCAGATAAGGAAATATATGATACATTACTGATGTGATATCATGTGATATGAATGATAATGGGACACATCGCGTCTGCACTCACAGTGCCGCGGACTGTAGGCTACGTATGTTACTTTTGATCCGGTTACTTATGTTGTGGCAGATATTTAAGTAAGCTTTCTTAACGCTAATGTTATAATAGTCAGATTGCTCTGAAGATGGGAGGGGATATTCTATTAATTTTCACGTTCACACAGTCGGTGATTTTGGCCGGTCGTCTTTCCTGCAACGGCAGTTTAAACTGTATTTCCTTTCTCCTCCTGTCATATGAATTGATCGCTTTAAACTCCGCACACTGAGCTCTGATTGGTCAGCAGGCAGTGCTTTTATCCTGGAACCTATCCTGCTCCGGAGGATAGCCGTTCAGAATAAGTTATCTAGCCCGCTAAAAAGTGAACCAGCTTCGTAGGACCGGAAACCCCTGAAGTTAGCTTGCTAAACGAAAATCTTGATTCGTAGTATACCCCCCAGGCCTCCGGTTTCGTTCCAGGATAAGAGATCAACTCAGTGAAAGCACCGCCTGCCAGAGGTGGGGACTCGAGTCACATGACTTGACTCGAGTCGTACTCGAGTCGCATATTTTTGGACCTCAGACTTGCTTGACTAACATTGATAAAAGACTTGACTTGACTTTGACTTGGTATTCATGACTTGAGACTTGACTTAAGCTTGAGACAGATGACTTGAAAGGACTTGACTTTTTAAAATTAAATATTTGCGTTTGTTTTTGTCGTGAGATATTACATTTAGTTTTTTCGAAACGTGATTGGGTGATTATAGCGCCGTGCGCGCAAACCTGGCAACCCACTAGAAGGCAGGAGTGTCAGTTAACATGGCAGCGGCTAGCGTTACTCCACAAATAGTCAAGTTTGGATTCAAGGATTATGTTGTCGATGACGCTAATAAGAAGAGAACAGCGGTATGCAGGGTCTGCAGCATAAAGATCAGTGACACGACCACCACAACATCCAACTTCATTCGTCACTACAAAAAAACCCAGAGAGAAAGGTGCGTGAATGTGTTGTGTTAGCTAGAAAGCTAACGTTAAGTTTAAGCTACGTTAGACTTGGTTTCAAATCGATTAAGCATTGCAAAGAGAAGACAAAACGGTAAATGAACACTAGAACCGCCAAGGGATTCATTTTGACTAACCCTGATACTGATGGGCTGTCAGGAGAGGGAAGAGAGAGAGAGAGAAAGAGATGCCTCGTTTATTTCCCCTGTGTTATTATCAGAAGTTACTGTAAACTGTTGAATAATGTAGTTCATCTACTTTTAGTAGTTTGTTTAAATGTTTTAATTATGTTGTTTTTGTTTGTAGAAGTGCATCATTCCTTGATTTATTGTAAAATGAATCTGAACTTTTTGATCTGTTATGATGATAAACTGAAGCAATTTCTAAATTAACCCAATTAACTGAGTTTTAAATCGTCCTACTTAGTTTATAAGGAAATTATGAAGAGGAACAAATTCAATGATTTGAAAATGATATCTATGTAGGTGCTGACGCTGTTGGCGTTCTAGTGTTAACACATTTAAATTAAATATGTGTAATGGCAAATGCCATATATGATTTTCTTACCTGGAATTCTGCCTTTTTGAACAGACTTTTTGATTGAGTCCTAGCTATATTGTCTTCAGTTCTAGGGTTAATATTGATCTAATATGATTGTCATCGGTCTAAATTAGATTTCAAATGATTAACTGTGTATGTAATGAAGATCATAGTGTGGGTTGAATCCATTTTCATAACCACTGTCTTTTAACTGATTTAAATGCGGAAACTGGGCTTATTCATCAGAATTTTGTATGACTTGACTTGACTTGACTTGACTTGACTTGCTTGACCTGAGCAATGACTTGACTTGACTTGCTTGACCTGAGCAATGACTTGACTTGACTTGCTTGACTCTCACCACAGTGACTTGGGACTTGCTTGATATTTGTAGGTCAAGACTTGAGACTTGCTCATGACTTGCACATGTAGGAATTACTCCCACCTCTGCCGCCTGCTGACCAATCAGAGCTCAGTGAGTTTAAAGCGATCAAGTCATATTACAGGAGAAAGGAAATACAGAAAAACTGCCGTTGCAGGAAAGACGGCCGGCAAAAATCAACTGACTGTGTGAACGTGAAAATTAATAGAATATCACCTCCCATCTTCAGAGCAATCTGACTATTATAACATTAGCGTTAAGAAAGCTTACTTAAATATCTGCCACAACATAAGTAACCGGATCAGAGTAACATTAAGTACAGTCCGCAGCACTGTGAGTGCAGACGTCGATGTGTGTCCCATTATCATTCATATCATATCACATCATGTATCATATATTTCCTTATCTGAGTCAGCTTCTTGAGCCGTATCTGGCCGTGCAACACTCACAGTGTCACATACTGTATGCAGAAGTATTATTTTAAGCAACACATTAAGTTGACGAAACACTCGAGTCAAATGTAATTAAAGTCAGATCCACTCGTGTCTTAGACGGGGCAGTGATATCATAAACCTGTTAATGTACGCATTCAAACACTTTTTCTGTTACCAGCTGTATTCACCTTGCAGCTGCAGCTATGTGGCTTTTATCCTGGATAAAGTGTTTAAGTCAAGGATGTTTAAAGTTTAACGTCTTCATATTTGTGTAATATTATAGTTCACTTTTCATTCAGGAAGTATGACGCTGCGCTGTCAGTACGCTTGTCCATGTTTGTGATTGGTCAAATGTTGCTAACCCCGCCCTTTTCCTGTGAACGCGCACTCAGAAGGACAGAGAAACCCTGGCTTGAGTTACCGAGTTGATAACCAGCGTCGTAGGACCGCTTAGCGAGAGCGCGTTTGTTTTGGGTTAGTTAAGCCGGGTAACTCAAACATATCCAGGGTATGTTGAACTGGATTCGTAGTACAGGCCTCTGAAGGAACATTAGCTTCAAATGTGTGCTGTAATGCTTTAAATGTGTCTCAATTATATACTGTAATACATTTAGTTTTGTAAAATAAATATGTCTTTCATGCTTATAGACCTTATTATTAGTCTTTTTTGCTTCTTGTCATTCACTATAAAGTCTGTCTGTCATTGATGTTTTATAGTCTTTCTGTCTCTCCTTTTCTGCCCTTTTGTGAATTTCATAGACTCATAACTCTTTGTGCCTCTCACCGACTCTACAGTATGCTAACACTAAAGCTGGAATTCAAGGGAAGAACTGTGTACTGTTTGCCTGAATTAAAGAAGCATGGGCATTGCTAATTATTTTAACTATTCCCAAAATAATCCTTTTAGTCACTATTTGCTTCCGAATAGAGGAGAAAAATGCAGTACTAAATAAATAAAACCCCAAATAAATAGAGAGTGATTTGACTGCGGTGTCAGGGGAGATGTAGTGCAGAGGCGCGATAATAGCTAAGCTAGCTTATAACATCTTTGTTTTCACTGAGCACTGTGCTGCGTCTCGGGGGCCACAAGAGGATTTTTGGCAAAGCTGTTCTTCTCAAGGTCCACACTTTGCAAACACTCAAGGAGGCTTCTCTTCACTATCAGAGAATCAGGATCCACTTACACTCTCAGACTATAGGAGGTGGAGAGGCTACTCATATTCAATGACTCTCCCCATGGACACATGGTAGCAACACTTGGGGATGGCTGAGTGAAAAACAATGAAGCAGAATAGTAGTCTTTTTAGGGAGATTAGTTCCACATTTTAGGGCCTTGAATAGAGTGCTGCATCCTGGATATTATTATTTTCCAGCAGCAAAGAACACTTGCTGCTAAGACACTGAGAATTCATTGTGATTTCTTACATCCACAGTGAATTTATTGTTGTTTCTCAGAATTCCATTCTGCCCTCCGTTTTGACAGAAATAAATGACTTTGGGACCTTGAAGGTTTAATTTGAAATAGCACATGTCTAGCAGTCAAGATGCCGGAGTGAAACAATTGCAGCTTTTCAGCTGGTAAGCAGACCGGACGGAGGAGAAGTCAGGCATAATATTTATCTCCCTGCCCCTGGAGATGTGGCACACTCATCCAATTCATCCATGTCTACATCAGAGAAGAATGAAAGCCGGGCCACAAAAAGAAGTCTTTTCATTACAGCAACATGGATCATTTATCTTGTTGAGTTTGCTCCATCACATGTCATCGATTAGGAGCGTTTCTTGAAACAGAGGAGCACCAGAGTTCAGGTCTGCTGTAAGAAGGTCTCACACAACAACTCATCATCCAGACTGTGGGGGGACAGCTGTGATTCTTTCAAAACACAACAGGACATTATTTAAAAAGTACAGAGAGACATGAATAAACAACCATGAACAAGCAGGCAGTACTCCAGACGGTTTGTTCTGTTTAAGAAACATATAATCGCCCATATCTATGCTTGTAATTAAGCAGCAACTGCCCGTGGCCAAACTCGTCATGACGAGAGTAAAGGAGGAATTCAGCTGAATGGAATTTGTGTCCCGTTTGAAACCAAAAATCCTCAATTCATTATTTGACTTGCCCTTGTAGGTAACTTTTGTAGCGCACATTACTTATGTCAGGACATATTATGCTCATTTTCAGGTTTCATATTTTAATTTAGTGTCTCTGCTGTGACATGTCTCCATATTTAATGTTCAAAAAGCTCTTTATTTTTCTCATACTGTCTGTGCTGCAGTACCTCTTTTCACCCTCTGTCTGAAACCAGAGCCCAGTCTGCTCTGATTGGTTAGTTAGCCAGCTCTGTTGCGATTGGTCAACCGCTTAGCCTGTTACATACAATGTGATGGAGCGCTAGCCAATAGAAGCATGAGTGTGACATAGTGATGTCATTATGTTACTGAATAAACAGTACAATGAGTTCAATGTAGGCATTTCAGGCGGGGGGGGGGGGGGGGAGAGAAACCCCTTCTGGAGGGTACACAGGGATTTAAACTTTGCATCATATTTACATGCACAAAAACCTAAAGAACACACTACAGGAGAGGGAGAACAACGACTATCAGAAACGGCCTCTTTAACTGACGAATTGGTGTTGAAGTCTCGGGTGACTTAAATGAACCTTTACAGTTGTATCAGCTACAAAAAGTAGGTGATATGAGTACTTAACTTATATCACATACGGATACTTATCTTTTGTACTGAACTTAATTTAGGTAATAAACTTACTTATTTTGACCTAAAGCATGATCTTTTCCTTAACCTAACCAAGCTATGCTTAACACTGCGACTGTTTCACAACATGTCGTTTAATTAATTGGCAAACAAACGTTGTTGTCCGAGTACGTGTTGGAAGGAGCTAATATATGCACTCTAGAAAACGGGAAGGTTAGCACAGACTTTATTGGTACAGCTCGTGTGGTTCCCTGCAGAAAGCCTCTGCTCCAGACTCTTCTGCTGCTAACATGAACTCAGCCTTGACTGTGATTCAATTCAAACTCATGACCTGTGTGGTGCTGCAGCACTGGAGAACCCTCCTATTCAACTGCTGTTATTATTGAACATTATCCAACTGCTGATAAGAGGACTCACCTCAGCACAGATCTCTAAAACACAGCCCTACATCCAGATGGACTCCACTGATTGGATACCTCCACACTTTGGTGCAGCTGCTTCACATGAAGAGCCTGCCTGTATGTCCTTGAAATGTTCTATACTTTATTAACTTACACAAAGCACTATTGATGGTTGAGGCTTTTGATAACTTGTTTTCTACTTCATAGTAACATTAGAACGAATTCCTATGAAAGATAATACATGTTCATTCCAGTGTCAGAACAAAAATGTGAAAATGCTATATTTTCTTTTTGTTAACTCCTCATTTTGCCTATATTTAATAAGACTCATTAGGCAAGCCACTTGTGTGTCAGGATTGTGTTGCTTTGTGTTACCAACTTTCATCACATCATTGAGCTCTGTGGAGAGGGAAAGCTCAGCTGTCCATCTCCGCCTGTTTTATTCTGCCCATAAAATGGTTTGAACCTCATCCCCTATATCCATCTATCAAAAGATATGAGATAACTTTTTTTTTTCTTCTCAACAGATGATATTAAGTGCCTCCTATTATCTCAGTAGGTCTGTATCATATTAGAATCTGCAATCGCAGGTCAGAAAGCATCCGCCGCTCTTGTCTCGGCCGGTGCTGCAGAATTACTTTCCGGCACACAATGGCTGAATGGGATGAGGCTTTGTCATTTAAACTGCATAAAGAGGCCAGAAATTGATTTTTATTGTAGATCTTCATATCTAATAAAGCTCTGAGGATCCCCTTTCTTCATTGTCTGAATGGCCACTGAATGCTTTCAATCTTCTTCTCTGTTTCATGCATAAAAGTGGAAGCCGGAATGATAGCAGGAGAATGAGAGAGAGGGGGGGGGGGTGCTGCCGTGCAAGTGAAAAGCATCCCTTTCTCTCCTCCTGAAACTAGACCTGGGGAGGACGGGAAAGGTGAAGGAGCTGGGGGTAATTGAAAAGTGAAATGTTTTTTTTCCTCCCTCTTTATGAAGAATGTGTCTTTTTCAAAGGGAAAACATGAGCAGGACGTGTGCTAAAGAAATCCTCTTTAGGAGCCTCCACAGCACTGAAGGTCTACACAGATGTCAATACTCATTTCTTATTACTGCAGTGTACATGTACAATTACAATATTCTGCTTGCGAGCACAATCTGGTTATTTTCAAACCCCCCTTTCTATTGCTGCACAATATGTCTGCACACTAGAAGATTTCTCACTCTTGTCTTTATTTCTATCTTCACAATTTAACAAGTTCAGAGACTATTTTTTACCCTCCTGTAGGAGTGGATTAAAAGCCTTGTACGATAAATTGACGGGGGAGTATGGAAAATATATCAAATAAATACACCATCAAACTTTGCCAGCATCAGCTGTTTACTTGTGCTAATAAGAGAAAAATCAAGTGAAATGTGTGGGTTCTTAGTTCCACTGTTCTCCTCACGACTTTGGTACAGAACCACATTGAGAGCCAAGGGTTAAAATAAGAACGTAAACGTCATGGATTAGAGATTTTGACGTGGAGGAACAGCAGAGTTCAGGTCTAAAAAACAACGAACTGATCACAAAAAACGTCATGGAAGGCAGCTGTCAGTTTGTGTGTTTTTAGTAGAGTATTAATACATGAGTGGAGAGTGTGCAGAAAATCCCTTGGCTATATATTATCAATGCATATTGATAATGTGTCAAGTTATTATGAAGTCCCTGATAGTCCAATAGCGACGCTTGGTCAGGGTGCTTTGGCGTGCAGTTGTGAGGCGCCAAGTCTCCTTCAGCTTCATAAACGGACGCAAAGAGCTTTCAACTGATTGCAATGTATTCCCATCGGCGGCGGTATTTGATGCTCAGGGAAGCACCGCATGGTCCATGTCGGCGGCATGTGACTTCATAACCAAACATAACATACTCTATGAACAACAATATGGTTTCAGAGCAAACAGAACCACATCATTTGCAGTTATAGAATGTATGGAACACATTACTAAGGCAATAGAAAAGAAAGAATATGCAATAGGGATATTTCTGGACCTTAAAAAAGCATTTGACACGGTTTGACCATGAATTATTAATTAAAAAACTACAGAGATATGGCATTAGAGGTGTTGCACTATCATGGCTATCCAGCTACCTACATAACAGGGAACAGTACGTTGAACTCAACCCACTCTCTTCAGTCTGCGTACAAATCATTGGAAATGCGTGCAATAGATACGCAGAAGTCCGATTTTGCGTGCATATGATACGCTAACCATTCCCATTGAGATCTGAGGCCGAGTTTTGCGTGCATATGATACTCCCACGTTACATTTGTTATGAACGTATCTCAAATACGTTTATTTTCTACATATATTTGCCATTTATTGTCTTGCTTATAATAATGATAATAGTCATTTATAAATATCATTTTAGAGCACACATTTGAAATCGACGATCGGGCTCGATATATGGTTAAATTAAAATCAGTAGGCGAGGCTGTCATTTCGCCAGCTGTTACTCTCATGAGCGAGGCAGAAAATAATAGTTGTATCATGCCAAAA